>NW_009259718.1:2591076-2612794 GCF_000687185.1 Egretta garzetta | reverse complement strand
TGAGGCATCTGTGACTTTTACTGTGCTCTCCTCTCCTGCGTGGGGGAAGTAGTATGTGCCCTGGGTACAAGGTCTTCCCTGTGTGCAGAGATACAGCTGCACTGGAAGCTGGGCTTAGAAGAGGGATTGATGCAGTTCCAGGTACATGGTGGGCTAGATTAACGTGGAAGGCATTAATAAGGTCCTAGCCCAGTGAATTTGGACAGTTTCCTGAAAAGGTTGGGAATTACTGATCTTTGTAGCTCATTGATTTAAGAAAGGGCAGGAAATTGCTACACGGCTGCAGCTGTGGGGAGGGCTCAGTAAGGCTCTCTGCTGATGTAAAGAGGAATTAAAATCTTTAAGGTATTACACATCAAAGAGAGCAGCCTGAGGCTTTAGGAAGAAAAAATAGGCAAAGGTATTTGCAAGCATATATAGCAGTCAGGCGCCTGCCTCACAAGCAGTGGTCTGGCTAAGGTTGCATCACTGTTGTCAACTAGTGGAGGGCACTCTAAAGCTCAGCTGCTGCCTTTGAAGAGGACATGTACATAGATGTACACATAGGAGGGAAAAAAGCAATGAGCTGTGTGTGGAAAGAACTCTCCAAATGGGACTTTTCTTAACTGTGCTGTCTGGCTCCTCTTCCCCTTGTGACTTTCTCATCTCATCAGGGTCAGTGGTCAACCCGAGTGACGATCGTGATGCTCTGTAGCTGCCCACATCCTCACAACAACTTCGGTCAGCTACAGTGCATCAGGCTGTAGCTGGAGAACATCCCACTGAAAAAGTAGGCCTCCTTTGAAAAAGAAACAAGGTAATTTGGAAAAGGGGCTATTTGTGAAGCAGGAAAGCATAGTACATGTCCAAGAGGTTTTCTGTATAAGGTCTTAAAAGAAAAAAAAAGTGTGGATGGAGCAGGGGCCACAGAATGTCTGAGGCTGCTCCAGGACATCATATCCCAGCGACATTGGGATACTGAATCAGAGCCATGGCTAGAGTTTGCTGGCAAATGATGGAGAAAAAAAAACCCATTGGAAAAAACAGAGCATGATGGGAGAAGAGGAACCCTTAGGCCACTTCTTCCCTAGGACATTTCCTTTCTGCTTTGTGTTGAGGCTTTTCTATGAAATGGAGAGGGATGTTTTTCCTTCACATATTTCTTATTCTGGTATTGTTTCACTGTTGTTGCCTGCTGCAGAAATTGTGGGATTGACTGTTGCTTTTAAAACTAGTTTCCCTTTTAAATCTTTCACTTCTGTCAGGTCACAGCCTTCCCATGTGGTTCCTTATGACTGTGGTCTCCCTTCATCAGCACAAGAGATTGCTAAAAACCTGCTGCTCTGGGATACCCCATCGTGATGTAACTGCCCCGTATCCAACTGGGGGAGTGATCTTTTCATGGATCCTTTCTCGGGTCTCTTTCAGTTGTTTGCATGGTTGTCTCCCTTCGCAGCTGACTGCCTCAGTCCTTGTGGCGGGAGAAGGAGCAGTGAGGTATTTCAGAGGGAAGGATGCAAACGGCTCAGCAGCTGGACGTTGTTTTGCAGTCTTTGAGCACCCAAACCATGTTAACTAATGGTGCTCAGCAATCTAGCCATTAGCCTTGATGGAATAGGGAGTTAGCCTGTGTCAGAAGACCAAATCTTAGTTCCTGCTTATTAGAAATCCCTCTGCATGATTTTTGCCCCCTCTTTGCTTTATCTGTGAAAGCACATGAAGCATCTGTAAAAGTGAAACAAGAGAACCAGTCCTGGTGGTGAAAGGATACCTATGTAATGTACGTACGAGGCAGGTATTATTTGATTGCTTTCCTGAAGTTCAAGAGATTGTGAACAAGGGTTCTTGGCATATAGAGCTCAGCTAGCCAAATGTTTGGGTAAGTGAGAGTGCAGGTTTAATGCCACAGAGCCTATTTTTGGAGATTGAGTAAAGTTTGCTTGACAGAGGGATGCTTGTGGGAGCTCCTTATCCAGGAGGAAGCCAGAAGGAACAACAATCAGGAAACCCAGCAGGGTGAGGGAAGAAAAAAACCCTACGCTGAAGGCAAGCAATGGCACTTTCCTTTCAGATGTGGGCAGCTGAAGTGGATAAAAGTTGTTTGTGTTGGAAATGCTCTTTAAGCTTTTGTCTAGGGTAAGAGAGCCAGGAGGGTGCTTGGAGCCAATAGTTCGGCTCCCCCAGTGAACAATGAAACGATGACCTGAATCCTGTGTGCAGTGGGAATGGCAAGGTCGGCCATATGGGATGGATTATGGAGGTGCACAGATAGCTTGTACATCTTTTTTCATTTTTCAGACAATAGAACTGTTTCCTTTATTGCCTATTATTAAAACTTTATAGCACTAAAAATAAAAAAAATGAATGAAAAAGAGAGAGTGAATTTTGGATACCTTTTAAAGGACTGACCTTATTAAAATAAAGCTGGCAGTGAGTCCTCTTCTGATACTTTTTTTACTTCCTTCATAAAGATGGTGTGAGAGGGGAGGGTTTATGGCCTGATAGACAGTTTGAAGTCAATTTTTCAGTGCAGTTCTTTCTTTGGAAGAAAAAGTGGATGCCACATGGGTAATGTTCAGCACACTTGGTACCAGCAGGCCTCACCAAAGCCCAAAAGAGGTTGCTGAGATTTCAGAAATGCTGAACACAATTCTGGTTTTGTCAGCATCTCTATTGCTGTCCCAGAATGCCTCTTCATTGGCCAGGTGTGGTTTGTTTTCCCCGTTAGGGGCTGGAACACACATGGAATGGCGCTGCAGTATTTCTGCTGACTAGGAGAGCATTACCTTTCTGTCCTGTGGTGGAGGTCTGTGATGTGGCTCTGGATATCTTGGTACTACACTAATGTCATAAACTGCTATGGGAGAGAGGGTTGTCAGAGTTGACTATGACGGAATTTCTTGATTCCTACCCACTCACCCCACCACTTTTTTACAAAAATAAGTACATCACGGGAAGAAGAAAAAGAAATATATTGAAAGGCTAGGGATAGAGTTGTAAACGCAGTCACGCAAAGGTGGTGTGCATTCTGACCCAAGCTGGTTTTGCATGGCTGCACATTGTTTTGTTGCAATGCTCCATACATGGGGCAGTAGGTGCCTAGCAGATTAACATAAAGAGGCTGCTGCCTCAGGGATCTTGTCTGATGCATGGAAGAACCTGAAAGTTCAGTAAAGATGTGTTCTGCTTAGATACTATTTCAGAAACACCTACCACATTTGTTCTGCACAAAGATTAAAAAAAACCAAAACAAATTCAAATCATGAACAAAAAGATGACCTAGTATACAGGGACCTACATATGTGTATAGGAGAACTGGACATAACTTTGAGTTCTGTCACCCCCATACTTAGGGAGGGTGTTTTATAATGCATGTTAAGCATGTGAGCACCTCTGGGGGTGTAAAGGACTCTCATTGTGGGCAGGAAGAGGAAAGAGGTGAAAGAGGTGGCTTTAAGCCAACTGTGGAGTTTGGCATCCATTCTTCAGGTGCCTGTGGCCGCGGCGCTGCCCAGAGCATGACATGGCAATCTGTGAATCCAGTGAAAGCCACAGCATTGCTGCCAGTGGTTGCAGTGTCGAAAGGGGAGGGTCACAGGAGCCGTGTCCATGGCAAAGGGGCTCTTCTAGACCTGCTGCCCTGGAGCAGGAGGAGGTGGGTCCCTGGTGGCATCTCTCCTTTCCCTGGCATATGGGGCAAGAATAGAGTAGTTTTGCAAGCTGCTCTGGTACACTTAATGCTGCCATTTATCCTCTGTAGGTTCACAGGCACAGTGGAGTCCATAGGCTAAAAGCAGTATATTATTCCTCATTTACTCTTTCATTTCTTCTTTTTATTATCTCTTGACTATTCTCTTTTTTTCCTTTTCTTTTAGAAGGACAAATTACATGGTACTTGTGAGAACTGTATTGATACAGTGGAAAGTGGTAGACAGAGAGCTAGAAACTTTGCACTCTGAGTCAAGCTGAGCTGAGAATGATGCAGGATTCAGGAGGCAGGGGCAGGGGTAATAGCTCTGACCTGCCTCTAGTTTCCCTCAGCCACCTCCTGTTAGGGGTTGGATTTTACTGGAAGGGAGTCACGAGAGCAGAGCCAGCAGTCAGATGCTGGTGCAGACTGGGGCTATGTGCATGGGGATCTAATGACTGAGCCAGACTCTGTGAACACTGGTTTTAGTGAGCTGGCCTCCCTACTTCCCTGCACAATCCTTGTGGCAGATGCAGAGCAGCTGGATTAGCACAGCTGGAACTTTCGCTCTGCATTACTGGATGTATTACTTGGTTTAATTGTCAAGGCAGGTCCTTTCAACGGTAGGCCTTGCTGCATTGCAACTGCTCAGGGCATTTTATGCCCCCTGGTTATATCGTAGCAGAAGGTTCACCCTCAGGGTTTGGGCTGGGGATCGTTTGTGAGGCTGCAAAAAGGTACCGTTCTCTTCCCGGCTGCGTGTGTTGAGAAGCAGATGGAGTCTGAACACGTGTGGCTTTCTCACACAGGGAGCGGAGGAAATCCTGGGGGTGGTACCGGTAGTCAAAGAGCTGCTTTTGCACACAGAGCCCAGCTTAGCAGATGGGTTCACATTCTGCGGTGCCTTGTTGTCTCTGAGCTTCACGAGCTGGCAGAGGCCGCCGTATTAACCAAATAGTTTTGTTGTAATGTGCTCAGCACTGGTGTGAGACTGCTATGCAGAGATGTCTTCTGTTTCTACTTCTAACAGCTTAGCAGCTAATAAACACCATGCAACAACCTCTCTTCTAAACCTCCTCTTAAAATACAGAGTTTGGTTTGCCAACTCCAATGTATTTAAAGCATCTGAGCTTCCGGGGAGACTTTGGAAAGTTAACTGAGCGAGTGGAGGCACGTGCAGAAAGACATTTTCAGAAGTAAAAGGCAGCTCCAGTATCAGCTCAACATCTGATGAGAGGCTCTGGGGATGTTAGAGCCTTTTGCACTGAAAGGGGATATGTTCTTGCATTTGATGAAGCATCTCTAGTTGTGTTTGGTCAGTATGAGGGCTATAACCTACTGCTGAAAAAGAGGCAGGGGAAGGCAAGGAACAGAGAACAGAGCAATGTGCAGCTTCCACAGAGGAGAGCCTTTTCTGGGAAGAAACTCCAGGGGGTTGTCTCCTAAAGAACATGGGTGTCTTTCCCTGATAATGTACTTATGCCCTCACTGAGCCTGTGAAGTTAGAGACTTTTGGCAGAGCTAGCATTCTGTGGTAAAAATAAGAACAAATCTGCGACCCCAGACCTTCAAGAGGAAAAGTTCTTGCTTGATTTTTGGCTTTTTCTCTTTGGTACTGTCTTTATGGTGAGTTAGGGACCCAAAGCAGAGATAGTACTGATCTTTCACAAAAAACCCTCTTATGCTAGTTAGAGTCAAAAACCAAGGAGATTCCCTTTTGCACGGCTTCCCATAGCAGTTTAGAGCAGTTCAGGAGGTCGCAGGAAAAGGCAATTCACAAAATCTCTGATTCTGAAGGCTGAATCCCAGAGCTCCCTCATTTGCATCACTGCTTGTATCCACAAAACGGGGAAGCCTGCTCTATGATAAAGCGTGCCTTGAGGAACTGACAGTCATGTGTCCCCTGCAAAGCAGACAGAAAGCTTGGGGTCTTTGTTAAAAAAAGAAAACTGTGCTTGAAGACCGTTAGGAGCTTTTGAAATCCTGGGCTGGGGAAATCTATTTTACTCTAGTGGCTAGCACCTGTGTGGGGAGACTTGCCTGAGGAATTCACAGATGCCAAGGTGACCTTTCGGTGGCTGCTGGCAGCCTGTCAAGCGAGGTGGAAGCCCTCTTCTCCCGGCACTGATACCCTTGCCAGCTGACTGACATTCTTCTTCTCTCCTTGTTTTATTTTCATTGCACAGGACGGGGCTGGAGGCCATTATGGAGACCTATGCCTTCTGGAGGCCCCCCGTGCGCACTCTCACCTTCGAAGACTTCACTACCATGCAGAAGCAGCAAGGTGAGCCTACAAAGGGCATGCAAAGAGCTGTAGAAAGAGCGGGAGAAGAGGGTGTAAGAGCAGCAATGCACTCTGCTGTGTGTCTGGCAGCCGGGGGTGGAGAGGGGTTCATGCACCTCGTTGAGCTCTTGACTGCTGTGAAGGGACACCGAGCAGAGATGATAGGTGGAAATGGTGGACAGGCTCATGCCTTATGAAGTGCAGTGCAGCCACTTCATCTCCCTGGTGCTCCTAAGATCTAGAAGGAGGAGCAGGAAGGAGTACAGGGTTCGGAGAACCAGCCCAAGTACACGGCATGAGTTAAGTGTGAAGAGAGCACAGAGAGACCAAGGAAACACTCCAGCATGTCAGACACGTTGTTTTCCATTTACAGTCAGTTTGTTATTTGTGTGGCAACACGAGGGGAAGGGGTGTGTGTACTCCAGAAGCTTTAGGAGACCAGAAATATGCCTCCCCCCAGAATCATGCTGTCTCGCTTTCAAAACCCGATGGCCTTGCTGGAGAGAGTTTCTGTTAGTACAAGGCTGGGAAGAATTATTGGGTAGGCCAAGTGTTTTCCGCTTGTTCATGCTGTGTCTTTTCATAGCTTCTGCCCTTTACATCTCTCATTTGTTAAGTAGGGCTTTCATCTCCAGTTTCAGGCTGTGTTACTATTTTTTTGCACTGATAGGACTTCCTCATTCACTTCATTGCAGCTATTTCTAGTTAAAAACACAGTGATCACTGCAAGAGAGGTATCAGGGCAACCTGGTACTTTTTTTATTCCACTATAAATGCAAGAAAAGAAGCAATCCAAAGCCATGTTCTAATGTGACACCTGTGAGGTTAAACAGCCAAAGCCAAACGCATGGCCTGTGTAGCAGATTCTCCAGCCTCTCACATTTGAGCTTGGCGTCACCCCAAAACTTCCCTCTAGACCTCAGATCCATCTGGGGATGGCATGGTTTCCTCCAGAGGGAGGGCAGCAGCAGTGGCTGCCGGGGCTGCCCATCGCGGGGCAGGAGAGGTTTTGCAGAAGCTCAGGGGCGTACGTCAAGGAGCACTTGCAGTAAGGCGTGTGGTCAGAGATGGGTTAAAACAGGGATTCAGAAACGTTTTCATCACCCACCTAAATAGAAACATAACAGCCTCTCCTCCTGGTCATGGTTGCTGAAGCAGCCTCCCTCCTCTGTCTCGCCCCCCTATTCGGGCTCACACACCTCCCTTCCCCTCCCCTCCCAGTGGTTATCAGATAACATCCTAGTGGCAAGTCCAGCTATTGCTTACGTGGTAAGGTAATATTAGGAAAGGAAAATATTTAATGTATTTTTAGCTTGTTTTAATATAGTTTGGCAGCTGAAAAACCAGGAAGCAAGCCAGTGCCCTGTGACCAGCCGGCTCTGTGCAGACCACCACCACCGCACCACAGACCACTAGTTTTAGGGCAGCCCTTAACTAAAGTTGTGTCCACAGGTCAGTCTCAATGCTTGCTGCAAAACAATGCTCTCAAGCTCTGCATTTAGCCGTGCAAAACAACCTCAAGATAATAAATCAGAAATATTCCCTCCGTCATAGTGCTCACCTCTCCAGTGGTTGCTGTAACAAGCTGACCCCTAGTCTCAGTGATAAAGCCAAGGTACTAATTTTATTTTCTGGCTGTCGGGACAGCCCCCAAGGCCCAGCACAAATATGCTGGTCCAGAGGCCTGGGAATTGCTGGCAGAAAGAGCAAGAAACGCTGTGGTGGCTTTAAGCCACATGTGATTCTTCCCTCCAAACCTAAGAGGACCAGGATGTACAGTGCCCATACCTCTTCATCTCCTTGCTTTCAAGCACATGAACGGTGTGACAGGTGAGTAAATCACTGGTGCCTAACAGCTGACTTCAGCATAAGCTATTGCACCTCAGATCCACTGAGCCTTAGCCAGTCTTTTCATGTAAGAGACTTGCCTGGGACTCTACTCATCTCTCTCACCCGAACCCTCAGTGCTCTGAGCTGCACGCTGTTCTCTCATACTGCTCCATATTTATGAATTAGAAGTTTTCAGGGTATTATTTTAATAAACAGACACTTTAATTCTAGATCATGCTGTTGCCTCCAAAACTGGGTGTATATGCGGCATTTCTGAATAAACACTTGAGGAAATTCAAGCCTCCATTTTATCCCTTGAATTGTTAGTTGGGAAACTGCACTGGCGCTGCAGAAGACTTTTGGGACTACATATGTCAACTGCAGCTTTGAAGAAGTCTATATTTACTGCAGAAAGACAAGATGCGAACAGCAAAAGTGGCCACATGCCTAGGAAGAAACACCATCAATGAGAAGCAACTTATGGTTGTTCAGCCTGGTGAGGAGTGAAAGAGTGCATAATAGTCCTTAAATAAGATGCTGTCTGTGGTGGATAGGAAAAAAGCTGCAGTTATATAAAGTCTAGTGAAGTGTTGGAACAGATCCCCTGTAGGAACTGTGGAATTCAGCCTTGATTTTCTAGAATTAAGTACCCCTTACTGTGGTAGAAAAAATGATGCTCTGTGGGGGCAGAAGCTTGGGACTTCAGCAGTATAAATATGGTGCTTTTTCTGCTTTTCAGCTAGATTTTTCTGTACTACAGATTGCTATGGATTCTTAGCTTTTCTTCTGTTATTACTGGGCAAATTCTCCATGAAATAAAAGTATTTTCTGCCTTTTCCAAAACAGTTTTGTCAAACAAATCTAACTGAATTATTTCATTAAGTTAGAGATTTGACTGATAGAAATAACTGCATAGGTGTGATGGATTTTGGAGAGCATTTAACTTATTGCCACATGTGCCAGCTTGGAAAAAATAACATTAGTGTGTATTAAGAAATGAGTAGCTGACTGATCTCAAAGTTGACGTGATAAATGTGAAAACACCATCCAGTAAGGTAAGTCCCAGTGTTGTTCTGCAGAGACTGGTTCCAGTATTAACTTGTCCAGGACTAAATGAAACAGTGCAGTTGCTGAAAGGTACAAATCTCATAAAGACTGCAAAGGGGTCAGTAATGATGGGGACAATGGTACGAAGAGCAATAGAGATTGCTTGGTAACCTGCATGCACTCAGACAAAGCATGGCTTTTAGTTGAGCCAGATACAATATCGTGTGTCTAGGAACAAAACGTAGGACATACATACCCCAACCAAGTGCTCTGGAAATTGTTGGCACTGACAAGAACTTGGAGGTCTTGGTGGCTAAGCCACTGCACGTGCAAGGGACAGTATATGTAATAGTGTGATAAAAAGGGACATGCAATCTCTTCTGTAGAAAAAAAATAGCGGTAAGTAGTGGGGAGACCATTTCCTAGCTGCAAACTGACATTACAATATAGTCTTCTACTGTATGTATTTTTAAAGAGTGGAAAGAGATCAAAGAGAATTCAGGAAAACAAAAAAAGTAGAATGATTTGTTGGCTGGAGAAGATGCCTGAGAATGAAAGTTCAGTTTGCATAGTTAATCAAAAAGAAGATCAAGTGCTAAATCTTTACGGCCTATACTATCTTGCTGAGAGACAAATATGTGGTAGCTTTGTGCCACCCATCCTTGACAGACTCTTGTCTGTGACTGCTATTTCCATGTTTTTCTGACACAGTTGTGCGGAACATACTTCATTACGGTGGCTCTGATTTTTCTGCTCTTACTGAATGTTCATCCCTTCTTGTGGGATGTTATAAGATAAGGAGAACAGAAGTTCCCCCTCATCCACCTTCTTCATACAACTAGTTATTTTACAGGTTTTTATGCCTCTCTCCTGTGCTTCTCACAGAGAATAGTGCCAGTCATTTCTTTTCTCTTCAGGTGGGAAATTTTCCAGGTCCTTAATAATGTCTTTAAAAACAAAGTATTTGTACACAGAGTATTCCAGATGCATCCACATGATACAATTATTTAAAGGTATTATAATTTTTTCCACATTATCCTTTCTCCCATTCAACATGCATCCTAGTGCTTTGCTCATTTGTTTGGCCCAAGCTGTATGTTGAGCAAGGGCCACAGCGACACACCGAAGCAATACTTGGCATGCTGGATGCAGCTGTTTCATACAGGGATTAAATAACTTTCTAATCTACACAATGATAGGTTTCAGCTGCCACACAAATTGGAGATCCTGATATCACATCCAGGCACCCAGATGTCTGGTGCGGCTGACTCTAGCGGTCCACAAGCTTTATTTGCACATGTTGCCATTGAAGTAAAGCACATCAGTAAGTCTCTGCAGGTCTGTGACCTGAGTGGTCCTACCAAGGAGAAGAATATACTGTTTCTGTCCATGAAAACCCTCTGACCCAAGTACAAAACCTTTCTTCTGGAGCACGCAATCCAAAAGTCATTGCAGCTTTACAAGGGCAAGCACCGTGTTTGACACAGTCACAGCAGATCTTCAGCCAGTTTGAAAACAGAAAAGTCCCCTCAAACAAAAACTTTGCAAAAGATGTTTGGAAAACAGCAGTCCAGGAGAGTCTGACCTTCTGGAGAATGATGTCACACGCTCTGCAGCCTACATATTACTAGGGAAAAAGGGGGCTTGGGATCATTGAATGCATATGGCAATGAGATGTGGGGAAAGCCAAGAATCTATTAAAGTCTTTAATTGGAATATATTTTCAAAATTTAGATTGAACCTCATCCAGATTCTCATTATTAAAAATATGCAGCTTGGTTTCTTGATTTTAACAGGGAACATTTAAAAAAAAAAAAGTGAGGGGAGAAAAAGAAAATAAGAGTTCCAGTAACTCTGGGTTGTGTTGCTTTCCAAGAGTAAAAAGAGCCATTGCTGGCTCCTATGTGATACACAATTTCCCACAGAATATTGAGATAAGCAGATTGTTATCAGTGACTGTAAGTTTTTCCAGGCCATAGAGACTAGAAAGGCACAGTGACAATGCTAGAATAGTGATCAGTATCTGATCCTATAAAAGCTGATGACTTATGCAAGAAATAAAATCGAAGGTACCATGGCAGCTGGTAAAAAGAATTGCCTCCTAAGCAGAATTTCAGGATCAGTATGAGAGTCACAAGATGCAGTATATCAGCAGGTTTGTAGTGCACAAATTTTTACTTCACCATTAAATTACTGTTTTGAAATGTGCACACCAAGTCCACAGGAGTCAAACATCTTAGCTTGGACTGGTGAGTTCTCGAGGCAGCTTTCCTTTCAAATGGGGATTCTTTACTTTAATCAGTGCCTTTGCTGAGGGATCTACCAATTGCTTTCAGTAGATCCAACCCATTCTCCATCAACCTGAGGATCTCCATTGATCTTGCACTAGAGACCTGAGGTAGAGAGGCTGCCTATTAGGGAGTCTGTAAAATCTTTGTTAGTGGTTGTTGAGATTAGCATCAAAAGCTTGAAGTTTGTCTAATACAGTACCAGAGGCAGAGAGGGGTGTGCTCCTCACTGGTAAGACAGCTGTTGCTATCTCTGGTATCACCAGGTCTCTCTGGTAGCAGCAGATATGTTGCTATCTCTACAGCAGCATACTTGTGCAAACTGGTGATTGAGTTTTCTCAACCTGTCTTGGCAGACAGCTCCTACCATCTTCCCCTGAGAGGGAACATTATAATGCTGCAGTCTTTTGTCGGCAAGGATATGCCAAAAAGGCTCCCTCTCCTCTGTGTGGAAGAAGTTCAATCTGCTAATTTACTACTGAAAGGAACAATGTTTTCTTGTAGTAGTGATGAGGCCAGACAGACCCTAAGGCTACATGATATATCAGCAGATGGGAGACAGATACCCTAAGCTGAGGTGTTGCTGCTTTTCCAGCTTCCCTGTCTGTAAACATTATGCTTTTTGGGCAGGCATCACCTCTGACTTGCCAAAGTTTGTCTGTACCGCTTGTTACTCATTTCTTCTTTGGTATACTCTTCTCCATGTAGGGTGTGGTGCTCAGAGAGCTTTCCTGATTGCACCCATCTGAAAACAATATTGTGAATGCACAAATACGTATTGGTGTCAAGTGGGGGGAAGGCTGAGCCCTCCAGAACTTCATCTGAAGGCATCAGAGGTGCTTTGAGGCAGAAGGAAGCAAATAACTGTTAAGATCCTTTTGGCTTTATCTGAGATCCCAGATGCCCAAAATAGCATACCACAAAAGACCGAAGCTGCTGATGTCAAAGGAGGCTGAACGACCTACGGATACATCTGCTTGGCCACTTGCCTCCTGACGGCAGCCATCGGTTCTCTCAGCCATGCCACCAGGATAATTTGGATGCTGCTTCCCTTTCGAAATCAATTGTGAACGGTCTAGGCTATTGGCAGAGGTCAGATATCTGGGTTTGGTCTCAATTATCTTCTTAATTCTTTTGACCTTGAAGACTAGATTGGAAACAGAGCAGTTGTTACCAGAGTTATTGGGATCAAGAGCTGGTTTCTGCCGCATACTTCAAATGGCTAGTAGATTGCCTCATCTAAACGAAGCATCAGGGAACAAACTCTTCCAGCTTCTTCGTTGAGCTGCAGACAGTTTTTCTTTAGGGAAGGGGTGTTTTTGGTGCTTCAAGGTCTCATCTTTCACAGTGAAAAGCTAAAATACCCTCCCAGATGTGACACGAGGGGCTGAGCGTCAGTCTGTGCCACTCCCTGAGGACCTGAAAGGAGCCTGAAGCACTCTTACTCCAGGGAGGTGTTTATCCCAAAGTTTAATTACTGAATCCTAAATCTCTGTTATCTCATGGGTGGTGATCAGATTTCACATGAATGAATGGAGGGGGGCAATTATACTTTGAAGATTTGCACAGTTACCTCAGAGTGGCACATTATTTTGTCGTAAGTAGAAAGTGGCACGTGCTTTGAGCTTGCTGTAACACTGCAATATTTTTCCTCAGTTCAGAAATTTTGAACTACAGTGTCTTTGGGGTTTTATAGCTGTTTATTGTATTTTTTTATCATTTAATGTGTTGGAGCTTCTGAGGCCTGTGTTAGCCCAAAGCAGACTCCATCAAGAATGTCAGGAGAGGTTTGCAATTCAGTTTACTTTTGTCACCACCAAATAAATCACCATGATTTCAGTTAATCTCAGCTGCAAAGTTGCAGCAGTTCCTGCTGTGACTTTCTGAAGGATTTGTGCCATGGGGAGTCCTTTTCTGCATCCTTCTTTTCATTCAGTGTCATCTTCTGGGGTAGCTTTCGTTACATGACCCCCTCGCCAGTGTCTGTGCCCAGCTGATGGCTGTAAATGTGAGAGACAGTGCATAATTATCACTGATGAACAATTTTCTCCACTAAAGTGGGGACAGCCATCCTCCAAGTCTGAGCTGATTTGATCTGTCTGGACTTGAAGAAGGGAAACAGGAGACATTTCTGTAGGAGCTGAGGTATGGCTCAGCAAAGCGCATACGCTGTGTTACAACCGTCTGCACACAAGGCAGAAAGTCACGTCCAAGAGGCTTCCTCCTGAGACAGCATGGAGTTGGTGCAGGAATACTGTGTAATTACATGAGCAGCAGAAAGCTTTGTATTAAAGACAGTCTGGGGGGACTGGGAAGGGGATATTGTCTCCTGCTTTTTGGAAAGTTCTTTTGGTGCTCTGGACATAAATTGGAACTGAAATCAGATGTCCTGAATTGTGCTTTTTGTCCACATTAGAAAAAAAGGGGTGTTTTTTACCATTAGATCTTGAACATCTTGGAGGATGACTGATGCAAATTTTATCTCTAACTTTCTGACTGCTCCGTTTGCGTTGCAGAAATCTGTAGGAGCTAAAGGGAAGTAAGGTGTTATTCTGAGTTGTTCTACATTTACCATTAATTCCTGCAAGTCTTGTAATTTGAGGCAAACTCATAAAAAAGATACTTTTCTATAATTTACTAACCTTAAATAAAATTTTGTTTCATTCCTCATTTTTGTGCCATACAGTACATACTTTCCCCCTTAAATCTATTGCTGTAACCATCTTTTTTTGCACCCTGCGAGCTGTATCTCAAAGAACTACAAAGCACTCTTCATGTTTCCCCTACTAATCCAGCAACTTTGCATGTGGTAGATTTCGGGTCTCATTTGGGCCTTTTAAAGAATTTTACCAGTGGATTTATAATTTGATAATTGGCCAAGGGCTCTAGAGAGAAAAAAGGCAGCTACACGCCATGAAGACAGAAATGGCTCTCATTCCCATGAAAGAGGGAAGTTTTCATTCCTAGAAATGGGGAAAGAATGAAGAAAGAGTCCAGCATGCCACAGACCAGTGTCCCTGCCCTTGCTTGGACAAGGAAGAGGCATCAAAGCTGTTTAGTTTTCCAAGGCAGTGAAGAAGGAACTCAGAGGGGTAGTGGTGGTGCAAGGAGAATGTGATGAAGCCCTTCTGAAGGTTGTAGGTTTGAGTTTTGGAAAACTAGGAATGGGAGGAGAGACCTCGGGCTGTCAGTTATACTTGCAAGACAAAAGTTGTCATGATATGTGAGAGCAGGAGTGACAGCTGATTTTGTGGCATTTAGATGCCTGGAGGTGCAAGTAGGCATTGAGCAGGACTGGAGCATGTGCTGCTTGAAGCAGGTTTCTGCTAGGCCTGGCTCTTAAAGGACATGAGATCAGATGATTACAGTGGCACCCTCTGGCCTCATAATCTATCAGTTAGATCACCTAGCAGTCTGAACAAACCCTTCTTCGTAACCATCTCAGATTTCCACCTTGGGGCAAGTACTTCATTTTAGTTCTGTGACCAAAGGTACAGTAACTTGGAAAACAGGGAGTAAGTTTCATAAGCCATACTTAGGGTGCATGCATGTGTGAGTGCACAGAACAGGAAAGAGATTTTACCTTTTTGTTCAAATTTGTTTTCCTGCATGCATGCCATCACTTTTATTTACTGTTGTGTCCAAAGGTAGAACATTGCAAAAAACTAGGAAGGGTTGGTCTCTCCCATGCCTTAGAAAATCCCTTCACGTATGCATACATGTCTGTAGAACCTTCACAAAAATCAGACCTTTCCCGAGTGACGTTTGCATGGACAAGCTCCTCTGTCTGTGCTCCATGCTGGCCAGACACATGCCAGCTCCCAGCCAGCTCCATTTGGAAAGCTGGAGAGCTGCACTAGCATGGCTCCGTGCCCAAGTGAATATAAACTGCCTCTCAGGAGGGCTTATTAGCTCAAGCAAAGCGCCAGGAGGAGAGCCCTGAGCCAGATGAATGTCTAGTGGCCACAGCCCCTCTTTTCCATACCCTCAGGTGCTCGGACACATGCCTATTGCATGGTGGAGATGCTGACATGTTGGGTGTGTGTCAGAAGGGGGCTGTGATAAGCTAAACTAGCTTGTAGATGGAAGTGGGCTGATGTCATGGTTTGACCCAGCTGGCAACTAAGCACCACGCAGCTGCTTGCTCACTCCCACCTCCCTCAGTGGGATGTGGGAGACAATTGGGAAGGAAAAAAAAAAGTTAGAGCTGTGGGCTGAGATAAAGACAGTTTAATAAGAGAAAATAATAATAATAATAGTAATAATGAGAATGGTAACAGAATATACAGAATATACAAAACAAACGATGCACAACACAATTGCTCACCACCTGCCGACTGATGACCAGCCTGTCCCAAGCCGCGATCACTCCCCGAGACGTGATCAGTCCCCGAGCAGCGATCACTTTCCCCGCAACTGACCAACCGACTAACCCCACCCCCCCGAGCATGACGTTCTATGGTATGGAATAGCTCTTTGGTCAGTTTGGGTTAGCTGTCCTAGCTGTGCTCCCTCCCAGCTTGTTATGCACCTGGCCGAGCAGGAGAAGCTCAAAAAGTCCTTGAATAGTCTGAGCAGTACTTGGCAACAACTAGAAACATCAGTGTGTTATCAACATTCTTCTAGTACTGAATCCAAAACACAACACTATGCTAGCTTCTATGAAGAAAATTAACTCTATCCCAGCTGGAACCAGGACAACTGAGCTGTTAAAAAGCATTTGCACTTAAAGAATAAGAACTTTGTGCTGACTGGCACATCAAAACGTAAAATCTTAAGACAAATCACCTCGTGGTTCCCATCCTTGTTGGAAAGTCAAGGCACAAGCTCTGAGGACCCTCAACCACATCTGTTCTTAATGAGATGATGAATTCCAGGTTATCACTGTCCGAGCCCATCCACACCAAGAGCCGGAGGCTGCTGATGTGGTCAGATAATGGCAGCAATCGAGTTGCCCAAACTACTCTAAAGGTCTTGCCTGTAGCTGCCTGATGAGACTACCATTGCACAGGGCATGGCTCTCATGTTCAGATATCTTGTGCTGACTGCAGCTTCAGCTTGCACTTGCTTTCCTCCTCTGCACAAAGCAAGGACTTCAAGGACTGAGAGGTTTGTACGGCGGCACTGCAGGTGATGGTAGCGACTGATGCCTGGGAAGTACAATTAGCAAGGGATGTACGCTGCAGTTGAGTCCAAAGTGTGATTTATGTGCACCTTTCAGATAAAGGAGGTTGGGATAAGTTGTGGGTCAACTGACTAGTGTAGTGTTATTCATAAGAGAGATCACAGAAATTTTTCCATGCACAATTGCTTCAGGCTCCCTTGGCACTGATGCTCTCTCCCCTATCTCCCTGTTGCCAGAAAGCTGCCTTGGCTAACACTGGCTGCTGGCAGATGTGTTTTCCATCTATGCTGCGGTGTTAGAAGTTCTTTACGTGACCTGCCCTGTGTGGAAGAGGTCCCCTTTGTGTTTCAGACACCCTGGCATGCTGAATGCTTCAAGGACACCCCAGCCCCTCATTTTAAGGCACATCATACCCACGGACTGGGTATGTTTGGGCTTGCCGTTTACCCTGAAATTGTCCTTAGCATAAGCTCAGTCTAGGTAAAAGCAAAAGCAAGGGTCTATTGGGAACATATAGTGAGACAGCAGCATTACCAAAGCTTAGAAGGCCACAGGTGACAGGAAGGCAAGACAGGTCATAAGCTACTTGAGATGAAATTTTAATGGCAGTTCTTATTTGTATCCAGATGAGAAGCTGTCATTGTGGGCAAGTATTTGAAACGGCTGCACAGCCAGCATTTCTATATGGCATTCACAATGTCAGCACTCACAACGCTGGCATGAGGAAGAAGGTTTGCCTTTACATCCCACCTTCTCCACATGGTTTCCCTGTCTTCCACCACGATTTCATTCTTCTTTTTCACCACCTCCCCTCTTTACCAATGATTTCTTACTTCTTGGTCCAGTTAGTAGTTTTTGACCTTTCTTGTACCAGATCATTCTTCACTCCCCCTCTTTGGAAACCACTTGTAAGCCCAGGCAGACAGCAGGCTCCTTGCAGGATGGCACCAGGGCTTAGCGAAGCCGTAACAGCAGGACATTGTGAGGATGGACACTTTCATCTGCCAAGCAGGGCAGGGTTCAGATACAGAGGAGGGGGTTGTGAAGTGACGAACCTTGCATTTTATACAAATGTGACTTGCTAACTACACATACCTGGGACTGATGTATGCAGGGCCAGAAGTGATCTTCAGAAGACCGGACACAATAGTAATTAATCACTCTGGAATCATGATGGGTGTGGAGGTGAGAGATACTGTGACATTCATGGTAAATGCTGTTGGTGTTGGCAATTATTTCCGGGGCAACAGTGAGTAGAGAAAAAGAACAGAGGAGAACTATTAAGGGATTCATTTTGTTCTTTCGTAAATGTGGTTTCACTTGACTTAAACCAGACCTAAACATAGCCTTGTGTATCAGTTTAACTAGATTGGTTTGTATCCATGCCTTCCATTAAAATGACATACACATCTGTGTATCTGAGACTGTAGTACGGTGTAGATATACTTGCTGGGCTTGTTGCCATCTCTAGGGGTATTTGGCTGACTTCCTTATAACAACTACAGTCCAAGTTATAACTTCACAAAAGTCCAGCTTGCATTTGGCCCATACTTAGTGCTGCCAGCAAAGATGGATCAGAAATATCGTTCAGCGCAGAGTAGAGCTGTTTGCCTTCTGCAGAGGGTGAGCTGAGGTGGGCCTTGCTTTGTCTTGTTTGCCGTTCCACTTAAAGGTGCAAAGATTATTCTGCAAATGATCGGGGGCTTCAGGATTCTGTGTTATGCTCCCTTGCAGCAGAATTGCAGTGTCTCCTGTGTTTGTGGTTGGCATTTGCAGCAAAGCATTCTCGAAAGACGCTTGTCAGGTCTGGTGTTTGCTCCCGTTGATAGATTTCTCACCTCCTCACTGTTTTAAAGTTATGAAGAAGAAGAAAAAAATCTTTTTTACTTTGTTTCCTAGTTACTGTGTTGTCACTTCAGGGTTTTTCTGTTGGCCTGCAAAGAGGGATAATTCAGAGCAGAATCACTTTAGTCCCTCTTTTGGGGTAACCCGAAATGTGCAATTCAGTGTTTCAGTTTTGGAACCATTAAGAATAGCTTGTAATTGCTAATCAGCGTTCTCTACTTACTCCCTGTGGAGACACAGCCTCAGCTATGGATACGACTTGATCATAACCCCTTAGCAGTTGTTTAAAGCCTAATGCTTCAGGTAACTGGGGTGTCTGCTCTTCTCCTGCATAGTTTTTAAAGGTTAACTGTGGGGTAAAGGAAGACTGAAATGAAGACATGGTAGTTAATCATTTATTCTACATATTTTATTTCAAACAGATCATTAAATGCTCATACATCTATACATATGTATTTTTACTTATTCTCCAGACACTGTCAGCAAGTAAGTCACCGTCTGAAGTTTGTTCATGAAATATGTGGTGTAAAGAATCAAGTGTGGAATTACTGTGGGTTAAATACATCTCACTTTGTGCTGTATTTGTTTTGTGATTATGTGACCTCTGTATTTTGAGCTTTCATAGCTAAGTGATGATATATGAACTCAGCTGTCTGCCTGCCCTCTCTGTCAGAGGTTATCCTCTTTAGTGCAGGGCTAACAGGAAAATGTATGTCTGTAGTTGTGTACCTCGGTTCAAACTCACCTTTATCAGCAGTTCCAGCTAAAACAGATTTTGCAATGAAACTACTTGTGTAGAGGCAGACATTCCCTTCTGCTGATCCTGCTGCAGTATCGACCACCTGTAACAGAGACAGGGAGAAAGGCTGGAGGAGGTACCATCTTAACTTACTACAACAAAATTAACTAGAGATTGTCCATCAGAGACTTTAAATGAACCAGGGAAGAGTATCTTTTAAAATAAATACTAAATCAGAAATCCACACAAAAGGTCTTTGAGCTCTAGAGCAAAAATGCACTAGCAAGTTTGAGCATTTCAGTGTTGTCAAGAAGGGAGTACAGAGAGCCCATGATGACATTTGAAACTTCAATTTTTTTCATTAATTCTAATGGAGATTTGACTCAACGCTTCTCTTTGGTGCTTCTGAATGAATGTCAAAAGGAGTCAATGGCTTAGCAATAAGCATTCATCCCCATGGTTGATAATGGGAATGACTGCTTTGACTTAGCAACACAGAAACATACATTTTCTTGATGCTGCCTGGGTCAGCTGCAGGCACTCCAGGCTGTGCTTACCAAAGGCCGTTTTTCTTCTTTTTTTGGGGTCTTGTTCCAAAATTTTTATTTTTTTTTTTTTTTAAATTAAAAATACCAAATATTATTAATGTCTCAAAGTTATATTTTTACTCTAATGCCCCATTCTGTTTCATCCTAGATGTGTTAGAAAGAGTCAGATATCATAGAATCATAGAATAGAATCATAGAATCATAGAATCATAGAATCATAGAATTGTTTGGTTGCAAGGGAGCTTTAAAGTTCATCTAGTCAAACCCCCCTGCAATGAGCAGGGACATCTTCAACTGGATCAGGTTGCTAAGAGCCCTGTCCAACCCGACCTTGAAAGTTTCCAGTAGTGGGGCATCCACCACCTCTCTGGGCAACCTGTTCCTGTGTTTCACCACCCTCATTACGAAACATTTCTTCCAACAAACCCAACTCTCTCAGCCTTTCTTTATAGCAGAGGTGTTCCATCCCTCTGATAATTTTTGTGGCCTTCCTCTGGACCTGCTCCAATAGCTCCATGTCTCTCCTGTACTGAGATACAATTTCATTTATATTCTCACCACCATATACTGACACAGAACCTGCCTTTCTAGTGTCTCTTAGCCATTAGCTATTCTCTTTTCATCAAGCAGTACTGCATTCACTTCCTCCCCCATTTTGCAGCAGACCTAAATTGGTCTCAACATCCTGGTGGGTTTTTTTCTTTTTTTTTTTTTTCCATAAGGTGACACAAGAGAAAGTTGTCCCTTATTTTTGGTCCTCAATGTGCAATCTCTGCCTTGAGTAAATGTCAACTGCTCACTCTAATGCCCTCTTTTCCAGTCCCTTTGCCTCTCACCTGTTATCTTCTACCCTGTCCAAAATGCTGCCTCACCAGTTGTCGCCCCAGTTGCTCTGGTTCTACTTATACCCTGGTCAAATCTCTTCACCAGTGCCTCTTTGCTCCTTTTACAAGAGTCTTCAGTGTTAGTTACCCTAATGCAGAAATGCGATCTCGTGCAAAGGGAATCATTCAAACAACAACAACAAGATGTTTCACACCAGAAAACTGCATTCCTTTAAGCACAGAACAGATTTTCCTGGTTGACCAAGGAAGCTTCCTCCAACTCAGAATTTTGCCTATAA
The DNA here is from genome assembly GCF_000687185.1 of Egretta garzetta. Classification (NCBI taxonomy): domain Eukaryota; kingdom Metazoa; phylum Chordata; class Aves; order Pelecaniformes; family Ardeidae; genus Egretta; species Egretta garzetta. The sequence continues at coordinate 2,592,298 of NW_009259718.1, read as the reverse complement.
ATAATCTCTCCTCAAGCTCAGAATTGTGCCATCAGCTTCTTCCTATCACTTACTTTCAGTTGGTTACTGTTCTTGGTAGTATTATGCAGTACTTTTTTCCCAGGTCAGAACACGTGAGCATCCCTGCTGTGCAAAATAATCAATTCTATCATTCATAGCATAAATAATGTGATTGATACATTGATACTACTGACATGCCTATATCTCAATATTTTGTTAACACCAGTGATAGAACATATGGAATCCCTTTTAAAGTTAAAACACATGATTGAAAATCCTGACACATCCTTTCTCTGCTTGGTGGAACAGGCCATAGCCTGAAACTGTGTCCCTTCATTATAGCATTACCTCTGGCTTAAATCAGTACTGCTGCACCACGAGCCATCCCAAAAAACTGTTGAACAGTGCAGAAGTCCAACATGCTTTCAGCTACTTCCCGCCGCAACCCCCCTGAGCGGATGATAAAGCGTGTTTGTAGTGGGGCCATGCAGCCCACTGGCTGGTGGTCTTCCTGCAGACCAGGAGAGGGAGAGGAGACTTTTTTTTAAAAAAAGGTACTAGATAAACATGCCTGGAAATGGCAGATCTCTTGACTGATGGAGCGGTGCTTCCTTGCAGATTTTCCCATTGCCTTTGATTGCTCTGTGGCACACTTGCTTCTCTCTTCTATTTTAAAAGGGAAGAAAATCTCCATTGAAAAACAAAATCATAACAAAAAAGCAGCAGGAAAGACCAAGGGATGTTATTAATAAAGTGAGGACTCTTGCCAAGAAAGGCTGAGTTTTCCAGCGGCCATTTTACCACCCTTGTTTCTTTATTAAACTGACCTGTTTTTTAATGAGACTGTCTCGTTTTTCAGATGTGGTCCTGGGCTCTGAACGTCCTCCCCTGTGTTTTGTTTTGCAGGAGGCAGCACAGGCACCTCCCCGACCACCTCCAGCACGGGGACCCCGTCGCCCTCTGCATCCTCTCACCTTCTCTCTCCATCCTGCTCCCCTCCAGCCTTTCATCTGGCCCCCAACACTTTCAACGTTGGCTGCCGGGAGAGTCAGCTTTGCAACCTCAACCTGTCTGATTATCCCCCGTGCGCCAGAAGCAACATGGCCGCCTTGCAGAGCTACCCAGGGCTGAGCGATGGTGGCTACAACCGGCTGCAGAGCAGCACCGCTTCTGCCTCGCAGCCCTCTGAAACCTTCATGCCTCAGAGGACTCTCCTTGATCT
>NW_009259718.1:2584729-2591064 GCF_000687185.1 Egretta garzetta | reverse complement strand
CCGCCTCCTCCCTCCCTGCCCAGCAACAGCAAGATGGAGGCGTCCAGCGGCCAGCTGGGGTCCTTCCCCAGCTCCCAGTTTCAGTATGTCATGCAAGCAGGCAACCCTGCCTCCACCTCCTCCTCTTCACACATGTTTGGTGGCGGCCACATGCAGCAGAGCTCCTACAACGCCTTCTCCCTGCACAATCCCTACAACCTCTATGGATACAACTTCCCTGCTTCCCCCAGGCTGGCAGCAAGCCCAGAGAAACTCACCACCTCCCAAAGCACTTTACTCTGCTCTTCCCCGTCCAGTGGGGCCTTCGGAGAGAGGCAATACCTTTCCACAGGGATGGATCACGGGATGCATATGATCAGCCCTCCCTCCGGCAACCAGCAGATGGCCAACGCCTGTGACAACAGACAGTATGGTGCGGTTCAGGGTTCCTCCTCACAGATGTCTGTGCACATGGTCTAACAAGCCATGCCTCTCCTTGGCATCGAAGGCAGCTGGACCTTCGTCGTTTCCAGGGGTAAACCTATCCCAGTACCTTTTTGCCTTCAAACTTATAGTGGAACTAGTATTGTTATGATAAATAAGAACACAAGCCATCTAGGTATGTGCCATAGAACCTTGTGGAAAGCCTCAACTGACAGCCATTGCAGCTTGTTTTAGCCCAGGGCCTCCAGACCTGGCACGGGGCATCCGCTCTTTCTGGACATTGCAGAGTGAAGGGCATGACTTTAATGAGAAGCTGGAGAGAAGCAGCTGAATATACCATTTATACATTAACTCTCAGCTTGAGCCCCTGCGCTCCCTCCTCTGGATGTTGAAGAAAGGCAGTCTCCCAAGGCTTCGTCCTTTGAATCTGCACTGCCCGGAGCTTTAAAGACGTCCCCTTTCCCAGACTGCTCCTCACTGCTGGAGTGGCTCAACCCATTTCTGAAGCCAACAGTGGCCCATGGCTCCTTCTCCCACTGTAGCACAGGAATGGTGCTACTGGGCTGGAGATGCTCCTCCCAAAGAGCTTTCTGCATTTTCACCATGCGTCTGCCTGACAAGTGGTTCCTTTGCAAGGGTTGAGCTTACCAGCACCCAGGCTGCAGACGGAGATGGGAGAGAGAGAGAAGAGAGAGAAAAGTTTTAACCTACAAGTGAGCCTCAGGCATAAGCAGGGACTGATCTTCGGAAAGATGCATGGGGGAGAAGGGGCTCAGCTCCTGTTGACATGACCCAAAGTGATGCACCTAAACTGAAAGGACGACAGCCTTTGTGGGGAACGTGTGTCCCATAGCACTCAACCCAATGGAAGGAAACTGTCCAGACTGAGCTCACGGGGAAGAGCAATGAGAAAAGAGAGCTCTGCTCTACAGAAACGCAACCGGCCTCCCTCACCTTGCATGCAAGAGTTGCCATAGAAAACCATTAGCATTTCAGTAACAGTGAGGTCGATTATTTGCCAACCTCCCGCCTGCCACATGATCTCTGTTTAACCAAATAGATCATTGCCTTTAGACATCTTTCTTTTCTGTTTTTTTCCTTCTCTTTTTTTTTTCTTCAAATCCTTTAAAAATAAAAAAACAATTGTAGCTTGATGCAAGCTATGCATTTAAGTTGTGTGAAAATGCAAATACCAAGTAACAGAATACAGATATTATTGAGATTTGTTGTGAGGTGTTGTAGATAAATGTATTTATATGCCTAGTGGAGGGTTCAATATTATGAATATAAAAGAGGGCAATAAAAATGGTATGTAAAATATGTATGAAGAAAAAGGTGTATAAAGATTTGCCCTATGCACGGAACTCTGTTTCTAAGTGCCAAGCACAGAATGCGCTAAATAAATCTTTGCAATTGTTCCCTCTGTGTTTTTCTCTGTCTGTGAGGCTTCCTCAGTGGTATTCTAGAGAGGGACATTTTCAAAATACCACCATGCGTGTTTGCACAACAGAGGAAATGAAGACACAGTGCTAAATTGTGAAGTCCAGGCAATATTACAATAAAAATAAAAATTCTGTCTTCTCAAAAAATTTTAAAAATCGAATGCTTGGGTTCTGTAAGTTGCCTGCCTTCACAGGAATTGTGTCTTATGGACAGCTAGAACTGTTATTTTGATTGTTAAAGTCTAATAAAAAGCTCTTCAGGATAATATTTCACAGTCAATATGAAAAATAATACTTATAACAGTATAATTTGTTTCTCATTTTTAAATGTCATTTTGGGGTATGTGTTAGTTTTTCATTTGCACCACATTTCTAATATGAGATTGAGACATTAACACTGAAAGCAGTGGGGAAGCTGAAGCCCCCACAAACCTGGCTGTAAGTAATGGCTGCAGAGTTTACAGCTTTCCTTGTGCAATAAACTTTTTTTTTTCTGAATTGAAAAAGCACCAGGAAGATAGAAATATCTTGAAAGATAAATTCTGAAAGCATTTCCTAATTTTTATTTTTACAGGGGAAGATAAATATACCAATACCGTTCTGTGCCTAGTCTGTCCAACTGTATGCTGGCTTTTATTGTATCTAGTCGTGGATGCTGCCGAAAAGGGTCAGAGGGACTATGAATGGGAGAGAAACTGTCCCTCCCCTTGTTGTCTTCTGTTTACCCTTAATAGTTAATTCTTGGTTTAATCTTGAAAGAGGGACTTTTACAGCCTTTCTAAAGTCCTTTCAGAATACTCTTCAATCTGTGCTTTCAGGTTTGATGTGCTTTTGGTTTTGACTCCATCCTATGGCAATGATTTCTACAGGTTAATAGAATCATAGAACGATAAAATCATTTAGGTTGGAAAAGACTTTTAAGATCATCAAGTCCAACCATTGACCAAACACTGCCAAGTCCACCACTAAACCATGTCCCTAAGCACCTCGTCTACCCATCTTTTAAATACTTTCAGGAATGGGGACTTGACCACTTCCCTGGGCAGCCAATGCTTGGCAATCCTTTTGGTGAAAAAATTTTTCCTAATGTCCAATCTAAACCTCCCCTGGCCCAACTTGAGGCCATTTCCTTTTGTCCTATTGCTTGTTACTTGGGAGAAGAGACCAACCCCCACCTTGCTACAGCCTCCTGTCAGGCAGTTGTAGAGGGTGATAAGGTCTCCCCTCAGCCTCCTCTTCTCCAGACTAAACAACCCCAGTTCCCTCAGTTGCTCCTCATAGGACTCGTGCTCCAGACCCCTCACCGGCTGCCTTGCCCTTCTCTGGACACGGCTCCAGCACCTCAGTGTCCTTCTGGTAGTAAGGGGCCCAAAACTGAACACAGTATTTGAGGTGCGGCCTCACTTGTGCCAAATACAGGCAGACGATCACTTCCCATCTCCTGCTGGCCATGCTATTTCTGATGATACAATATTTCTGGTAGTATGTTGTGTGAACCAGTATTTCCTCCTGCTGGCTATTTGCATTAGACTGCTCTTTTTTATTTATTCCACTTAATTCTTTGTGAGTGAGTCTATGTTTCATCTAAGAAGCGAATGCGATCCAACAAAATCAAAATAATTCTCAGTATCAAAATACACGTTTCTAATCTTGATTAAAACAAAAAAATAATTGAATCAAAAGTTATCACTGGAAACAGTCACTGAAATAAGCAAAAGACAGATGTAGGACACAACCTTCAGTATTAGTGTGAAGACCTGGATTCCCAGTTTCCATACTTTTATTAAGAATCTGTGGGGAAGAGCTTTGAAATTGTCACCCAGACTCTTCAGCAATATGATCCTTCAAGGCATTGAGCACCCTGACCCTGATCCAACCAAGCTCTTCAGCATACTGGGATAATGTTACTCCATCCCATTGCCTTCAGTACGAAGCTTATTGATCTTAAGGTGAGCATTTATTGACCTTATTTATAGACATACTTATTTAGCTCTTATGTGGCATATATATAAAATGAGAGAGCTTAATTCGCTGGATAGATATTCCTTCATCTTAGCATGTATTTAAATAAGTGTTTTATTGATTCATGGTCAGAATATTCAGCATCAAAACTGAAAAAGCACAGGGAAAAAAACCTGAGAGAGGCTTCACTGTCCAAAAATGTAAAATTGTAAGTACACAAATATGACTCGGTGGGAAAGTTACACTGACAATCTATGAGGATTAAAAACAAGCTAATAGTGAAATGGGGAAAAAAATAGTAAAGTTTTTTCCTGGTTGTCAATGTGCAAAGCAAAAGTAGAGCAGTGTTTGGAGGGCAATATACAAAATAACACGCTAAAGCATGTTAAAATGGTTTATTTTGTGTTCAGCTAGGTCCACGGGTGAAATCCTCCTGGGATAACAGTTCCCTGGCAGACAACCTGCTTATGGCCTTGACACCCTCCCCGAAATATGAGGTGAGCATTGAATTAGAAGTGGACCCAGGTATGACAGAGGTATGCCATCCCCACAGGGACACAAGGCTCTGAGCTATTTGTCACTTTTTACTGAGGCTTCCTAGGGAAGAGGTGATGGCAATGGGCAATGGGAACCAGGGCCAGTCTAGTAGAGCCACCTGGGAACAGCTTGCCTGGTGGGTGGCCCAGGTTGCAGTACACGCAGAAGCTACCCCTGGAAGACTCCCTTTCCTTGGGTGACTGCCCTAACCGCAGGGCTTGTGAGCCCTCCTGGCATGGTCATGCTCTCATCCAGGAGCCCTTTGATGGCTCATTTGTAAAGCATGTGCGCGTGGGGGGCAGAGATGGCAGCTGTGTGGTTCCTCACCCCTTCCTTCCTTCCTTCCCTACTTCACCACGAACATTTGAACCCCTTGGCCAACTTTAAGCAGTGTGGTCACAGTTGCAAAGATGTGAGTTCTCATGCATTTCTTTAGAAGAGACAGGGGAGGAAGACAGAGCCCTAAACCATTTTCCCAGTGCAGGGAAGGCCACCATGTGACATCTCATCATTCAAAGAAGCCATCCAGAGGATCCACCAAGAGCTGAAGAAACCAGAGGGTCTTTACTCCACCACTGCTGGGCTGACCCATTCGCTCTTAGCCCATACAGGCTTCTGGCTTCCAGTCCAGGAGGAGAGAATGCTCTGTATCCCCCAGTTAGATGCTGCAAATTTAGAAGGTGAAACATCATGTACCTCTTTGAAGAAGTACCCTTTTTTAAAAGCCTGATCCAAATGCCAGGAAGGGTAGTGGAGATCTCAATGATAGGAGATCCCTCATCTTGCAGCACAGTCTGTTCCAAATGCAAATCTGGCAACTTGTTATACAAATGAAAAGGATGGGGCAAAAATAATCAGAGCGGGTTTGTCAGCTTTGCAAAGTTTATTTAGCTTCATTCCTTAACACACTGACAGGCACTGACCATAAATATTACTGTGACCACAGTCACTGCAGCTCAGCAAAACCAGGATGTTGGACTCCAGTGCAACATAGTGTTCCTGGAGGGAATGTAAGAAGTACTATGTGCTAAAGCAAAATGCCCAGGTCACAAACATAAATACAGATTAGGTACCCAGACTGTGACTTTATGTTAAATATACTACAGCAAAAATTACAGCAGATGATCTGCTAGTGTGGCTGATTTATTGCATACTGGGTGAAGCTTTACTGATGTAGTAGGTGAAGGCTGACAGATAGTTGTTTGCCATTAAAAAAAAAAGTGTTCAGATTTTTTTTTCCCCAACACAACTAGGCAGATTGCCCCAGACCACACATCCCATGTCAGACTAGTGCACTAGCAGATGAGTTGTGCTGGATATTGCTTGTTGGGCATCATTCTAAACAAAACAACAACATGAAAGCGCACCCAAGGACTGGGCAGAGGAACACCTGAGCATGCCAATTACATGCTACAGATGCACTAGAAATGCAGCTATAAAAGCAGTGACAGAACTTTGTGAGGAGGGTGCTGGTGTGGCCAAGGGGTAATTTGCTATAAATAAACCAGTTCCCGTCCAAGGAACATCTGACTCCTTCAGCACTGTTTCTTCCTTAGAGAACCAGCCTGCAGGAGCAGGCATTTTGGCCAGGTCTGTAGCCCAGCATTTAGAGTCCACTGATGGGACTGTTTCTGAGAGCTTGTCTGTTGGTCTGCTGGGAGGGGTTTGTGTAGCCTGCTGCTAACCCACAAAACTTCTGCTGGAAAAGCATCTCACTGTTTTCTGACTGCTCCTTCTAATTTGCCTGTAATTGCTATCTATCTAGGAACCTGTATAGAATACAGCTAAAATCCCTGGAACTCATTTCATGGGTTGTTTTTCCATGTCAGTAACTGTTGCTGATCACCCCCATGACCACAAATGGCAGGAGCAGTGTACGGAGCACACACCTCTTTAAATATCAGCTCCTTTCTACAATAAAAATCTCCAATAGTTCTAGCCTGCCTGAATGGAGGACTAGACTGGAAAGGA
>NW_009259718.1:2575073-2584634 GCF_000687185.1 Egretta garzetta | reverse complement strand
GGTTCATGTGGCTGCACGCTGTCGTGTTGTGACGGCCCGGTGATGAGCACGGCTTCTGTGAAGGACAGTGGTTGGCATCGGCTGATTCAGGGAGGAGCAATAAACCTCCACACTAGGGTTAATTTTGCAATAATCTCTCTCTGGAGTACTGAGCTTGTCTATTTTTCTGACTCAATGTGGAACTCGTTGCCTGCTGTGGGGGAGAAGGATTAGGAGCCTGGATAATTTTACACCAGTTGAAGTTCCTACAGATGCTGTTCTTATTCCAGTAATGTTCTAAATTTGTTGAGCATTTTGGAAGCTCTGACATTCAGCTGGATAATGCCCGTCTCTGCCGCGATAGGGTGGCTTCTCTGGGCTCCTCTCGGGTGTTTTTACAAGCAGCCCTAGGCTCTGCTAGGCCATGTCTCCCCTTGAGCAACCAGGTCTGTACCTTAGTGCCTTAGGGCACTATTTTCCAGCTGACTGGGTGCAGCAGTACTGAAGAGCCAGAGAGTTGGCCCAAGTGGGACTGTGAGCACAGAGCATCAGCCGTTCTCCTAGGATGATGGGGAGGGTGGCGCTGGTTCAGCCAAAAAGACAGGCTGCCTGGAGTCATTCTCCATTGCCTGGGAAGGGCTTTTCCATCCAGACTACCGAGATGACAGCCCTGGAGACATGCTGCAGCACCCACCGCCTTCTCAGTGTTTCCTTTGTAAGAATTGGGGTCCCCGAGGGGCAGCAGGAGTGGTAACACGGCCTCGAGTTCCTCTCCTGCCGGAGCTGGTTTATAACATTTCCCTTAATGTGCAGTCAGGTAACTGCACGTTAATACAGTTGCATTTCAGGCTGGTGTAACTGACCCAGGAACAGGCACGAAGAAAAACTCCAGTCAGTTTGATATATTAAATGAACAATGCAGCCTAGTGATTGGAGGCTTGATGTAACTACCTGCATCTGCCTCTCCCAGTAAAGCTGGAACAAGTTGCAGTGCAATTAACGCAGCATAAACTTAAGTACAGCCTGCCAACCATCCAAACCACAGCCAGCACTGTACTTCATGGTTTGTATTATGTTGCTATGCAAAGGTCTGTATACAGAAATATTAAGATTAGTTAGAAGTATGAATGCAGATGTGTGTGTGTAAAAGCACCAGAGAAACACAAGAGCAAGGATTCAGAGAATGGTCTGTACTGGTAGCCAGGGACATGATCAACAGCAGCAAAACTCGTAAACACTGAGGAATGTGTTGGTTTCATCAAAATCACAGCATGGATGACTCAACAGCAGAAAACCTGCAATCCAGTAACGGGAGGATGGCAACAGGACAACAGCACTCTGTGTGTGCCATTTCTCTTCCTGTAACCCCAACAAGGAGCCAAGATTTAACAGCGACCTACCCAAAAAGAGGATAGAGAAGACAATGTGCAGCAACATCACCCAAGGTTTACGATGGGTAATTAACCAAGATTCCAAGGTGAAAGCTCAGTACCTGTGACTCCTGAAATGTATAAGACCTATCTAAAAACCAATTCATTATCACCAGGGAAAAGAGAGCCAGAAGATGAAGTGAAGGTTCGATGGTGATCTCCTGTTGCATGCAAGTGATTCTGCCTGGAATACTTGGAGACAGACATTTGGAGCTTGTGAGTCCCATGCGTGCATTGGCAGTCTCATGTTTTTTAGAAAACTAAATAAAAATCACTTCCACTTCTATACAGTCTTGCACTCAGTTTTGTTACATCAGTTCCTACAGCTGTAGCATTACCCATAAAATATGCCAGCTCCTAACTCCGTGAACATTACAAAGTCGGGAGCAGTCTCAAGTTTTACAGAAGACCAGAGGAAACCAACAAAAAATGTGGTCAACTGAGGGAAAAAAAGTAAAAAGAATAAAAGAATATATTGAAAAAAGGTTAAGTTAGCTTGAAGAAACCTACATAAAAATGCAAAATAAAGTGCACACATCCAAAATCAGAAAGAGCTGGCTGTGAGCACATGGCAAAAGGGACAACATAAAGACTGTAAAGATGCTTTGTGAATAGCTCAGATACTTTTGGATAATGAATAGTAAGCTGCTCTCCTTCTTGGATGGAGAATTTGAACTTGTCCACAGGAGCTTGCGATGCTCTAGCTTCTAACCACAAAGATTAAAATCATATCTACAAAAACACCAGCCTTCGAAAGGAAACATATTCACTCCTCAAACATAAAATATGCTCCATTAAGTTTGTTGTTTACACTGTATATGCTATTATATACCCTGTTTATAGCTACAAAACGTAATGGGCAACTAATCACTAAACATTGACAATTAAAGCACATAAAATCAGTTACATTGTCTGTACACAAACTTAACTGGTTTTATGTTATGCTTATTTGTTCTTTGTTTATTTCCAGAGTGACACAAACACCACGAAGTGTTAGGAGTTATTATCTCAGCTGTCTGTCCCTGTACCAGGGCACTTGGGAAACATTTTCCATCATTGCCATGGGCTGGGAAGGAAGCAGTCTGATTCAAAAAACTTCTAGAGTTAAAAACCCGTTTAATAGTGATTCCTGATTTATCATACATGCTTTCTGTTGAAAAATCAAGACCCTGGCTCCTGTCTTAGGTCATGCACAAATCCAGACTGGGGAACTAAATAATTCTGGGGTCCGTGTTTTACACCACACAGGATGGGGTGGGGAGGTTCTGCAATGGCATAGGAGAAATATAAGGCTGGAAAGATCTGTCTAATGTGACCACAGTTCAAGCTGCCAACTAAGGCTTTATAAATAGTAAATATGAGAAGGGGAGTGAGGGGGAGCAAGGCTTAGCTGTCATATGGCGTTAGTTCTTTGCCTTCTCCTTTCTAATATCCAGGTCATATTCATGTTGTAAGTGTATGAGCGTGCCATGATACCTGATGTGAAGGGATCTGCTGATGTTCATGTCTTTCAGGTCTAAGCTGGTAGACTACTCAGCGTTCATTGGATTAACATCAATGAAATCTATGAAATAGGGCCATAGCCTTATAAAAATCAATGCGACCTATGTTCAGGGCAGTTTGACACCCCTTGACACTGAGTTTCAGCAATGATTTATTTTTCATCATCTATAACATGTGAAGAGAAGATGGAGCAGGAAAAGGGGAATTCAAGGGGAATATCAAGTAAAGTCGCTTGACAAGCTGAACTTAGCTGTGGAACAGAGTCACTGCACTACAGCTCGGGAAAGTCCTGCAGAAGCAGCCCTGGGTGGGCTGTGCACTGGATGCCCAGTGCTAATGCTATTTTCCATTTCTAAGTCCAACAGTTCTACAACAGAAGGAGCAACATACAGCATTCATAAGTTGCCCCTACAAGGCAAAAAGGGAGTTCACAATTGCAATTGAGCTTGAATCCAAACCTAAAAAATTCTCTAGGTTCATCCATCCATAATATCTGTTTTTTTCTCCCTTCAGCTGTTGCCACAGTTGTGCCACTGGGGGGTTCTTTAATTCAGTTCTCCACTACTTTTATCCATGTTTCCCAGAATGCTAACAGCTGCAATATAATGACATTATTTATGATTTCTAAATATCATTTTCTAATGCATGTCCCAGGCTAGCAAAGCGGCAGCCCAGCAAATCCCACTAAACTAGAGCTGCCTGTAACAATCCCAAAGTGTTCAGCCATCCATTTCCATTTCCTGGTCTCACTGGCTTCTCACTGCACTTTTTCAGATTTCCTTCTGGTTCTTTCTTTTTCATTTTTTTTTCTTTTTTTTTGCACAGCAATAACAGAACGAAAAATGTAATTGGCTGTTGGTATTCAATCCCTGAAGAGGCGTTGCAGCAGGAGTCTCTCTTCTAGGACTATTTTGGTGGTGCACAGAGAAAAGAATGTAAGTTCTGTTCCTCAGTGCTGTCCCCAGACATGGACACGGTGTCCCCTGACCCAGCAGCCTGTGAAAGAGAGTCTGCAGTGACATGGATGGATGCACTCCCACAGCCTTCAGGTCTGGTCTCAACAGCTGGCATTTCTTCCATTCCTGCATTTTTCTCACCTGCTTTGGGCCTTGCCCTTTCAGACAGGTACATACTTTATGGTGAACACCTTTCTAATGCTGCAAATGCAGACTGAATTTCCTTCAGTGTGAGAACGAGTTGACTGCTTTTCAGCAAAGTTGTTGGGCATTTATGTCTAAATAAAGACTCTTGTATAGCAACAAAATGTAATTTCAGGTCATCTTATTTTGTGTTGATTAATTTTTAAGATCATTTTTGCTGTTTTATATAGCCAGAAAAATACCTACAACCTCCTCTTTGTGATAATACTTGAAAATTTATCCTCTACTTTCAGCGGCCAAGGCACTTAGAGACTTTAACTAAGTTATCCCTGTACCTCCCTTGCTGGTCAAGACAGTATAGCCCCATTTTACATACCAGTAAACTGAACAAAGGACTTGCTCTTGACCATGCATACCCGATACCTGTCTCCGCTCCATTTATTGCAAAACTAAGGACCAGTAAAAGTGACGACAAAGTCCCCATCTTTGCCAATGTGGTTCTGTATTAAAGGTAATGTTGCTCCACTTATACTTTCAGCATTTAAGTCAGATGGGAGGAAGAGCATGCTGTGTGATGACTGACACCACCAAGCATAGGTAGTCTGAGCTGTATTTCTCACGTCATGTTGCAACATCACCCAGACATCCAGGCTTAGCGGGACCAAGCTTAGTATTTTATCACTGACCCATGGCAAGGCAGTGGTGAAAGAATTTCCAGTTGAGGCTGCAAAGCCTGTGGGTTGCACAGGCAGCAAAACTTGACCATTGCGTGCTGCTCTGGAGCAGTCCTGCTGCTGGCCAGCAGAAATCTCCAGGGCACAATTGCCAGCTCCTTACCAGCATGCAGAGCTGAAAAGTGCACCTCTGGAAACACAGTACTTGTGCCGACGGTGCTCTTCAGTCTGGTTTTAACTCTCCCTCTGTGTGCGGATAAACACAGCCCTGTGCCAGCCACCTTGTGTAGGTGCACAGGGAAAAAGCGACAGTTGTCCAAACAATATAGTATGGAGGGCTGGGGAACAGACATGTTGAGAATGTAGAGGACATTTACATTAAAGGAAGGTGTGAGAGCTGCAGGAAGAGCCAAATTACAAAAAAAGTGAGTACTTTGAACAGCCAAATTAAACAAGACACAATGGGGGCCAATTTTGCCTCCCAGGCATTTCATGAGCCTACACCCCGGAGTTCCGAGGGTGCTGGGGGGAGAACCATGTGTCCCTCCAGGTCTTGTTTAACTTGGCCATGTGTAAAGAACTTTAACTCTTTTGTGACTTGGCCGTTTCTACAGCACTCACATTGTCCCTCTTTTTGCTTTATTTCTGGGTGCTTTTTGTTGGGTGAGTTTTAAATCCCTTTGAAGACAAAAAATTTCTTTCTATTTAGAAAAATAATCAGTGGAGGCAAAGCGTAAAGTCATTTCAGTCATAGTATCTTGGAGGAAAATAGATACAGTATTTTGGAAAGAATTTGAAATGAAAACACAAAGCCTGATGGGATTTAAATGTAGAAAACCAAAAATTCAGTCTCGCCCCCTCTTTTCCCTCCCCTATTCATGAGGTCACCATTTCTCATCTCACAGACTATGGCATCTTGCCGGGATCCTAAGGCAGCCACCAGAAAAAGTGTTCTTTCTCCTGCGAGCACAAAGCAGGATCAAACTCGCCAAGAGAAAACAGTCAGAGTGGTTTCTCAATGCTACAAAGAGAGAAACATTGTAGAACCAGCAAGAAAAAGACGTCCAGAAAATGTGGGCAACCTTTCTTGTCCCCTCAAAAATCTGACGCATTAAGCACTTGAGAAAAAGGGGACCAAACAAAAATATGTGCAACAGTGAATGTGCACTGAAATTCAGCATTGTTGCTTGTAAACAGCTTGCTTCTAAAGGAATTGTGCATGCACACGTGTGTGGGTGTACGAAGGATGAGAAGCAGGAGAGTGTCCCTGCACGCACAACACGTGGCAGACCTCGGTTCAACAAATCCAACTTTTATCCTGCCTGCAAGCACTTTGCTGCAGCAGGCTGGCTCTCTGAAGAGGGAGGGCTGACACTGTTGACATCTCAGCTCTACTCCTGCTTCTGTGGCAAAGAAACTTTTCTCACAGCATTACTTGTTCTGCCTCTGCTCAAACCTCAGGATTTGGACCTTTGTTCAGCTCTGGCCCAGTGTGAGCAACACCTAAGCTTTGCATGCCATGTAGTTCTCAGTTCACCTAAAGAGAAAGTGATCACTTGCTCTCTGACACTGCATTGCCACATTGGTGGCTCCTACTTGCTCTGTCACAACTTGTGGGACAACACTGGCAAAGTGAAAGCTCTAACTCTTACTAAAGTCAGGCTGCAGCACAATTATTTTCAGCGTACATTTCTGAATTATTTTGTTGCTACTTAAGTCCAATATGGACTTGAAGACCGAGTTTAGAAGTGCATCCTCATGACAATTTCCCCAATGCAAGAAAGAAGGAGAACTTACTACAAAGAGAAATTTGTGTCCCTTAGAGAGAAAGCTTTGCTTGTTGAATTTTGGCTCTGGATCTGAATTGTCTCCAAGAAAAACTGATGGCATTAAGGGCAGGGAGTCAGTTTGGCTAGATGGGATAGTCCTCCGAAATAGGGGAAAGTCTTAAACATGTGCTCAGCATCAAGCACATTCCTAATATTCTGTCCATATTAATGTGGATATCCATATGCCAAAGCCTGCAGCCAAATTCTTCAGCTCTGTAAAAGCACATCTGCTGCCTACGGGCATGAGTCAGCTACCAGTGAGGAGCACAGCTCCTGTCTGTACACCTACAAAGCTCTGTCTAAAAATCACCACTCACTGATTTACCATCATGCTGACTTTGTTGCTCACAACATGACGAGCCTGACCTGTACCTGACAAGACTTCCAGCCTACCATGGTGTTAATCGCATCTTTCAGTATAATGGTAGTAGTTTCTCCTCTTAATTTTCCTTTCCAGCCTGAAAGCCTCCACCAGCCATGCTCTTCTCAAACAGGTGTTTATTTCTGTGCAATGCCATGCAGCACCTTGGCTTGAAGATGTCCCATACACCTCCTGGACTACACACTGGGATTTCTACCTAGGTCTGCAGTTGTCCCCAGTATCTTTGAAATCCAAATCTTCTGTTCTTTATTCTTTTCTGCCGCTACTTTTGTCCTGGATCAGATGGAGCTTCTCAGTCCTGTAATAATAGTATTTTCCTTACACCACTTGTGGGAATGTAGGGATGAGCGCAGAGTGTCTGGCTCTGACACTGATAGATCTCGCACTGCTCCCAGGGAGATGCCCAAATGTTGCAAAGATGAACCATATGGGCAGCCCCAGCACTTGAGGCCATTAATAGGAATTTTTAAGCAACTGTGATTGATGGGGCAGCTCTTACAAGTCTGAGATCAATGAAAATGCAACTTGATCTTTTGAACTCAACTCCTTAATTTTTTTGTTCCTTTTTCTGCAGAGAATCCCATAAAACCATTTCTGTGCAGACAAAAGCTGTCTGGGACACTTCATGTGAATTTGTCATGCATTTTCCTTTTGCTTCCCCCTCTGCCCTGTTTGCAGTTTCATGTGCAGTTTGGATTTGAGCCATTCTCCATGATTTGTACAGGCACTTCAAGATCAGCTTTTCCTATACTTGTGATTGGACATTGTCTTTAAGGTATTTTTTGAGACTCACTATTTTTCCTTTGCTTTCAATTTAATTATTTTACCCCTCATTATAACCTGAACACAAGGGGGAAAAATGATGGGAAAAAAGAAACGCAAAAGTCATTGAGGACAGAGGAACGGCTGAACAACCTTCAGGAGAAAGCAGGGAGCCCAAGAAAAGAACAAGAGAGAGGAGGCAATGTATTTATGTCCAATGAGGCTTGAATTATCCACTATTGATATTTTTATCTCATGATCTGCTGAAACAAATCAACAGTACCCAAAATGGCTCCATCTTCCACCATTGTCTGTCAGGCTCTTGACCAACAGAGCAGTCACTCTCAGTAACCTTGAATTGAGCTGGTCCTCAGCCAAGACAGCAATAGCCTTCCAGCGGCTGGATGCTCCTGGAAAGGAAAGCCTCTAAGAGGCTGGCAGGCCACTTACAGCTAGAGGAGAATGAGCCTAGAAAGGCAGAGAGAAGGGGCAGCTTCTTAGAAAGCCAGACAGGGAATTAGGGAGAGCCTGGGGAGCAGGGAGAGGTAGTGAGAATGGCATGAGGAGCTGTAGTTAGTTTGGGGATACACAAGAGAACCCAGGGTGCAAGATGGAAGAGGAGGCTACAAGCAATATGGATAACATGGGTGAGCTTGGAGGAGCAGAGCGAAATGTGAGGCACAGCAAGAAGAGAGGGCAGAGTGGTCCAGAGTGAGGATGTGAACAGCAAAGGGCTGCAGAAGAGAGGAGGGGAGCACAGCAGTAAAGAAAATTGTGTGAAAGACAAGGGAAGAGCCTTGGAGAGGTTGGGAGGGAGGCAATGGGAGAGGGGAAAAGCAGAGAGACAAACAGCAACTCTTCTCTCTCCAGGGAGGGGAAGAGCAGGAAATGGAGCCCATGTTTTGTGGGGGATTGACAGCTGTATTTTGAACCTGAAACAATCACCTACAAGTCAAGAGTTGGGAAAATGTCCCTTTGGGCACTAAGATGAAGAAATAGGTGAAAGCAATGAAAGCCACATGTTTAGTTACATGATGCTTAAACCAATGTCAGTGCAAAGGGGATTTGGAGAAGGAATTGCAGGGGTGGTTCTGACTCTTGGATTAGTAGTGCCTGGGGTGGGATATCTTCCCTTCCCTTAACTAGCTGTGGGCTCAAACAACTCAGTACATGGCTCAAGGTACATAAGTTTTAGCAGAGTTTTTTTGGGACAGGCTGTGCGTACTGGGTTTCCAGGAAGGGTGAGGATCCGTTCCCAGAAATCCCAGTTTGAATGCATTTTCTAGAGCACACCAAGCCTTAATGGAGTAACACCCTATTAAAAGTGGGAAGGCCTTTTTTGCTACCCCTTCCTGCTTGACTGCTTGGCACATTTATCAGCTGATTATGACAAGTGACAGCAATGGGAGCATTGGCGGTGGAGGATGCAATGCAGTCCCTCAGAGTTATGTAGCACTTCTGAAATACAGTGAATCGCCATTCTTGCCTTTCTTTGGGGCTGTTGGTGTAAGGCTCAGCTAAGACAGAAACAGAGAGGTGGAATGACCTGGTTAAGAATGGCATAAGTCTAGAAGCTGGGATTATTCAGCTTGTCTCAGTTGCAGGCTTAGTCCACCTTGGATCATGCTGCTTCCCTGCTCTTGGCCATGATTGTCAAGAAGCTAGTTCAGAGCACAGAGCCAAATCAGAAACCAAGAGTTGCTGAGGGCATTGATGGTACTGGGGGAACCCAGCTCTTCATCACCTATCAAAAGCACAAAGAAAACTGAAGATGTTCCCAGGACCCAGAGACACAGCTCAGCTCCAGACAGCTGGTCACTGGAGTTATCTGGGAACTTACAGTATGTGATAAAATTTCCAGTGTAGCCAGGCTTTCATTACAGTTCTGTGTCTCTTTTGCTA
>NW_009259718.1:2570512-2574847 GCF_000687185.1 Egretta garzetta | reverse complement strand
GGAAAGAGTCAAACTTTTCCTCTGAACAACACGGGGATTCTCCTTTACATTATCAGGTTTCCAAAACTAGTCGCTCCAGCATATGGTCTTGGACAGGGAGAAGGAAGGGTGGGTACAGATGCAGGGTAGGAATGATGGGTCATGGGTCCATCACACTCCTCTGGAGCTCCCACCCACTTCTGGGAGAAGGGTAAGCTACTGCTAAGCAATGGAAAGCGCTTGTGCACTCTTCAGACCTCAAAAACCCCGAGTGTTCAAGTGCTTTTACACCTTCTATCAGTGGGAGGAGACCCAGTTGCAGTTGTACACAGCCTAGAGCCTTTAATCTTCAAACAAGCCCTTCAGTGGCCTCACACAGATTGTTCAAAATGTGGGTGACTTCCAGGGCCTCACCAGGATCTCCTGGAGAACCCACATCTCTGGTTTGCAGTTCATATGTGACAATATGGTATCCCCAGAGATGCATTCATGCTAGATGAGTTTGTCCATTAAAAGCCTTAACATTTGCAAAAGGCAACACTCGCTCATTAAAAATATTACACTTATTTAGCTGATGGTAATGACTCAGATGTGCGTTAAGCTCCAGAGTATGCTGGTGACAATGCTGATAACCTGAGTGGTTTGGACTTTACAGTCTTTTCTTTGTAACTAATACATGTGATTGACATTTTCCTTAAAAATGGTCAGTGGAGCAGTGAGACATACCAGGCTGGCAGCATTAAAAATTGGAGCTGTATCCACAGAGAGCAGATGTCAGTTGACAAAAGACAGGGCCAGCTTCTCACACCCCCACAGGTCTCTGGCCACACCGCTTGGCTTCACACCCAACTTGGAGTGACAGCTTCGAGAAGTGAATGGCGAGCTCAGTCGCCACAACTTTCTCAGATGGTGACTGCAATTACTGAGGCTGCCAAAAGCCACAAGAAGGCAGCCAGATAGCATCACTGCATGCTGGCAAGGCTTGTCTCTTACGAGCATCTGCTGACTGGAAGTCCTTTCATTGCCAGCCCCCTGCTTTTCTAGGTCAACTGAAGCACAGGGTTGAGCTTTAACGGGAGACCCAAAACAACCAACCAACCATCCATTGGCCTAAACCACCTCCCCTTGGAGACAGTTTGCCTCAGTTGGGCACTCCTTGAACCAGGTGAGTGTTTGCTTCATTGAAACAGCAGCCTGGTCTTATACAGAGCTTCTGTCACTGGTCACATTTATCTTTTCCCCACCATGAGTGTTAGGGAAGGAATAAATGATTGCAGGGGAGTTCCTTTCAGCCTTGCTCTCTCTGAAACTGCTTTTTGCTTTCTTTCCTATTTTCTATTCTGTTTTTAAAACTTCCTTTAAAATGACACTGACTTTCCTACTTATAGTGGCTGCTCTGGAGCTCAGTCAGCCTTGTTGATCCCTGCTGCAAGTGACAACACTTCTCACTGTGTTTTATATATCAGCTTAACAGCCTGATAACAACTGGGCAGGACTGGATATTCCTGGCACTCTGTGCGTATACTGTGCAAAGCTTGTAGTATGGCACTAGCTGTATTTTGCTGTCTCTTGCTCTTGAACTGTTACCTTCTGATTGCTTGAAAATGACTCATGAGTTTCATATGGTCCAAATTAAGCCTATGGCTGAACACTCATGATGCTATAGATTACTTAAAGGGTTTTAGGAAGAATCTTAATATTTCATTGTATGCCTGCAGATTCCTGAGATGTTTTAGCAGGAAGAAAAATGCAAATTTTGCAAACTACAGAAATGTTTCATCAGCTGAAGACCTGAACCTTTCTTCCATGCTCATTGAATACCTTCTGTAGCGCACTATGGTTAATGCAGGTATAAAGCTATCTTGTTATGGAAATTTTCAGTCTCTCAAGGGCTTTTCTCCATTTTTGTGCACTAGTTCAACACTAGAATTGTTCTTCATATAGTGGAGCATCTTCACCAGGTATTTCTTTAAAAAAACATGATAAGCATCTCATGGGACATTTCCATTATGTTGGGTTGTAGAAGATGTTATGTGTATAGAAATATCCATCTTGAGCTCTGGCTGGCAGAGTAATCTCCACTGTCAGCTATTCTTTTCCAAGTCATCCTAAGAGCTTCTCTCCAACCCCTATCCCTGTTCTCACCCTCCCCACATCTGCAGCACTGGGCCTGCACTCCTGGTCTGCCAGCTCTGCTCCTCATCCAGCAAATGGATGGAGAAAAGCAATGCTTGAGCATTTTCCGGAGCGCATCTGGTGATGACAATTGCTGAACAAAAGGTAAGTACTGCTCCTGGTGTGCAAACAGTTACTGCACTCCACAACACTTTTTCAGAGATGCTGCTAAGCTTACTCTCTGTTTGACAAGGATGTAGGTGAGACTCAAAAAGTTAAAAGGACAAAAGACTTGGCTTCTCTATTCTCCATTACCCTAAAAAACTGACCTACCTACTGTTTTGGGGAGCTGCACGGTTGGTCTGGAAGTCACTCTTGTACCCCAGAATCTGCTGTGGAAAAAAAAAAAAATTACCCTTCCCTAGGTCTTAATTCTTTTATCCCAGCATTCACAAAGGGTGTTCAAAATAGCTTTAGCACTTGGGCTGTCCATTTTAAATTTTAGCAAAGGCTGGAGGGTTTGCCAGTGGTTTTGCTTTCCCAGCATGAGCCAAACATGCCTGCCAGATTTCTCAAGAGGGGATGTAAGATTTTCCAATTTCTATATAGGCCAATGAAGCATAAAAATATTGAAATGTAAAATGAATGTGTTTTATGAAAGGATTCTCTGTTGTCAAGGAAGGAGGGCTGGCAAACACCTGAGGGCGCCGGGAACTTTTCTCCTCTGTGACCTGAGGCTCTCGGGAAATGACCTTTACCAGCCTGGAGGTGCAGGAATGTGGTAGTGCCAAACTTCCCCTCCACATGCTGCGGGTAGCTTAATGGAAAAACCTGTAAATATCATAGAATGTCGTGAATTGTTAGTAATATTACTAAGTCATTAGATAGAGGCATGTACTGTGCATTTTATTCTCTGTAACTCTCTTTTCGTAACAGTTAACTACTGTCTAATAAGGAAAGAAAAGTCAGAGGTTTCACACTTACAGGAAGTATATAGTGTCGGTGGATTTGCATAGTATTTAGAAGAGTTAGAGTTACATTGCAGTGACGCAGTTCTACAGCACTTGCTAATTCCCTCTTCTCCCCAAATACTTCCTCCTGGCTCCTGCTCTTGTTTGTTTGAACATACCCAGTCTGTTATTCCTCTCTCCAAGTGCTGTGCAGTTACCGGACAATTGCAGTTTAACATATTAATGCTGCATTTAATATTTTGCAGCAGATCTCAGGCTGATGGTGCATCCAGATGGGAGTCCACTACCCCATCCACAAGCGTCAGACATGGCCACCCAGACTCTCCAAATGGGAACCCCAGGCATTTGTGTCTTGCTGTCTATTTTCATCTTGCTTTCTGTCTCAAAATGTTGCTCTCCATTCATGCATCTATTCCAGCAACTGCAGTAAACCCGGGCTTAATATCCCACTTGATTGCCTAGCAAAGCGGAGCATGAAGCATTCCCGGGAGAGTTTGTGTGATGGTGATCTCCACGTCAGAGGCAGGCTTTATATTTGTCAGATTTCTATCCAGAGTTCAGGTTTCACATAGATATTATCCCATCCTTACAGACATGTGGCAGCTTGTTACTCTGCAGTGCCTGACCAGAAGTAGCAGAGCTGTTGTACCATCTTCTGTTCTGGTTCTGGTATAGGGGGCAAACCTCCTATGAACCATCTAACAGCATTGCAACGGTGATGCTGGAAAAGTCCCTGGAAATGCCCTTTCCTCTTTCTACCTTGAGAGCTGGTTTCAATTGCCCTCCTTTTGTGGCAAATGGGGTAGAGGTGGTGACATCAGGCCTTTCTTGGCAGCTCCCTTTTCACAAGGAAGCATGCATTCAATTAGAGGATTTTAATTAAAATACTTTTCTGTAGCATCCTGTTTCCAGGCCCTGCTGTAAATTTAACTTGACGTTCTCTCATTTAACAGGTGGGTGAGATTATTCTGAGAGCTGCCAGATGGAAGAAAGCAGAAACAGGGCTGGCTGTTGAGATAGAAGAATGAAGAGAGGAAGAGCGAGAGCAAAAGCAAGGAGTGGGACAGATATCTGCTGCATATCTGTCAATATTTACTATGTAACATGCTATCCCTTTCTGTGATGGTTCTTCATTGCCATATGCGTGCAACTTCTTAAATTTCTTTTGAAGGATAAAAGTGGCAAATCCAGGATCAACATAGCTGCGTTTGATTTCCTTTCCTTTTGGATGAGAGCAGTTCAGGAATAACCAATGAATGGCAACTGATGT
>NW_009259718.1:2538143-2570370 GCF_000687185.1 Egretta garzetta | reverse complement strand
CCCCAAAAAAGAGAAAAAAAAAAAAAAAAGCCACCCTTTAACCTGGAAGCTGGGAAGCAGAGTAGCAGCTGTGAGGCTGCAGTGGTAGCCATGGGAGCGGGCAGTTCACCAGCGGTCCCTCCTGCCGCTGCAGCTGTGTCAGCACCAGCTTCCAGATGCAATGGGTTAAAGGATATGGGAGAGAAGAGATTGTTTCCAAGAGGTTAAAACTCAGTGGCTAGCAGGAGCAAGGATGAGGAATGTGGAAGGCTGCCAGCTGGGAGTCTGTGAGGTAGAAAGGCTGGAGACAAGGAGTGGCTAGGAAAGAAAATGAAAGGGACCAAGAGAGAAGAGAAAAAGGGGAAGGACAGTCTGGGAAGGAGGAACCTTAGGGAACAGGGAAGAAAGAACTGCTGGGGGTTGCTGGCTACAGGGAGAAGACCGAGAAAGCCACAGAGGTGATGAGAAGAGGAATGAGGAGGAAGAGGAGCGAAGACCCTTATGCTCTCTTTTTCCCTTTGAAAGCAGCAAAACATAAGGGAGTTAAAGACCAATCTTCAAGCTAAAGTGGAAGGGTGCCTGCACTGATCTCCTTCCACTGTGCTATGTAGAACTGTAGTACTCTGACCCATCTACCACACAGCATGGAGACCTCCAGAGCAATGCAGGGTAGAGGCTGCCTGAGCCAGTACAAAGCTGTGGTGCAAGCAAAGAGAATGTTATAAATCCTCAGAAGCGTTGTGCCCTCCTGTCATAACTTGTAGTGGTAGTGCAACTAGTCTCACTTTTGCATTGGTTGCCTGAACCAGCCACTTTCAAAGGAAACTTTTGCCAACAGAACGCTTAGCAGATAAGGTGCTCCTGAGGAAAAGTCCTGGCAAGCTCTGTCTTCTTTCTGTTTGCTAGAGATTGGTTTAAGCTCCAACTTCAGAGGTCTGGAGCTTTGAAAGCTATTGATTACCTCTTTAGATTTGCTGTTCTAACTCCAGAGGCCTGCTGAGTGAATCCATGGTCTGCGTGATTTGGTTGTATATTGATAAACTTGAAATTGTCCAGGTAAGCTCTGAGAGTCCTCATGGTTTCCCCACAAAGGATGGGATTTCAGACAGAGCTGCAGTCAGTCTGGGTTGTACACAAGAACTTTTCATGGAGATGTAACCTCACTGAAAAGCCTGCCCCTAGGGTGAAATAGCAAAATACATAAGCATATTACCTACATTTGTGATTAGACTTTGCAGTATCATGGGCAAGTACAGCTTTGCTTCCATTTAGCAAACTGAAATATTTCAATATACACCAAACATATGGTTTCAATTCTCCAAATGGGAAAAATACTATATAAAACAAGCTTCCACTTAAAAAAAAATAAGAAAAAGAAAAAAGAAAGGTTCAGTGCAAGATTCTTCACCAACAAGCACAACCTAAACATTTGTACAAGCTGAAGCTTACATCAGAAAGTCATTGCAGAAAATCAAGTGCTTTGGCCAGCAAACATACTTTTATCAGTCACGTTGTAATCACTCTTTAAGAAGAGATCTTAATTTTTTCCAACAGGATCTGCTCTCCATATTATTGCACCAATGGTCTTTAATTGCATCAGTATCCTTTAATTCTTTACCAGTCATGTCTTCTGTGAGTCTTTCTATAATTTTCCCTGGGATTGATGCCAGGTTAATGTGCCTGCATTTGCTTGAGCAATCCCATTTATCTTCTTGAACACAGGAACAACAAACAGCTTTTTTTCCCAGTCATCTGGAACTGTCTTAGTGTTCCAGGACATGTGAAATATCAACAGGAATACCTCAGAGGCCTCTTCAGCATCTCTCCTAAGCTCTCTGGTAAAATGTACATGGTCTGTGGACCTTAAAATGTTTAATTTTAATAATTGTTCAGAACCTTCTCAAGTTACTCTTGAAAGTGTTTTCAGAGATCCACAGGGAAGAAGGGCCCACCAGGCTGTCTGCTGAGACATGAGTCTCCTGTGTATCACTGACTTGTGACACACGTGTTGCCCAGCTACTTTTACATTAAGACCCAAGACCAAAGCCAAGGGCAAGGCATGGCAGAAGCCTCTGACAAGCCTTGTGCCCATAACCCTGCAGGAGCGGGGAAGAAATCCATGAAGAGAACCAACAGCCCTGTAAACAAAGTGCACTTTGTATTGCAGAAGAGGATGAAGCCCTCTCCGAGTCTACACCAGTGGGACCTTGGGGAAGCCCAATCTACACCTCAAGTAAGTTGGGGACTGTGACCTTGAACTAAATGGCACAGGATATCATCCCCAGGCATCTACAGCAGAAGTGCTTTGGAGCGCAGATCAGCTCCCACTCAAAGAGCTGCCTTTGACTTCAGGTGATTTGTCAGGCCTCAGGAAAAAGCAAAGCAAGAAAACAAATGTTACTTTTTTCCCCAAAAGCCATAAAGCACACCAGAACATGCCTGGTCAGCCAAACACTGAAGAAAACCTCCCTTTGATACCTGCAGGGAACTAGAGGAAATCCTGATGAACCATATTTGCTTTCAGCTGTTGCTCATTTGGAGAGTTACCCTGAACTGAAAGGGTTTTCAGCATACTGAGGGCAAAGGGAGATAATTTTTTTACTGAGAACTATGATACATGTGACTTTCTCTGAGCCATTGCTTTCCAGACTGTGGGCTCTCATGCTGGAAACCGAATGGGCATCCGTGAGTCTCAAGATTTTTCCATTGCTCTATCCTTTGTTAACCTCCAGAGCAAAAGTAAGAATCCTCCAAAACTTCCAAATTCTCCCAGATTATGATTATCCCAGAGTATGATTCAGGAAGTTCTCTTCACTACTTCAATAAACTTTGCTCTTTAATTTAAGTAGCTTCTGTCTTGCACCTTCCTTTCCTACCAACCACAAACTTCTTGCTCCATCCAAACAAACCCCACCCCCCTACTTTATTTTATCTGTAGAACTGAAATACAACATGGAATGAACATCTCTGACTTTAGAGTTTTGCTATTAAAGCTACCTGTATCCAAGCAAGTTTATTTTTTTTTCCTAATATATTTTTAAATGTTCTCTCTGACCACACTGGTCACCTCTATTTTAAAAACTGCTTTATTTTGACTTCACAGGCATGTATTTTTAATTTATAAATTATATTAACCACCTGCTACTTTCTTTTCCCCTATTTTTTTTATCTAACAACTTGTTATTTAATGACTGCTTTCAGATAGATAACCTTTTAACCAGTGTGATTTCCGTTCAGCTGTATTTCCATCCACACCCAACAAAATAGCATTTTACAGATACACACGATGATCTCTTGTGAGCATTCGTCTGGTAGGGGATCCACAAAGGTCTCCCAAGCTTAGCTGAGCTTTTCCAAATTTTCAAATCAGAAAAACTTACAAGCATTGAGAAATGGCCTTTGGAGTTTTAAAAAATTACATTACTATTTCATGCCATTCTGTTTGCATGTGACAAATACACTTTTGCCATCACTGGTATTGAGGCTACCAATGACTCTTAGGTTAGTTATTAACTCCTCGTCCAGCACAAGAGTTGATACTGAGCTATCTCATCCCGGATGCAGGATACTGCATGTAAAGAAATTACCACCTATTATTTTTAGAAACTCTTAGAAGTTTTGTCACTCGTAACATGAGAAGTCCAGCAAATACTCCCCAGGTTCTTCTCGGCCAGATGTCTGTCATTCCCCATCCTCAGTGAAACTAGTTAGACCTTTAGCTCACATGCATTCAAATTTTGTGATTCTGAAACTACAGTGACTCTTCAGGGCATTACAGCCACTCTGATTTCTGGAGACACAGACTTTCTGCTGCTATCCCCACTGGACAAGTTGCAACTGAATTTTAATGCCTGTGTTGTAAGACTTACCCCATCCTAGTTGTAAGGACTGCTAGTTTTTTGGCTCAAGGATTGATGTCACCCAGTTTGATTATTATCTCATGCACAGGTGGAACAGAGAAACATTCCCTTCATTCATGCACATGGACGCATCTTAGAACTTGGACCCCATCAACCGGTTTGAGAAACGCGCCTCAATGTCTTTTACATGCCACTACTGAGTGTACAGTTATCTCAGGTCAACCACAGCCATCATGGTCTGACTTCATGCTCACCCATGTCCTTTGGAAACAGAACTCTGTGGCCAAAGCTCCAGGGGACACAACTGGGAAGATTTGCTATTGTTTTGAATGTACGAGTGTGAGTTAAAATAATTTTTTAAAATTTATGTGAACACAGGTTTTATTTCTGATGCTGTTACTGTAACAACATGGCCTACAGGATTAGTTACCTTGAAGGCTGCCAATTTTTAAACATTTAGACTGTGTTTCATGACACAAACCACTGCTCAGACCTCTACATCTCCCATAGCCCTGTTTTTTTCTGAGAAAAAAAAGGAATAAAGTGATTTAGGAAGAGTTAATGCCCCTGAACAGATGCACCAGCAAGAGATGTGACAAAATGTCAAGTGGAATGTGCCTGAGGGTTTGGAATTTGGCCGTGGAGGCAGCAGATGAGTCCCTAGGATGGCATGTCCCCCAGAGGCCCAGCATGCTTTGGTGACAGCTGTGATTTTTATGACCCGGCTTCGATGACAGTTTGGGAGGGGTCAGCTCTGCTCTTTTCTGACAGGAATTTGGTTTGTCATCAAATTCTAAAATCCCTCTGATTTATGGCATCAGCCACTGCTGGTGTTTTACTCAGATACATGTCCTCTCCCCATTCCCTCCAGACTGGGAGGTTAAGGTGCAAACGCTAATGTTCAAATTAAACTAATCGGGAGGAAAAGGGAAGTGGTAGGTCATGAGGTGATAGGAAACACTGAGAAGACCTAGCTCCAAAAATCTCTCATTAAGAGCACTTCATATGAAAACAGACAGCTCTTCCATGGCCATCTGAACACCAAGTCTTCTACTAACCTCCACCGTCCATAACCTGAAAGACTTGTTGCATGTTGTAAGGAATTAAAAGGCCTACCCCTTGGTACCATGTCCCCTCATATTTGCCAGTGACAAAGCAAGCTCCCAGAAAGGTGATCTGCTTGGAACAAAAGCTTTAAGAGTAGGTGTCAAATGCCTCCAGACACACAGCATAAGGGCCATGTCAGCACAGCACTCCTCAGCTTCTCAGCTCCCATTTGGTGTGACCATGGTGTGCATTTTCATGGTCACTTAGCACCCAGCAGGGGACTTGTGTGGCACTTCCAGACAGTCATTTAGGGCATAGGTAGCTCCTGTTTCCCTCCTGGGTTTTCTGACCATTGAAACTTTTTTTTTTGCAGGCCTGGTAAGACACAGTAGCACAAATGGTTCTCCTGCAAGCCAAGAGCCAAACTCCCACCAACACTGGCATTTAATTCACATCCTAAGATGTTATAGAACAGGTAGGTCCACTCTGATGACTCTTTCAGCTGCCACCACAGCTTAAATTAGGGGAAAACCAAGGTTGTTACTTGCAAACATCACTTTCTTACCCTTTATTTACCTTACAGGTACTGCTCTGTTACCAACCAGAGGTGTTAATTGTCTCCTGCTGAGAAGTCTAGTTCTGTTCAGGCTTCATAGCATCTGGAATATGCCAAGGCATGGGATATTCTCCATGGAAGTGAACAGAGAAAGCTGAAGGTGACCATTCATATGTCTGAGACGAGAAGAAAGGACTGGTTCTGAAGCAGCCTCCCTGCAGTGGTGAGAAACACTGGCCTCAGACTAATGCAGGTGTGATCGCAACATTATTAGAAAGTCCTAAAATGGGTACAAGAAGTCATGGGTACATACCCATGTAAAGGGATGAGTGTCTGCTCCAGAACTCTTCATGAGCCCTGGTATAAATGTGGCTGCATAAGCCTGGGACAGAGGCTGGAGACTTCAGGGATCGCTTTTTGGGGAGATGACAACAAAACATTCAAAATCACTGGATACTCTGTGGCCGAGCTGTGTGTGCTCTGTGGGATCAAGAGGGGCTGAGTGATGGGAATTCTCAGCATGGCACTTGACACTCTTCTAGCAAAATACATGTATTTCCTGCCTGGATGCACCACCATTCTTGCCTGGCATCCTCTTACCCTTGTGCTTCATGCATTTTCTGCCCCCTTTCCTCCTTATATTCTGCCACATGTCATTTTTAGCAGTCTGATTAGAAGTTCCTTCCATTCCTGCATGCTCAGGTTCTTTGCATGTTTGTAAATGTGCAGTCTTACTAATTATCCAGTGATCCATTGGGTTTTCCAGGCAAAAGGTGTAAAGGTGTCATTTTCTACTGTAAATTTCCAATGAAGTGAGTAAAAATTAAAGAAAAAAAGACAAAAATATATTTGATCCTTTTTTATCAAGCACGAATCAAAGGAGCCCTAGGCTCATATTTCTCATTGAAAGTTATCTGACCACAGAGTTTTACAGGGTAAATACACTCCTTTCCATACAACTGATTAAAGGCATTTTACATCAGCTTTCCCACAAAATTTGCTTGAGATGTTTGTCGAATTTCTCTTTGCCCAGGCAGAGGAGAAAATGCAAATATTCCCAGAAGTGAGGGAAGCAATTCAAATCAATCAAGTATTTTTTCACCAAAACGAAAAAGCCTGGGAGAATCTTGGTAGAGAAACAGCAAGAGGAAGCTCAGCTCAGATCCTTGCCCACAAAGGATGCAGGGGACACAGAGGATCCCAGGAGGTCCATCACACCTCCTGGGGACTTGGAAAAACAGCTGAACTGGCCTTTGCTGTGGAAACATTCCAGTTCATGTTTTTCATAAACCAGCTACAGTTTTGGTCTGTTGAAAAACTCCATCTCAGTAAGAAATGTCAGGAGGAGGTCAATGAGGACGTCTCAGTACTTCTGCAGTGGAAACCCATAATAGTTTTGTCATCCATCCATCAGGATGAAAAATATTTTGAAATATCAGAGTTTTCTGGTGAATGGGTGCTACAGATTCCAACTACATTTATGTAGAGTAATTTTTTTTTCTCCATTTGCCATCACAGGGCTCTAGTAGTCATGTTATAACACTTCTCACAATTAACTCTGTGTGAGAGAGGTATATGAATGGCAATAGAAATCTCTCCCCAAGAGACTGTTCTGCTTCCTTTCTGGCCATATTGGTTTATGTTCCAGTTGCCACCCTAATATGCAGCTGCCTAATCAGATACCAAATGCTCCCTAAAGACCTTAGGATGCTGCATGCAGTTTGGGGACAGCACTGAAACAGCAAAGGCCAGTGCCACATGGAATAGAAGAATACATTTTTTATCAATAACCTATTATTTTCCCCCACATTTCCAAGTGGCTGAGTTCAGTAAGCACAATCCTCCTGTTTCCTTAGAGGAATAGCAACGACAAAACTCAGGCTTTGGGCAGGATGAGTGGCCAAAGAGTTGCAGGGAAAATAAAGGACCAACCGATTACAACTGCTAACACAATCAGAAAGTGTGAAATGCTGGTCTGAGGGCCCAGAAGACTCCCAAGCTCCACAGCCGTTTGAATAAGCAATCAGAATTTCAGTATCATCTATCTACCTCTAGACTCTGTAACACTTCACAGATTTTTTTTTTTTCCCTGATAAATGTTTTCCAGATGTCCTCTACTTCTGCTTCTTGCCAGTGATACAAATACCACAAGAACAGTCTATCTCAAAAGTGTTCTGGCAAACAATTCAGGTGCTGGCTAAGACTTTAATGCGCATTGGCTACATTAAGCTTTTATAACGTGTCAGCTAGCCCCTGATAGCTACCATGTGGTGATAATGATTATTCAGTCCAAGCCCTAGACGAGATGGAGAAAGTGCATGTGTAAAGTGGGAATCCATCTCTGCAACCACGCTCTCATTCCTACACTTGCTAGGGGTGAATTTAGAGGCCTGGGCTGATACCATCGAAAGAATTCCTACTCTTCCCAGCCTCATATCTATCGGTTCATCAACCACCATTTGTCACCACTATGTCTTTCTCTTTTTTTTTTTTTTCTAGCTTAGTGATGTAGTGTGGAGAGCCTGGTACAAATCACATATCTCTCTAAAGCAGCTAATGGTCACACAGTCCGCTGGAGAAAATTGATTGTGTCAGGGCGAATGAGCGACTGCTGAGCTGATCAGCCTCACTGAAGTCAAGGTTTGCACTCAATTGCTGATATTTTGGAGTTGCATGTCAGGTATAATTTAATACTGGGAACGCAGAAGTGTCTGACTGGACTTTGGAGAGAGCCTAACCACTCTGTTCTACATGTCAAATTAACTACCCAGTAGTGAGCTCCCCTGGCTAAATGATCACCCGTTGGCCAGCTGCCACACCACAAAGCTCCCCATACAACCGTCTCAAAAATGGAAACTTGTTATTCTGGAGCTGCCCTGTGAATACCCGTTCTGTCAGGGCTGCAAGGAAATATTTGGGGCAGGCAGGCTGAGAAAACAGAGAGGTGTTGGGTGTCAGAATTGATTTAAATGGGCTGCAACTTTCTGCAGGAGCACTGGAGCTCAGCAGCCAGAGGATGGGAGGTAGCCAGGGTGGGGGGCTCAGGGGCAGAAGAAAATGTGCTTGAGATAAGCCTCAGATGCCTGAGAGCGTCATTCAGATGAAAGAACAGAGCACTGACTGTTCCCACTTGAGGTGTGAGACCTTCCTAATCTTCACAAGCACTCAGAGGTATCAATTGTCTTCTGCTGCTGGTAAATCAATGGAGGTGGCTTCCCAGGGGGTCTTGCAGGCTGAACCTGGGACCAGGGGGACGTGGTGCATCTGAGAGTGACAGGTTCAGCCTCAGCAAATGACCTTTACTTGAGTCAGCTGTGGCGTTAATGGTGCACTGCACCGAGCAGGCAGTGACTGCTCACGAGGCCTTTCTGAAGATCCTTTGAGGGTGCTGAACACTTCTGGGTGATTCTCCTCACAAAACATTCCTGCATCCCTAAAGCTCCTGCGTTATCCAGACCAGGAGCTCTACTGGAGCACACCATGTCTCCCTTGTTCCAAAGGAAGCCAGGCTGGTTAAGGGTTGCTGAATACCAGCTGTCATCCACACATGCCATCAGGACATAGTCAGCCTGTGCCCAGGAGTCAGGAGCTAGAAAGTGGTAAATAGGGATGCCTTGATAAAAGTATTGCCATGACCTAGAATCACAGGATCCTGCCAACCTGAAGGAGGTCTCTAGCGCAAGACCCCGCTCAAAGCAGAGTCGGCTGTGAGAACAAATCAGGTAGCTCAGGGCTTGCTCCAGCTGTCTCGTGTAATCCTTCTGGGCAGCCCATCTGCTTTACTGCCCTCATGAAATGAGCTTCAGCTGTAAGAGAGGTTTTCAATGCTGCTTCGCCACCAGAAGGCCAAGAAGAGGGACAACATATTCATGAGGGATGACAGAAAATGCATGACTGTAAGTCAACTCTTTGCACTGTAACATTTTCATTGGCCACAGGCCACCCAAACCAGATCACATCAGCTTACATAACACAACTACTCTACACCAGATTTTTTCAGACTACTGGCTGCTGTCACCCAGACTTCATCAAGCAAGTTCACTTATGTAAGCACAGGGGGAAGCATAGCTGCTTATGCACTGTTCTTGCAACTTGCAGTCTCAAATTCCCAGCGTTCAGCTGGGGTACACCACCCAGTTCTATGCTTCCTTATCTCAGGGTGCTAGAAATGGACCATTCAAGGAGTCAGTCTTCTGGGGAGAAATGTCTTTCCTGCTGTAAGTTCATCACCAAGAAATACCACTCTTCTATCCTCTGGAAGCCATATGCTTCACTAACCCTACAGGTACAAGTACCTAAACACTACAAGTGATACTAAAATGCTACCATACTGGGACCAACACAACAATAGCAAAAGCTATCCAGATCCACAAGAAATCTGGAGACACTGGTGTGCACACAAAAAAAGTGGCAATATATTATATCGTTGCGAGCTAAAGTCTACGGGAGTGAAACTGAACATGAAGAGCTCTTCTGTCCTTCGTCTGATACAATGCAGTCAGAGAGTACAGATCTTGTTGGAGACAGATACCCATACCTGCCATTTTGTTCAGGTGGACATATTCTACATGACTATTTTCTTAGTCATAAGATGATATTAGTTCTTCCCATTTTCAAATGAATTTTCTACTCCAATTTCCAATATCCATAAAAAGTCACCTCCAATCTATGACACCTAAACAGGTTTGGGACAAGCAACAGGCACCCTAGATAAATATGTTATAAATATCATTCATTCCTCTTCCCAAACTATTTTGAAACTGTTTCTACGCTTGGCAAAGTTACCTACATTAAACAGTTTTCTCCTTACCTTGCACTGAGCCATTTTCTTCCTTGTCTTAGATTAATTTTCTCTTTCTACTCCACAGCCTGACGCCTGAAGTTCTGACCATTTTCAGAAGATATTCTGGCTTACTCCAACTCACAGGAAATTACCATATTTTCCACATCTTTTTGATATCCAATAGAGATGATATGAGAAAACCTTCTAAAATCCATTTTATATTGAGAAAGTGTAAATCCAGTTATACATTGTGCTACATGTCACTGTTATATGTTTGCATTTATATTGTTCATTGGTTTAAAATAATAAAGATAAGTTTATCATAATTTATTTTTAATTTCCACATATGAATATGCTCAGCTCTTTGATAATAACTTCACTGGGCACAACCTATCATGTGACAGTCTGATCTGTCACCCCATAAACAGTTGAGATGGTCTTGTCTGTTTTGTTACACAGCTCTGTTAGCACTCTTGGTGACCTCGGTTCATCTTTTTCAAATACATCACTCTGCAGGGAGTAGGAGTCTTCAGTAAGGGTGCCATTACTTAGCATATCTTCAGCTTTAGAGAGGCCCATGATTGCAGGCTTGACGTGACATTTCTGATAAATAACTTGCTCAAAGATCTCTTCTGAACTTGCATATAACACACAGGTGTATATCAGCACCAGCAGCTTTTTAATCTGGTCTGATTTTTATGCTTGGGCTGGCAGGCTACTCAGAAAAGATGCCCACATATGTTTCACTATCATCCTGGGCTTCCAGAAAATGTGGATGGTCAACAGGTTTGATAAGGCCACAGTATTAAGCAGACATTGCACCAGTATGTAGCATGCAATAGATTTAAATAATATTGGAAGTTTAGTGGTCTCACAATTTCTTTGTATTGCTCTTTCTGCAACTAGAAGTTCAATGCTACTTTCAAAGGCATTTCCGAAGTATTAGGACATTTACATATGTTTTTAACTACTGTTTATATGACAAGATTGCTTTCCAGAAAAAGCTTTGTTATCTGCTATAAACTCAAAGGGGTAGCTGATGAGGTGTTGGGTGCATTGTGCCTGTTTTGGAAAAACAAGAGCTCTAATTTCAGGGAAGGCCTGAAGAATTTAGTCAACAATATCAACATCTGAAGCTATGCCACAAAAAGACTGATGGGAACTGCTGTAAAAGGCAAGAAGGTAGTAGGGCTTAGTATGGAAAGACAAACAAAAGTATGTGGATCATGTTGAATTTTTGAAAGTTTTGGATAAGGCTTGGATGTCATGACATCCCCAACAATACGGTTAAAGCAGAAGAAGCAAGAATTCCGCTTGTTTGCAAAAGGGGACTTCAGAAAGAAGTATCTTGAGGACCCACAAAATAGCGTTTGGGCATTGCGTGTTAAAACCGTTTCATCTCTAGTTACTTCTGTAGGGACATGACAATTGTCATACCTGACCAAATGGGAATGAAACGCGTCCTTTCTGTAGCCAAGTCTGTGGAATGGAATAATGGGAAAAGTTCATTCTTAGTTTCTGCCAACAGAAGACGAGTTCATCTTACTGCTTTTAAAAACATTATTTTCCACTCTAACATCACTGTTGTCCTCTACCATGCCCATTTTTGAATCTCACTTAAGTATTGACACAGTCCCCAGATGTTTTTGTGACCACTATGGGTTCATTATGAACTATGTAAACCAAAATCTCCTTAGGTTAACCTTCTAAGCTGATGCCACTCAAATTCAGGGATGCCCTTTGCTCTTGTTAGCATTTCCCCTCCTCCATCTCTCCTTTCGGCAATGAACAAACTCAGTCTCTTCACTCATCTGGAAGTCTGTCATGCGTACACCCTTTTTTGTCATCTGACACAAACCCTTTCCCGGAAGTTAGCCGGAGTTGTTCTTTACTTGATCAGCTCCATCTGTGTGGCCACGGTGCAGGCTAGCAGTATGCAACTCAAAGCATCCTACCCAGATTTGGATCTGCTATTCTGCCAGCTGTGCTGTTACCAGAAAATTCTCATCTCATTCATTTGACAGGATGAAAGGCAAACACTAGAAGACGTTTCAAAAAACAGCTTGTAAATTTTCATTTGCCCACTTGAGCAAGTATAAGGTATGATCTATTTTGAAATCACAAGCCCAAATAACATAAAATTCAAACACAGTAAGCTTGTGTGCAGGCAAGTGGTATAGACTATGTGTTTGTGAACTAGTTACCGACTTGTCTTAAAGGCCTGGCTGTATCTCTGCCTGCAAAATGAAATTATAGAAATGGAAAAGAATAAATCTTCACCTTCCCCAAGCAACTCTGTGCTTGCAGAACAGCAGGTGCAAATTTCAAGGGCAAGTCAAAGTCATTTTCAAAACCTGGCTCTTCATGTCAGGTTATCAGACAAGGATCATCATCTCTTCCTTCGTAAAAGCCCATAATAACACAGGCTTCTGTCAGAAACTGAATTACCTTGTCTTTGCCAGCAAGGAACTTTTTTGTTTCATAAACCTGATGCTTACTTTGCATCAGTACTGCAACACAAATCTAACACCAGGTCTAAGGGTCTTTAACCACTCTGTGATAGGTGAGAAGACAGATTCACACACAAGCAAAAATTGTTCCTAAGTCATAGAATCATAGAAAGTTTTGGGTTGGAAGGGACCCCTAGAGGTCATCTAGTCCAACCCCCCTGCAGTGAGCAGGGACACCGCTAACTAGATCAGGTTGCTCAGAGCCCCATCCAACCTGTCCTTGTCTTTCCTAAGTCTTTTCACATAGTCTACCTGCCTGTTCCTTTTAGGCCTTTCAGTGCCTATCACCAGGGTGAGTAAGGTGGCTGGTGGCTGACACATTGAATTCTTACCTCCTTACTTCACAGCTTTCCAGATGGCATCATACACCAAATAGGTCTGTCAGAGATCCTTTCCATACTGACGTTCTTTGAGGCACAAGAAAAGTCTTTCCAGCCTTCCAGCCTAACTGATATCCTTGCTCAACTCATGCTACCCTTTCCTTCCCCCAGAATTTCCAGACTTTCTCCTTAAAAATATGAGCTGCATCCAAAGGCCACTTTCCTCTTAAAGAAATAACAAAGTAGAAATTGCTTGATGGTGTTATCACTGCCTGTGGTCTCTCAAGGGAGGCTTTCTCACAGCTGCCTTCCCAACTAACCTGGGCAGAGCTCTTCTCAACCTACCAGGAGGAAGGAGGCTCAAAGCAGATGAGTTCAAGAGCTTATTCCAGGGATATGAGATTTCTGTGTGACCTTGTACAACACAGGAACTTTCCCAGCTTAGCAGTTTCCCCAGAGGTGTAATTCTAAAACACCCCCTGAAACAGCCCAACTACAGCTGTTCTGAGAGCACTTCCCAGCCCCAACATGCACATTCCTCTTGGGATTCACAGTGGAACTACCTCAAACTGTTTCTCATGAAGAACAAGGCACCCATTGCCTCCTCTATACCCCCCCTCCTGCAAATACATCTCCCCAGGTGCAGGCTCACCTGGTCATATTTCTCAGCCTCACTCTTTGACTGCCCTTTCAAAGCTGCTTTTTTTTTTTTCCCCAAGAATGAGGTCTCCCATCTTGTAAACATCATCTGCACTTTTTTGTAACCATATGTGCACTGTGTATTTGGATATATTCACATATATGTTCAACTGTTTTCAGCCTAACAAGTTTTTTTTACATCTGTCAGATGCCCCCATCCTCATTTACTATGCCATAAATTTTGTGTGATCAGCTGACTTAATTAGAATACGTTCTATGCTTGCTTTCAGATTATCAATAAAAATACTCAACAGTGTTAGACCAAAATCAGACCCCTGTGAGGGGGTCTTCTTTACTGAAGATTCCCCATTAGTAAATACAGTTTTCAGCCACTTAGCTGGTTTCTGATTTGTTTAATATGTGCAATAGTGCCTTGGCACAGTCCTAGTGTTTAATCATAATGCAAAATGTTTTAAAATCACATTTTGAAGAAATTGACAGGATTAGTTTTGTCAGCCAGGAACACAATCTTTTCGATGAACAACGCAAAGTTATTTTATCAGAATCTTTTTTCCATGAAACCTCATTGACTAACACTCATTGAATTTCTGTACTTTAACTGTTTATTGATTGTGTCCCACTGTTATTTTTTCCCAGCATCAGTATCACCCTAACTGACCTATAACTTCCCCTGTTATGCCATTTATCACTTCAAAATGTCAGCAGACTAGCTTCCTAATATTTCACTGGAATCCTTCCAATTCTTCAAAACTTGAGAAATTAAATCTAGTATCACAGAAAAGCTCCCTGATCCACTTAAAAAACCCCTGTCTGCAAGTTAGGCAGATCTTCTGACTTTAAGATATTTAAACTTTTGTAGTTATTGTTTTACTCAGCTACTGCTGGACTGTGCCACATCTACCAGTGTACCCTAATGCAATAGATCTTTTTTGGGCTACTTTCCAAGTTTTGTCATCGAGGAATTGCATAGGCTTTTGGCTCCTTTTCAGAGGAAGACATTGTTTTTAGTTTTTGGAGCTCTCAACATTTTGGTGCCTGGTATGATGGTTGTGACCATTTTGACCAAAATTATTCTCATGATGGTCTTTTTTGTGCAAAATCTCAGCTACTAGGTCAAACATTCTCCAAGAGAAGTCCATATTCTGAGAGGCACATCTTTAGCAGCACGTCAGAGTATGAGCTAAGTTTCATTTTTTGTTAATCAAAGGTAATATTTTTTTTTATTTACATTTTGCTTACAATCAGCTGACAGCATGTGGGCATTTGGTATTAGCAACATAAATACTGAATAAGTTAATCTGCATTGGGTTTCTTAGATTCATTAAAAGAATCTAGCTAACTGAAATTTTACTGGTTTTGTGTACAATCCAGGAGGTATATCTTCTATAATGCTAATGCACATGTGTGTGCGTCTATATAACCTGTATCTGACTTTAGTATAGTTTGCCTGCATTATCAACATGGCCAACTTAATTTTCTCATTGTCCTTAAACTTTTCCTTTCTTTTTTTCAGTTCTAAGACACTGTTCATAAGCCTAGGAGACAATTTCCCCATGTG
This sequence comes from Egretta garzetta, assembly GCF_000687185.1. Taxonomy (NCBI): domain Eukaryota; kingdom Metazoa; phylum Chordata; class Aves; order Pelecaniformes; family Ardeidae; genus Egretta; species Egretta garzetta. Next base: position 2,555,097 of record NW_009259718.1, on the reverse strand, counting down.
CCAAAAGATGAGCCAGAGGGGAAGAAAACCAGCCTGGCTGAACAGAGAGCTTTGGCTGGATCTCAGAAAAAAGAGTAAAGTCTATGAGCTTTGGAGCAAGGGGCAGGCATCTCAGGAGGACTACAAGGATGTTGCAAGGTCTTGCAGAGACAAAATTAGAAGGGCTAAAGCCCAACTAGAACTTAAATTGGCCAATTCTGTGAAAGAATAAAAAATGTTTCTATAAATATATTAACAACAAAAGGAGAGCCAAATTGAATCTCCATCCTTTATTGGATGCAGGGGGAACTATAGTGACAAAGGATGAGGATAAGGCTGAGGTACTTAATGCCGCCTTTGCCTCAGTCTTTAATAGTAAGGTCAGCTGTTCTCTGGGTACTCAGCCCCCTGAGCCAGAAGACAGGGATGGGGAACAGAAAAAATTTCCCATGATCCAAGAGGAAATGGTTAGTGACCTGCTCGGCCAATTAGACATACACAAGTCCATGGGGCCAGATGGGGTCCACGCAAGGGTACTGAGGGAGCTGGCAGAGGTGCTCACCAAGCCCCTTTCAATCATACATCAGCAGTCCTGGATGACTGGGGACATTCCACTTGATTGGAGGTTGGCAAATGTGATGCCCATTTACAAGAAGGGCCAGAGGGAGGATCTGGGGAACTACAGGCCTGTCAGTCTGACCTTTGTGCCAGGGAAGGTCATGGAGCAGATCATCTTGAGTGCCATCGCACAGCACATCCAGGACAACCAGAAGATCAGGCCCAGTCAACACGGGTTTATTGAAAGGCAGATCCTGCTGGACTAACCCGATCTCCTTCTATGACAAGGTGACCCACTTAGTGGATGAAGGAAAGGCTGTGGACGTAGTGTACCTCGACTTTAGTAAAGCCTTTGACACTGTGTCCCACGGCATTCTCCTGGAGAAACTGGCTGCTCGTGGCCTGGACAGGCATACTCTTTGATGGGTAAAAAACTGGCTGGATGGCCAGGCCCAAAGAGTGGTGATGAATGGAATTAAATCCAGTTGGAGGCTGGTCACAAGTGGTGTTCCCTAGGGTTCAGTGTTGGGGCCAGTTCTGTTTAACATCTTTATCAATGACTTGGATGAGGGGATTCAGTGTACCCTCAACAAGTTTGCAGATGACACTAAGCTGGGTGGAAATGTTGATCTGCTTGAGGGTACAAAGGCTTTACAGAGGGACCTGGACAGGTTGGATCCATGCACTGTGTCTAACTGTATGAGGTTCAATAAGACCAATTGCCGCACTTGGGTCCTGCACTTGGGTCACAACAACCCCATGCAATGCTATAGGTTTGGGAATGAGTGGCAGGAAAGTCTGGGGGTACTGGTCAACCATGCCAGCAGCATGCACAGGTGGCCAAGGGGGCCAACAGCATCCTGGCTTGTATTAGGAATAGTGTGGCCAGCAGGAGCAGGGAAGTGATTGTCCCCCTGTACTCGGCACTGGTGAGGCCGCACCATAAATACTATGTTCAGTTTTGGGCCCCTCACTACCAGAAGGACACTGAGGTGCTGGAGCTGTGTCCAGAGAAGGGCAACAAAGCTGGTGAGGAGTCTGGAGCACAAGTCCTGTGAGGAGCAGCTGAGGGAACTGGGGTTGGAGAAGAGGAGGCTGAGGGGAGACCTTATTGCCCTCTACAACTGCCTGACAGGAGGGTGGAGTGAGGTGGGTGTTGGTCTCTTCTCCCTGATAATGGGTGATAGGATGACGGGAAATGGCCTCAAGTTGCGCCAGGGGAGGTTTAGACTGGATATCAGGAAAAATTTCTTCACTGAAAGGGTTATCAGGCACTGGAGTGGGCTGCCCAGGGAAGTGGTTGAGTCACCATCCCTGGAGGTGTTTAAAAGATGGGTAGACGAGGTGCTTAGAGACATGGTTTAGTACTTGACAGGTATGGTTGGACTTGATGATCTTAAAGGTCTTTTCCAACCAAATGATTCTATGATTCTATGAATTCTGTATCAATCAAATAAACCAATCTAAAAATCAAAATAACTACCTTCCTTTAATTTGAATCAACTTTTTTACTATCCTGGTTAGGAAAACTAGGCACAGGTAGGTATATTTTTTTTGTTAACGGTCCTATCACCAAGTATGTCACCAAGTGCATAAACATCTATCCCAACTGTTTTTATCTTCAGTAATCCTTAGGGATCTGCTTGCTAATTTTGATTAAGATTGCTTTTCTGACTGGACTATCAGAAGATGTAAGTCATTCCTGTTATTGCTGCAGTGTCTGTGCCAGTGCCTCTGCACTGGGAGGCACTCCAGATGGCCCCTGTGAGACATGGCCTCTTCCCTGATAAGGAGATGTAGAGAAGACAGGACATACCCTTTTGAAAAGTCTCGGTCCCATGGTGTAGCATGCACCAGCACTCAACTGAGTCAATATGAAATCTGTATTTTTAACTCTTCCTTTTTCAAAGGCTGGCAATTAGGAGTTGTTGAAAGTATTCATTAGAATTGCCTTTTTCATAGCAAGCATGCAAAATTGCTGAGCAGATGGTGGATGTGAAGAAATCTTTGAGAAGATCAAGCAGTAAGTGTAGCGCCTTTTTTAACCATGAAGGTGACGTTCACTAGCCACGACACTACCCTGTACGCTTCAGTCCTTCTTGTGCTCTCTTGGCCTCTTCCTTTCTTTTTGCAGTTGTCAGCGCTGTGCTTGTAACAGGACCCCACTGAAGCCATGCAGCACTTTCCATTCTCCCCAACAGCATTATGCACATGCTCTGCTAGCTCAGCTAATCCCTGTATTTCTCGAGAATGGAGGTCACCTCCTGGGAAAGGACTGAAGGGAGATTCCTCCTCCTCTGTGGAGATGCCAAATACAGCAACACATGGAGCCAGTTGGTGTGAGTTCATGAACAAACTGTGACACATAAAAAAGGATCTCTCTAGTGGGTGTTCTTTTTTGACATTTCCAAGTCTATAAAATACAAAGTGACTATTAAAATGCAAAATCCAGACCTATTTCATCCTGTGGCTGCTACAGGGTGGTAGCAAATTGAGAAGGAGAAGGGAGTTCTCCCTGCAATCATTTCTGATTCTAGCACTGATCGTCCTCCCTGTTTGTTTGTACATGGTGTGGTACAAAGGGGGAAGGACTGGGCTCCCCTTAGTCTAGGAATATGCAGCTGACTTATTGACTTTCTGCGATAGCACCCTCTATGATCTCCTCCTGCACTGATAGTGTTTTAGGGATATATCCAGGGTAGTTTTCCAGCATTCTTCACTGACATCCTTTGAGCATCAATGCCAATGTCAAGAGAGCCTTTTAAATAAACGCAGATACATACCAGCCAAGTCTTTGAGAGGAAGGACAAAGGCTTGAATGAGGAGATCTCTGTGGCTTGCTCAGATGGGGTGCTCTGGATAAATCACCAGAGAAAGCGGGAATGGCACCGACTTGGCTTCAACTTCTTTGGATCTCATGTTCTCATGACCTTGAAAAGTCAGAGAGAAGGGGAAGACAGCTGGTATTTTATGTCAAGGTCATGACTAGCATGGATAGGACTCTGCCTCTGTGCCAGCTGAGGGCAGTATCCAGAGCTCACACTGATTTTGATACAGCAAACCTCACCACATCTTCTGGCAAAACAAGCCTTCTGTAAGGTCTTCTAAACCTAGGCCTGCTGCCTTACCGCAATCCTTAGGGAGGCCTTAATGGGACAGTTGATCTGACACATTTCTCAGTTATGTATAGTTAACCTCACTATTCACACTAGGATTGTTCCCTCAAGGACAGAGAAGAGCAGAGACTGGACTAAAGTATTCCCAGCCTGGGATGTGAGTATTTTCCTCTGGAAGGGGCAATCAGGTGCTGTGCATAATCCTACGTCTGTTTTTGTTGAAAGTCTGGATCTTCATAGCTCAGTGACACAATCCTCCTGTTCCTTGACAGTCTAATGAAAAATGAAAACCATGTAAGTGAAAAGTCCCCTAAATCCTACACCCTCCCCAATCACTATTCTTTCACTAGTATTCAACACACTCTCTGCAAATGATGTCCGTGCTTGTTATTTTCGTAGTGGTACTGGCAGCGTTGACTGCTCTTGCCCTTTCTCTCCTGCAGCACTGGCTGGAGCGCTAACCTTGGCAGAAGCCATTGTGAAAATCTTACCCTAAATCTGCCTTATCACTTCTAATAAAAGAGAAGGTCTTAGCCATGGTGTCCTGGCCGAAGGCCAATCCAGGTAATTGCATGCTGGATCCTTGTAGTCCCATGCAATGTCAACTAAAGTGAAGGATTTTCAGTGCTGCCTCAAGGCTTTATGCCATGCACTCTGACGCTCAGCTCATAACAGACTATATGCTCCATCATCACCTGAGCACCCACTCCATAACTGTCTCTGCCTTCTTTCAGCATCACCCCAAGATATGTCACATTTCTTTGCCTGAATAGATTTAATACAGGACTGTAATGTAAATATTTTCCAAGCTTTATGTCCTGTGTTGTGTGATGATGTAATTAAAGACCTTACCAGAATGCAACTAGCAGGCATAGATTCGCAAAAGCAATTGTGACTCTGAATTTCTTAATATTTTGAAATAAAAATCTTAACGTTCATGCTATATCATTTTAATTTCTTTTTTTCAGTGCTAGAAACATCTTTTACAAGCTATCTATTTCTGTGCTCGGTTTCCTCTGATCTACCATTTCTCATGCCCTTGGGGAGGTGGGGAGGTTTCAAACTTTTATTGAAATTCACCAGATTTCCCTCATGCTCCTGACCCATGTCACGGCAAATAATTCTACCTAGATGGCAGGTCACTGGTGCTTGCGCTACATCAGAAACGATGGTGCATGCTCCTGTATAACAGAGAGGGAAAAGCATTTAAAGCTTTGAAGCTAGGACTTACCTATTAGACAGTAAAGCTGTCAAAATTTATATGCTTTGTTCTATAGAAAGTTCTGATATCAACATTTATTTTGGATGCACATCTGGACGAAATTTGGAAACAGTAATGTTTTTACTGAAAGCAAATTTGTCCTTTCTCAGAAAAAGTTTAGCTTCAGCTTGGTTTGATATAACTATGTGCCCCTTGGAACCGCTGTGGTGCCTCATGAGGGTGATACATCATTTTTCTCAGTCAACGAAGTTCCCAGCCAGCATCCTGTGATGTTTTGTGGCCATCTGACTCTCAGAGTACATTGCAAAAATTTAATGAGAGAGAAGATTATGATGCATTATGGGAGTATGATGTTTATAAATTAAAATGTCCACAAGGCACATAGTAACTCTTGTGGACATAAATTAAAGCTGAACTGCCCTGTCATGAAATGCTTTAATTCAGTTTGACAAACCAAAGTATTTCAATTTAGGCTGAGCTAATTCAAAACAAAACATTTTATTTTTCCCAATAGAGAGTAAAAAACTCCAGAAAAATGCCATGGGGAAATTCAGATCTCTTAAAGACTGCATTTCCATTCAGAAAAAGATATTCATGGGAAATAACTGACCCCCTATAATACATACTCCATTTCCACATATTTATATAAACATATAGATAAATATTTTGTCACAAATAAAGAAATATAATCCAGGTCTGTTAAATATAGTTTAATGTGCTTAATATACAGTTGGCGATATTTAAATTACAGTTTGATGTATAATACTCAAGTAGCAAGTTGGACAGAGGAAGCATTTACTTCTAATCCCTATATGGATAAATCTGTATGTTGCAAGCTCAGTTCACTGGAAGCTGTTTTTCTTAGTTTCTTGGGAGGAGAAGAAGAGAGAGCTGAAAGGAAAAGATGATGTATTTCATCTCAGCCTTGATGTGTTCACAGCACTGACAGGCCCTCTGTTGCTTCATTATTATCCTGTAATACTCCTAGCAATTGGGAAACATCTCATTACTTCTGCACAGTTTTCTGGCTTCCCATTTTACAAGAGGAAATGTGTTTTCCTCAGACAGAGCTCTGCCTGTTGCATTGTGGCAGAAATCTAGTGTTTATGTGTTGCTGGCAAAGGCCTATGTACACCTTCTCTTTTAACACTGTTTACTGGGAAAGATTTCACTTAATGAGAGCTGCAAATTCTTTCATTTTGGACTCCCAGAAAAACTATTTCCCAGTTTTTTTCAAAAGGATTTCTGTTTCCTAGAGACCAAAATTCTGTTTATGCCCTAAATAAGAGTCCTATCCCCAGGAATCTGTGCCATCAGAGGTGGAAAGGTGCAAAAAGCATCAAATTCAAACATCTCACAGTTTTTAAAGAGATTTCACCATGGGAAAAGTATGAAATTGCACTCTTGTTATTCTTATTTCAGGAACCATGAGTCATTGTAAACTGTTTCAGACAAAAAATAATGGCAAAGCAGCTTTAGAAATTGATGGTAATTGTTCTCACTGTGACGAGGCTTGCCACTTGCTTGCAGCTGCAACGGGGTTTCTGTAAGAAGTGCAGCATTAACCTGGCTTGTGACATAAGGGAGCCCACAGCCACGTCAGCTCTGCCAGCTGGATACTGCTTCCAGGAACAGCAAAGGGTCCTGTAGGAGGGGATATTTCTGGGACACAGCAGAGCCATAGGGGTTGCAAGCGGCAAAGGGTTTTACAAGCCTGTGTAGACTCAGAAAGGGGGCACATGGGGAGAGCCATGTCCAGCCTTGCCCTAGGCTTTCTGACCCCACCTGACTGTGATGGCATATGACTATGCCATAGCAGTTTGTGACTGTGAGCTGCTTCTTGACAAGCAAACTAGACTGCCCATTTTCCGTTCCTTGTTTTGCTCATTGAGCCACAGGGTCTGACTTGCTGCTCTGCCTCAGCCGTCTGCCTGGAGTTATCCACCCTCATGACCTTTCCAGAGTCTCTGCTTTCCAGGATGTGTGCCCGGCCTCCCTGGGCTGGAGAGAGCTTTCCATTCTGTGTCATGAGATGCAAGCCCTGGCATTTGGGTTTATTGAAGCCTATTTTTGCTCAAAGGGTCCTGTTCTACCCAGTGATCAAGACTGCATCAATAGTCTGAATGAGTGCCCCCTCCTCCCCATCCTTTACCACACCACCAACTTTGTCTTCCCTGCAAACTGCATTGGCTACGAGTTTGTACTTCTCACAGCATCCTGAAATGTCATGCTTGTCCCTATTAGCCAGGATTGCGTGGCTGGCGTTTCCACTCAAAAGTATCATTGTAGAAGATGAGCTGAAAATAAACAAGATAACAGCTGACAAAAGAGCTGGAAAATATTGTCTCTGGAAGAGGAATAACAAATGTATTGTATTGTAAAACAGAAGGCAAAAACACTCCGGGAGGTATGGATATAACTTCAGTATTCAGTCATGGGTACTTTCAGCTTGTATGTACATAGGGGCATCAAGGTCCTGTGAATCTTCTACAGAGACACCAGCATCCAGGGAGAGACAAGCCTGTGCAGTGCAGGTTGCCTTTTCTTGGTGTCCTGAGCCCTTGCTACATGACAGCATCACCATCTGTAGCTGCAATTTTGAGCTACAAATAGCATGAAACATTTTTTCCTTCCTCCGTGCCCGCTATGCCATTCACGCTACCAATGTCCTGCTGCAGACCCATCCAGTCCTTATCCCATCTACCCTCCTCCTTCCCTATATTTGTGCCAGTCTTATTTTGAGCCCATTTATGTGAGCCATTAATCATAGCGTGGTTAGTCATTTAAAAATAAAAAGAATTACTGGTCTGTGGACGTGACAAGTCATTTCCAGCTACTGAACAACTTGGCAAGGGATTTTTTTTTTTCTCTTTGGTTGAAAATATTCTAGATACACCAGGGAAGTTTTTTATCTGTGTGTTTGTATAAAGAGAACATGTAAATGTGTCAGAGGGGGCAAGATGGGAAACAGCCAACTCTTGAGCAGTTGCTAAAAGATGACACTTTGTAAACTATGTTGATAACCCTCTGTGGGAGGAATAGCAAAAACTTAATTAGTACTGAAATATATTATGAGAAGTTTTATTTTTAGAGCTCCCAAAGGAGCCTGCAGGGACTTCTTGTCCTTAACTTCTCGTGCAGAAGTACAATGCCTTGACTCCATGGGAAGGTGAGAGGCTTGACAGGGAATAAGGTGACCCACAGTTTCCTGTGACTTAGCTCTGTTCAGTCTACACTAAAGTCTTGCTGACTTCTAGGAAGGACAAAATTCAGGCTTACAATTTCTGGGATCTAAATTAAAACAAAGAAGTAAATAGTCTTGTCACTGGAAAAGGACCTTAACTATGAGATGTCCCAGACTGGTTTGCTGCTGGCTCCTTGAGTAATCTTGGAAAAGTCATTGAACCTTTTTGCACTTCACCTCTGTGCTGGCAGAGGGCAATAGTAGCAGCAGCTGGTACACAAATAGCATTTCCACCTTGTCAATATTTTTTGTTTCTAACATATCTTGTGCTTTTTGCATTAAGACATACCAAAAACCTTTTAAAATTACCTACAAAAGTACAGAGATGGTAGATGAAATAGCTGGTAACAGCATGCTAGGATCATTCACCCTGCATGCGAGACCAAGTCAAAAGTTTAACTCAGGCACCTGAGTCCAAGTCGTCTTCTTTAAATGTTAATACCTTAGCTGCCAGGCCATTGGGTATTCTAGGTCAGGCCAGCCTCACTCTAGAGTAGGAGAGACCCTTTTTCTTTCAGATAAAGACATTTCATTAAAAATAGCTCTGGCCCTGCCCAAATTTGTACTTTCCTGATAAGAAGCTGTTGTGTTCAAATATTCTTCCCCATTCCAGATCATATTTTGCAGCTTTCACTTTGGACCAGTCTCACCTGGTAGGTGGGCTTTTTGATGACGCTTCAGTTGAAGTGGATGGAAAACATACTGTGAACTCTTTGCTGTCAGCAGCATTTAGATGTTACACTTATCTGAGGAGGCCACTCCAGTCCTGGGGCAGGTCCCGTGGTTTTACTGCAGAACACAAGATAAATAATGAATTGGTAATAACAAAACTGAACAGTGAAAGCCAGTTGCCGAGACCCATATGGGAACACTGTTGTGGATGCCTCTTCCACTGTGTGAAAAGTCAGAGATGGCATAGCTGAACAGGAAAACACGGTGAGCAAATTTTTGTATAGCATCATAGAAAGAAGCCTAAAAATAGCCCAAATCTCCTTTCTCCACTTATTTAAATAAATCATCTTTCCAAGGAGAACTGACACTTTGCAACCTCACAGCCATATTTATAGGAGGTGGTAATAATTTGCAAGAATGGTCTAAGCTGGGAGGGAAGTAATTGATCTGGATGGCCGCAACAGATTGGTGATGATTGATTTAAACTGCAACATGGTCAGCTGAGATTAAATAGCAGGGAACTTTAAAAAAATGTCAGCTGAGCAAGAGAAAAGGCTTTGAGGAGGTGTGAAAGAGTCAGAGAGCTTGGGGCACATCAGGTCAAGGCCTGTGATCTCTCCCGACACAGGGTTTCTCCAGCAACCCAAGACATCAGATGCTTGCAGCCCTGAGGGATACTAAGGACAAGTCCAGGCTGTCCTTAGTGATGCTAGAGCTGGAGAGCTCTACCTCCCTGCACAACGGGATGCGGTGTGGCAACACCATGGAAAAACAGCTTGTGACATGCAAGTGTTTGAGAATCTGCACTTGGGCTACCCAGGGTAACGCTTTGGAGCCACTGGTTTTGGTGAGGTCTGGATGATCACCAGCTGTAGGAAGAGCTGAGAAAATGCTCTGGTTGCAGCCAGCCAGTGTCAATGCTGTATGGACAAGACTAGCAACAGCTTTGCTATTACCTTCAGGAGGCTCCACGCCATCTCCAGACTGTACAGAGCCACATGGATGGTTGTTCTGGGCTAGGATACCCAACGCTTCAGCAACACCATTTTAGTAAATTAGATTAAAAGCTGCCCTGCATGACGCCTCTCTGTGGGTATCCCGTTCCCTGGAGCTTGAGTAGCTCCGAAAACTTCTCATCACAACAAACAGCTGCCTTGTTTCCACTACAGGTCGGAAGATAAATGAAGGGAAAACCAGCCATGCCCAGGGAAAGGAAGCCCACAAGCAGTTTTGAATATAAGTGAAATATATATGTCAATGTATGGTACTGTGTCAAGAAACACTGCTCTGAGCCACATACATCTGCCCCCCTTCCTGCCTTTTAAGATCCCCCCCCTTGACAGCATTGCGTTTTAATAACTGCCAGGCATTGTCAGACACTTACCAAGGAAGTGGTAACTCGAATGAGCAGGAGAGTTTTCTTGTGTGGCGGGAATAATTTCTTCAAGCCTGTTTCTAAGATGGGGAGGAGGCTAAAGGCAAACTTGACCTTAGCTGTTAAAAGCATCCAGCTTTATTAGAAATTGTTGCTAGAGCACCAGCAATATTTTACAGCCTGTAAAATCATTCTTCCTGGGGAATTTCAACAGTGGGAATTTTCTTCCCTGTGCTTTCATGCCCTCCTGCTATACACACTGGAGGGAGAAGGATCAGGGCATATTGAAACAGACGTAAGAAAATGTCTGCATGTCTCCTGCTTTCTCTCCGTACTGTGTGAACGCTGCCTCCTAGAGATTCTCAGCCTCTCCCAAGTTTCGTGGCTACCTCAGTCTGAGAAAGTAAATTGCCCTTGCTGCTGCTACCTCCTCCTTCTTCATTTTCACTCCCAGTTCCTGCTCAGTGGTGGGATGACCAGGAGTGAATGCAAGTGTTCATCATCATAGCCATAAAACTTTTCTAAGAGATACAAGAGTGCCATTTATCATCCTGCAAACAAGCCTGCTAAACCAAATGCTCAGGTTGTTCTGGGAAAAAGAATGAAAGGCTGCAGCTGGTCATTTGAGAGCAGTGGCTAAGGTGGCATTTCTGTTTGCCTAGATGGTCCCTCAGTAAACCACTGCCAGGGACAATTCACTCTGGGATTTCCCACTACATAGTGATGGGAAGAAGGCAGGCTAGAAGAGATCCATTCACTTAATTGGAAAGTTCCCTGCACCCTGCAGTAGGATGGTACACAGATTCACTTATGGGAAGGCAGTCATGTGCCATCCAAGATTGGTAGCAGAAACAAACTACTGAGGACTTCCTCTGTTATCGGCCAAGTATTAATCAAGTTTGGAGACATAGTCCAAGGTCATGCATAGCAGATAGGGTGTCCAGTTGCCACTTGGACTTCTGAGAGCCCACTCTGTTGTGGCGAGCACAGGCCATGATTAGTGCTAACCGTACCGTGAAGTGGTTGCAAGCTGAATTAAAACATGTCATAAACATGTCATGTGCATAGCCACTAATGTGATTGCTTTGGGTTTTGGGGAAGAGAGTGAAGAAAAGATCAAATACAGCACAAGGGAATCCCTGAGAGACAGAAAGACTCGAGCATTTGTATCCCCAGCTGGAAAGTTGAGTTGTTGAAAGGAGACTGTGGTTTTAAGGAAGCTCACTGGATAAAATCTGACAGGGGGATAAAAATAGTTTGTGGTTTTGTTCCAATTCCAGCAGCACCCATGTTATTCCCAGCATGGTCATGACTTAGGTCTCAGCCTCCATTTGCCTGCTTGGGGGAGATCATTTCATTGTGTCATCTGTCTCAGAGTCACAGATGTGGACAGCACTCCTAACATGTAGCAGCCATCTTCCATGGCAGCAGTAAAATTCAGCAATATTCCTTTACCTGCATTTATCTGAGTGACAGCCTCTGCCCTGCCTTCCACAGCAAATGCCTTTAGAGACCAATCCGATACCCAGTGGCGTCACCTGGGGCTAACCAAAAAAGCAGTTGGATGGAATTGTTAGGGTTAGGATTCAGCATGTCTAATTTCAGGTGTCTGCAAGGAAGCAGTTTATGACTCAGTGGGTTGCCCTGGGTCCCCTTTGCAGTCACAAAGAGAAATAAACACTTCAGGACCTGATCTGTTTCGCTCATTTTAGATGTCTACATTACAGTGAGGTAACTAGCACTCTGTAAAAGGGAGACTGTGCATCCAGACATCTAACTTGGAGGACGATGCCCACATCTGGACAGCTGCATCCCACCTGTTGTGACTAAAAGGAGAGAGTCCATCATACCCGCTCACATTCAGAATTTATACCACCCAAAGCCCTCTGCTAAAACCAACAATCCTCTTCACATGATGAGACACTACTCAGTATTGTGCAGTTCTTGGTTATTTCTTGAAACCTGAAGAAATCAGAAACTGTAAGTGCAAGGAACTCTTTAGTGCAACATTGACCTTACCACACAAGTGCATCTTCAGTACGTGAAAGCCCAGCTTCCACTCACAGCTTCTGGGTGACGGTTCTCAATTCACCCATTAACTTAAAAACTTTGTAAAAGCTCTGTGAAATAACAATGGATACAATAAGGGAAAAATTAAAAAAACCCAAGATTTCATAGAATCATAGAATGTTTTGGGTTGGAAGGGACCTTTAGAGGTCATCTAGTCAAACCCCCATGATTTCCTAAGAAATGTGGCTCAAATTGTTTTTACTAAAGCACAGGCAAATGTTTTTCTGAAGTGAGACAGAATAAACCTACAGCTAGAATTTGAAACACCTCAAGTGACGAAACAGTACTTGAGCCAGCAAGATTGCAGCTTGAGGTTACAGGCAGCTGGTTGCCTAGAAACTGATTATATGCAAATATGAAAATAAGTAGCTTATTTTCATTGCAAGGAACAAAGCTGATTTTATGTGAATCTGTTGAGTTTCTTAAAATTCTTCCATTTCTTACAGTATGAAGCGATATTTGTAACAAAAATACGTAGTATTTATAACACAGTAAGTAGTTTTGCTGTGAATTTGCCTAGAAGGTTATGTGACAGGAAAAACAAGGAAAATATATCTGTATCGAATTTGACAGGCAGGGACTTTTCCATCTTCCATGACTCCAATTACTTCACTTGCATTTGATCGGAATGAAAAAGCCACAGAAGACTTGGAATTGACTAAAAACTCGCATCTTCCAACAGCTTGGTAGGATGGTTTGAGACACTTATAAATCTGAGCATTGCTTCAGTGTTTAACAACTGGGGATTTTGATGCCAACATGTAATTGTTGGTTCATTCTGGCTTGTGGCACCAGATAGTTGTGGTCCACTCTGGTCTAACTAATGGTGCCTTCTCTACATCCTGATTTTTTGTAGTAGTTGTAGTTCTTATGCTGGTTGCCAAACATGTGGAATCCTCAATATTTTAAGCCCTGAACAGAATCATAGAATCACAGAATATCTCGAGTTGGAAGGAACCCCTAAGGATCATTGAGTCCAACTTCCATTTAGATTATGTATTTATAGACACAGACCATTTATTTATATAGTGGGCCTGATTCTGTACCATTTCTCATCTGGAGGTGATGCAGTCTCTTTGCAATGGAAAGGACCTGTAAATGACACAGTTGCCTAGGTCAGTTCCCTGGACAGTGCACACTGCTCAAGCATTGGAATGGGCTGCCCAGGGAAGTGGTTGAGTCCCCATCCCTGGAGGTATTTAAAAGACAGGTAGATGAAGTGCTTAGGGACAAGTTTTAGTGGTGGAATGGCAGGTTTAGGTTAATGGTTGGACTTGATGAGCTTAAAGGTCTTTTCCAACCTAAACAATTCTATGATTCTGTGATTCTACTCTCCCACATGTGCATGATTCCTTATAGAGGAAAGATAAGCAGTGCACATATGCTGCACACTAGTTGTTGATCTGATTATGTGGAAAGAAGCATTGCAGGTGACAGTAAATTAGAGCTGAGTGTAAATTTTTTTGAGGGGGGTATGCAGTGTGACACTGCGCAGTATGGAGCCTTGTAGTCAGGAGAGCAGCACCAGGCTCTACAAGACCACCCAGCCTCAGCCTTGAGAGACACCTGTGCTCTGCTCCTGCTCTGCTCCGACTCCCCAACGCAGCACTGGCATGATCACGCTGTCCTCACCGGGTTCGCTGTGGTGATGCCAAGCACAGAGTCCCAGGGCCACCACACCCTCCTTCAGCCCCAGACGTGGGGAAAGATGCGCACCACTGAGTCAGCCGCTTGCTCTGGCCTTTAGCTTAAGGCCCGCAAAATTAAAGGTCTCTCCACTGTGTTGACAGCTGGATATGTTTTGGTTATGACTACCCTCTGGCATCACACTGCTTTTCTGATTATTCCGACTAGATGACGCTAAACAAAACTCAGCTGAATTTTTCAGGCTACAAACAGCTTTGTGAAACCAGAGTGCCCCTGCCACGCAGCCCTTGGTAACTACCACCATTCATTCTCAAAAGCCAGCTTCAGACAGCACCGTCTATGTTTGATACGCCCTTTCCAAACATCAGGATTTATTCTTGGGAGTACACAATACCCTGGGTCTGTGTTAAAGAACTCATTGTTAGAGCCCACAGGCCTCAATAAATATGTCCCAATCTTCAGCTTGCCATTTTAAAGGAAATAATGTCAATTATATAGATAAAACTGGGAAAAAAATGCCTCCCACTTCATCTGCCTGTGATTAACAAACCATACCCTGCGCTGAGACCGGAGAAAGGGCGTCATCCAGCCTGACTGTTTTGGGAGCTCCTGGAAAGGACATCTGTTTTGAAACCGCTGCATAACGCCCAGCATTGCACACCATTGCTCCAAGTGCTCCTCCATGGAGGGACAAGTGGCACAGCCACCCCTTCCCCACCAGCGTGGATCCCTGTGGCGCTTCATGCCAAAGCTCTTTCCCCATCTTGCATCTCTACTGGAAGCCAGTGTGGGAGGTCCTGGTGTGCTACAGTCGAACATGCCTGCTGTCTGCAGCAAGCTCTACCCAGCATTTATGTCCTGAACTACCTCTGGCATTATTCAGCTAGATCCCTGCCTGGTGGAGACAAGCGTGTGGACCTGAGGGAGAGGGCTGAAAATCAATTGCAGTAAAGTTTGCTGGTGGGAGGAGCGCCACAGGAAAAAAGGGAAAACACAACAAAGTTGTTGGGAGATGATAGAGCAGCAGACTTCACTGAGAGAAAACTAAGCCAGTTTCAGGGTCTCAGTTTTAAGAAATTCTGTAATACCATTGAGAAGGACATACAGTGAGAACCATGGTCTTCTACCCCATCTCTGCAGTGCTGTCTGCCTCCAAGGTCAAGTGGGAAAAAGCAGTTTGCACTCTTGGCAGCAAGGCATGAATTTTGCAGATGAGAATGGCCCCAGATGGAGTGGCCTTCAGAGTGAAACTCTTTTCTTTAGCCTTTCTTGATGAAAGGAAGAGAAAAAAAGGAAAGAAAGAAAGAAAGAAAGAAAGGAAGGAGGAAAGAAAGAAAGGAAGAGAAAAAGAGACAAAAGAAGGATAGAGAAGGAGAGAGAAAGGGAAAAAAAGAAGCCAGGATGGAGGGAGGAAAAACTGGAGACTAATGATGTAGGACAACTGGAGAGAAAAAAGGTGAAAGAAAAGATTAATAAATTATAGTAAAAATGTAAAGAAAAAAAGGCTGTAAGTGTGATTACAGAAATTACATGCAACCTTATTAGTTTGTGCAGAGTTATACATAAACAGGTAAGCCTGATTAAAAGCCTAGAGAGACAAGTAACCCCCTCCAGAAGCAAGAAGAAATTGGAAGAATGTTTCTTTGCTCATGGACAGTGTTGTGCCAATTCTTCTTTTCCTCAGCTATTCCAGAAGCTTACATTGTGGTGATTGCTTCTACTCATTTGTGCTCCTTTGCATTGTAAACCAGGAGAATGACTTCACCATCCAGACAAGGGGAGAACTTTGGGCCACCCTGAAATTTTGCCATCTCTAGTGAAGAAGGTTTAAATAGTGACAGAAGCTTTACAGCACAACACAGGCAGAGAAACAAGACACTCCATCTTGGGGAGATGACACATACCAACTTCTAGGCTTGTTATTGATGTCCTATCAGATACAACCACACTGGATTATCCTGGCAGGAATGGTAACACGCAGCACAGAAGGTGCAAACAGTCATTTTAACTCACCACAGGAATACATGCACTCACACACTACATATTTTGAGCATGTTGTCATGCGGAAGGGACACCTATCAGCTAAAGAGGCATAAAGCCGTTGTAGCCTTTGCAAGACATGCCTGCCTCAAGCATTTTTATCTACAAACAAGCTACTTCTTGAAAACAAAGGACCGAAGCTCAGACAAGTATTTATTGGGCACACACCTATTTGAATGCTAGTTTTGCTGTTGAAGCACCAGACCCAGGAAAAGAGAAGAAGCAATAAAAGTCAAGAGCTTTTGAACTGAAGTCCTTGGAAAGCAAAGACTCATGAAACCACAGTGGCTTGAGTAAACATCTTGTCTGAATGCTAATTCTTGCCACTGAAAAAGCGCATGTAATATCAACAATAGTAACAAGGAAAAATGTGCATGCTTTAAACAAACAAACAAACAAAAAGCCTCCCAAACCACCCCAAACCCTATGCGGTGCTGGAATACAATTATTTGGATATATATTCCCAAGGAACGTTTTTTATCAGCCACTTGCTGGATTACATTTTCTCAAATAAATAAACTGTATGTGTGTGACTTTCTATCACTTCATGAAAACAAAGTTATGTAAAAGCCAGTTATTTGCAGCATAACCTTTCTGAGGAAACCTCAGCTGATGTCAGGTAATTATTTGTCACCCGAATCTAATACTTTCCGCCCTGTGCCAAGTCATTTTCATGGGATCTGCAGGGTGCGATGTGGATCAGAAATACCTTCGACATCCATCACTGCTGAAAATCACTGGAGCTGGATCCATCTGCCTGTGTTTACCCAGCAACCAGAGTCGCGTTGCTAATGTGAAGGTCGCCCCATGTGAACCCATCAATCAGCGAGCTGGCGTTTTCAGCCCCATACCAGTATCAGAAATAAGTTCAAGGGAACAGCTTTTAACCCTTCACTGTTTCTAAATGGCCGGATACATCTGTCCTTCATGGAAGTAATTTTCAAAGTCACATCCAAAGTGACATTCAGTATGCAATTTAAATACTGTACCTACGAGATACCCCTGTGACCTGCCCATCCAAAACTGTAATT
>NW_009259718.1:2498694-2537828 GCF_000687185.1 Egretta garzetta | reverse complement strand
GCTGAATACATCACAATATAGACAGTGTAGCTAAGTGAGCTGTACCTGCTGGATTTAAATTTCAAGAAAACTTGACAGTATATGCTCTAAACTTATTACCACCTATATTAAGAACACAGTTTAAATGTTTCAACTCAAAACACGATGTTATATTTAATGACAAGTAGCTTTTGATTTTTTATAAGGTTTAAATGGTTCCTGTATTGTTTTTTCCTAATTTGATTTTTTGGGGAGGTCTATGTCAAGATTATAGATGTAGTCAGCTGCTCAGTCATACTTTAAGACAACATGCTACATGCCTTTTTGCTTTGTACAGACCCATGCCTTCATGCTCTTTTTGTGATTAAAGCCAGCCAAACTAATTAATTCAAAAATTTTTTTCTATTTCTAAATTGTCTGCAGACAGACTGGGATTTAGACTAATTTCTTTCTTGTCTGAAATCATTCAATGGATGCTTTGTCCAAGCATACCTCAGATCGTAAACTCTTCATAACTGCCCTGCAATGACTGATCCAACCATCTCATGTTCCCAGTACCGGGCCTGGGAGAGTTGTGTGTCTGAGTGTGGGTTGGAGCCCTGAACAGGGGAGAAAAGATTTTGAAAGAGGTATGTGATACAAAGATTCACAACTGCAAGACCTTGGAGACTGTGGAAAATAAACATATCTAAAAAAGACAAGAACTTCACTTACCACTGAAGTGTATCCACCTCTGGGAAGTAGTTCATAATCGTTACTTAAATCTCCCAAGGGGTTGAGGTCAGAGAGTGAAAAATATCACCTGAAATTGAGGGAGTTAATTTTGGTTGGTGCAATCCAACTGCTCTAGGTGGACCCTGGCCTGGGTGTTGACTATAAAATTTTAACCTTATGAAAGAGTCCTGAAGAATTCAGTTCAACCATTGAGAAGACCCAGATTATAGTTTGAGCTAATAAAATCTCATCTTTTAAGAAGTTCAACCCTGCTGTGTTCCTAATCTATTTGTGGGGAGACAGTTAACTATGAAATAATCCATAACATTTCCCTATGTGTCCTAGATTATTTCACTACTAGTTTTTTATTTATTTGGCTGCTTTTGGTTTTTAATAAAACTATTTTAAAATGTACTCTTAAACAAGGTTTATAATATAAAATGGAGCGATAGATTGAGAGTCATCTTGTTGGGAAAAAAATCCCACTGTTTTTAGGTGATGCAATTTTGTGAAAACTTCCAAGAAATGTGTTTTATGGCATGTTTTTGCAGTATCTGCACCTCCTGTTTGAGACCATCAGCTTAGATCAGTTCTCACCTATATCATTCCTCTAGTGTGTTGCAGTGGAGAATGATTTTGGCTTCTTAGGTGTTTTGTTGCTTACACAAAATCCAGTGGCAAGTCATCAGAATGCCTGTGATGAGACGGTGGTCTCAGCAGCTTTCTGCAGCGGCAGAGATGACAGTGTGAGGTGCTAATACAAGCCAGTGATTAATGGGATATAAGAGCCCAGATAGATTAGACTGGATTAGGCATGCATACGCTTCGTTTAAATAAAAATTATCACAAAAAAAAAAATCCTGTGTTTTGTTGTCTTGCCAGAGAGACCAAGTTATTCCAAGTCACTCTCTGGCTTTCCAGTTGCAGGGAGCTTTCTCTCAAAGGTAGCCTGGCAAATCATGGTCTCTAGACCTGAACTCTTTCTGTGTGCTATCTGTTTTATACCTTTCGCTGCAGCAGCAAAGATAGAAAAGGAACCATCAGCAGGTCCCAGGTGACCCTGGCCCTGGCCATACTGCATGTTACACTGGTGTAGACAAAGGTGGGATTAAAAACCAACCAACCCATGTAAGCAGTCACTCTTGTCCAGTAATAATTTGGTTTATATGGTGTTAACTCAAGGTAGTAAAGAACTGTGGCTTTATTTTTTGTTCAAAAAATTGAACAAACTGTTGAGAATAATCCATGCTACAGCAACAGCAGTAGCCCAGTGCAGTACTATTAAAACCAACCAAAATTCAAGCTGTGTCACAGATGTATTCATTGTGCCTCATTTTTCCACAGATGAAACAGGGCTGCAATGCTTAGCAGAGTTTGCAGTTTGTAGGAACCTGTGGTAAGGATTGTAGGAATTCGTGTTACCATGCGCAGGGACATCAAATGATCTCCTCCTTATAGACTTCTCTGAAGTTTTTCCTTCCCTGTAGAACCACTAAGACAGTTCTTTTATGAGCTAGGATTTCCTGTTCTCCTGCTAGCTCATGCATCAACCTCAACAAAGCCGGGTCCATGCAAGCATGGTTTAAGCTGCCTTTTCCTTTATGAAACAAAATGAAGTAGTAGTTGAGTGTCTTCCTATTATTTCTGTGGATGCTTTAATTTTAAATACTATGAGTTTGGGCTTTTTTTTAAATCCTGTGTATTTTCTTTTTTGTGCCAAATCATGCTCTCCCCTTTCTTCTTGGTGCTTAAATACTGAATGACTTACTTTAATGGAATTGCTGAGATAAGGAATACAGAAGATCAGTGTGTTGCCTCAGATGCAACTCCTCACATGAGCAGGAGAAGTGTGCTTTGGCCTTTAGATATTTTTTCCCTTGCCTGCTTCAAGGTCTTGTAAGTCACTGCCAAGTGGACTTCATGTCCAACACGCTGTAATCCCACATTGTTTGATCCCAGGAAAAGGCTGCGGGCCCTGCTCAGGGAAACCTGGCTCAGCTAGAAAAAGGAGCACATCCATAAGCACCTTGGCTGGGCATCTGTACCGTGGCTAATACAAAGGAGTTCATGGATATGGACCAGGACAACAGCCTGGTCAGTGCAGAGATCCCACTGGCAGGGCTTTGAGTGAAGTAGAAACCAGCAACAAACCAGCAGGCAGTGCTGTGCATCTGGACCAAAGCACTGATACGCTGCTAACGCTTCAGCAAAGGTCTCCTCCAAAGCTTTTTTGCCACAACTAGAAAGAGAAGCAAAACCATCTGCATATGCGCTGCTGCTGAGCTCTGTCTCGCTGGCAGTGTTCACAGGCATGCTCAGAAGATGCGCAGACCTGTCGGTAGTGCAGTTCAGACTTGAGTGCACCAAAGAAAGGTTGAGAAATTAACTCCACCTCCTTCTGCTCCAGCATCTGAGTTTTAACCTGGACATCTCTGCTGCCCCTGAGCGCCCCTTTCCTGGACAGCTGTGATGAGCATCGTGGGAGCGGTGAGGGACACCCTGGAGGGGGACTGCACCCAGGTGCCTCAGGTCGGTGTGGAGGTACCCCAGCACAGCTGCGGGACAGCGGGGGAGCCATCTCCTGCCATCTCCCTGGTACCACCATGCCCGTCGCAGTATGGCGGGAGGAGGGCAGTAAAGGGAAGAGAGAGCAGAAGGAGCGTTTAGGAGTGAATTAGTTAAAAAGTTACTCTCCATGTGAACCTGTCAATCTTCTGTAGAGGATTAGGCCCGCTGGGGTGAGGAAGCCTGGGCGCACACACACACACACACACACACACTTTCACATAGTATCACTAAGGCCTTGCGGTTAATTATAGCTCTGAAATCTGACAGAGAAAAATTAGAGGGGAGAGGGACAGCTGCGGGATCCTGGGGTGTAGGGTCTGATTTCCAATGTAATCTGCAGCCCACCAAAGATCTTCACTTTGGAAAAATAAAGTTCAGCCACTTCTAGTCCCTGCCTGCTGCTTTTCCATTGCCTCATGTGTGCCGTGAGCCTCTGAGCTCCTAGCAGGGTCCCCATAGCAGCAGCCTGGCCCATGCTAAGCAAGGGTGGCTTGTGCCAATGAAAAATATACATACGTTGGGACTGCTCAGATCTGCTCTTTTCTTCCTACCCTGCTTTTCTTTCTAGCTTGTTGCAGGAGAGAGGTCAGGAAGACTAGTTCTGGTTTCTTTCTTCCTAGGTCTGCATGCAAATCTCTGCTAAATCTGGAACTAAAATGAGGCTGATAAGTTTTACCCTTTTCCAATCACGTCATTTGGCTCTTCTGGCCTCCAGAGCCAGAACCTCCAGAAACAATCCTGTTGATCCCATGTTTTGAGCATAAGGATAGTACAAGGTGTGTGTATTGCATCTGCCTCCCTTTGGAGCGTGGGAGACTTCAGCGGGTCTTGCTGCCCATCCGAACCTGGTTACCTGCTTACCTGCTTACATGTAACGACCTCATATTAAAAAAAGGGAGGTGGTTGCAACATGAGCTGGAAGGGTGAATGCAAAGATTACACAAAGCTGGGACCACTGTGTTTAAGGTTGGTGCCTCTCAGCTGGGTTACACTGGCTTGAGAGTCATTTTAATGTACACAGGCAAATAATAACTCCTCAAAGGTCTGAAGTACAGTCAGGAGTTGGGACCAGGTCTCCACTGCAGGGCCAGCACCATTGTTGGATGCAATGGTAACTTTTAATGCATCTTGGAAGGACAAAGAAGCTCCAATGAACTGGAAAATGTTCGTGATGTGCCAATGCTTGAAGAGTAAATGTGGTGGGGAATTACAGGCCGCTTAGCTTGACAACAACCTTAGGCAAAAATCATGTACTGGCTGATCAGAAGATGGAAAATCCTACACAACTTTAATAATTTCTTTAAGTTAGGAATTTCTCATAGCAGTTATTTCTTTAGTATTACTGTTGTTTACTAGTATTTTCCAAGGAAGATTAATTTAAAACATCCATACCAACTTAATGTCTTGCTGCACTATCAGACACAAATTAAATGCAATTCATCTTCAACATAAGAATAAAGTGCAAACCTCATGCAAACCCAGACCCCAGACTCTGCCAGGGCTCATTAAAATCTAAGCACAATGCAAAATATCACATTCTTTTTGAAATGTATGACAAATTATTTTTAAATAGTGTAATTATGGTTAACCAAATTCTCATTTCCCCATTCATAGCCACTCATCCAGGATACACTACAACTTCCTAGACTTCTTTTGGGTAACAGATACAGTCAGGCATGGTTGGCAAAGCAGACAGACATCTTTAGGACATAGGTGAAGCAGCTGAATGCATTATCAAACCCATTTCCTTCAACCAAACTTTCACTAGAGCTCAGCTGGCATAACATTAACCAGAGCTAACCTGCTGCAATGTAAAACAGGCAGGTTAGTTAAAATAACCTTTATCAGTGACTTGAGTCATATCAGTCTGACTTTGCCCTCACACAAAGATCATTGCCATGGCCTGGTTTGCCAGCTCTCTGGAGTAAACAGTATGCAGCAGTATGGAGCAAAGTTAGATCAAACTGCTCAAAGCCTTGTCCAGCTGTGTTTCAAAAATCTACAAGGGTGGAGATCTTAAGAAAGCCTAAGATGACATTTTTTCCTGGATGGCTAAGCCCATCACAAAATTCCCATTCCCCTTTGGAGAGAACATTTCCCCTTTGCCGGGTTCCTGAGAATAAAATCTTCTGTATCGCTGTCCTGATTTACAGACTCATCTGTATTCTGCTAGCTTTGCATAACAATCCCTTTCCTCTTAACCCATGCATGGGCGCATGCCCCAGGGGACACAGATACAGTAACCTAACATCACCACCCACATGGGCTTTGCAGGTCCCACTTGATCCACACATTGACTCTGGGTCAAAAGTTTTTCTTGCAGCTGATAATACCAAGGCAAGAAGCCGTTTCGATTGCACAGTTCGGTGATGGGGGACAGCACACGTCACCTATCCATACAGTTCCAACTTTAATGGAGTCACCATGATAGCTAGCCATTTAGGTGGTTTCACCTCTCAAGAATGCTTTGGGATTGCTAGACAGAGGCTCTCATGAAAGGCAAAACACCGTGAGCCTGATTCTCCACTAAATTACCCCCTCATATAATTCAGGAGAAAAACTGCAGAAGGTGTAAAGGCAGCCTAAGCAAAGCAGGGAATCTGGTGCTGGAGGGCTGCTGTCAGGACCACTGAGCCACCCACAGGGCTCCAGAGATCCCAGAAAGGCAAGTCTGTCCTGAGGCAAATCAGGGCTGCGCACGTCTTTGCTGCTTATATTGCACTGAAATGCTTTGGAGGCCTGAGTTAGCAGGCAATGATGAGACTAGGTCCAGGGCGCTGACAGACCCTGTAGCCACAAAGCTGCTTAAGCGCTTGCTGTTTTCTCCATCAGGGCAGAAATTACTCCCTGTTTAACTGTTTACACCACAGCCCAGAGAGAACGTAGTCTGAGAAATTGCCTACTATTATAACGCTGCACTCATCCCACAGCTCAGCTGCTCTCATTTCTGCTCGTCTTTGTTTCCTTCCCTTCACCTCAACCCCTTCATTCTCCTGGCTTACCCACCACCCATTCATTTTCTCTTCTTGGTATTTTTTTCTCCTATTCCTCCTTCTTACTCTCTTTCTCTGAACCACTTCTCCTCCCCTCCCCCTGCCCTGCATTTTCTGGCAGAGTTTTGGACTCTGAGTTCAGTTTTATTCTTCCCTGGAGAAATGACTTAATGCCTTGGCTCTAATGAGCAGTTTGCTAACTGTGAGCCCTTGCTGCTTAGTCTGTGTGGAGATGTGCATGCCAGTAATTGGGAGCCCCATTTTTCTTCTGCTTTGCTTTTCTTCTCCCCCCTCCTCCCTTCTTTTCCCCAGTCTCATTTAGCCATATGATGGCTGAAGAGAGCAAAGCATCAGACAACTTGGTAAGACCTTTTGTATTAGATCACTGCTGTTAGGTGCTCAAGAGAACAAGCTCAACAGCTCACGGAGCACGGACTGCAACAGGAATGGGCCTCCTGAGTATATATAAGGTTTCCCCTGTGGGGATATTTTCCCATTTATTTTGCAAGCAGATTAAGCTGCCCATGGATTGCATATGCTCTGCAGTGTGGACAGTGCTCTGGGTTGCCATCTGCAGAGGCATGTGTCAGCTGAGCCCTGCTTTCCCAGAGCTTTGGTTGGCTGAAGCCAGTTCACCAACAACTTTCCAATGTTCCCAGCTCTGACCAATTCCCCTCTACCTCATAAACACAGGATTTCTCTAAGTTTTAAAGGCCCTCGGGTGCCCTAACTTGATCTGTTCCGTTCAACCACTTCCTGTAAACAGACATTTATGGTAATTTTAGTGGCCACCAGGGCCCCTCCTCTATTCAAAGTGAACCTTTGCTCCCAAACGTCTAGACTTTGACCTCCTCTCTCCCCAGCTTTTATGGTCAAACTCTTCTGCGTTTTCCCACTCCAGGGTTTGCCTCTGAACTGCCTGGTCCAGCCCCTCTGGTTCCTTCTTGCAGTCTTCACAGCTGCTGAACACCCTGCTTGTGAGACCTGAGAAGACACCAGCAGAGTGGTAGTCGGCAGGATTTCCTTGCGCAAAGTAGTCACAAGGCACCCCACCAGCAAGAGGCCAAGCTCCAGTGCACTGCAGCTCCCTATAAAACAGAAGCTGAGAAGACAGGAGGGATCTTGGCTGGAGCTGGCAGAAGGTGACAGGCTTTTCAAGTCATTTTAGTGCCTGAAAAAGCTCAAGAACACAAAGTTTCACCAAACCATGGAATTAGCCACAATCCCCAGCGGTATCCAGATGGCCTTTTCAAAGTCACCTAGTGGCTACTGTCCTATAACGAAGGGCATCCTCCTGCCTACTTTTTTGGGATTGACAAGAGCCTAATGCTTGGTGAAACTGCATGTGCACCACCCAGATGGTTGGCCACTGTGACAGTGTGGGCACCAGCAGCTATCCACAAAATCTAGCTAGCTGTAGTTCCTTACTGTGTGCCATGCCATGGCTGCACCCAAGTCCCCAATTAATTGTCTAGTCTGGGAGCCACATGCAAGACCTGTATTCTGGGTGCATTCCCAAGAGCTGTACATGACAGGAATCAGTATTTCTTTAGTGCGCAGCCTGGACTCTCTGTCTTGAAAGCACAGTTTTTCCTTTATCGTTCAATACCACATCCTCCCTTCCAAGCCGTAAGTTGATAAGACCTAAAGCCCATCATTAATAGAATGCATAATTAAAAACATTATAATCAACCTGCTAGCTAAGCTGATTAACAGTGGTCAGTTTGGGCTACGAAGTCCCTTGCACTCATATTTGGCTCTGCAAGTTCAACCAGGATCTCAGGAGAAAGTCAACTCTTTTGTTCCAGTGATTCCATGTCTGAGTGCTACTGTGCCTCAGACTGCTGCTGCTGTTGCCTGGTTCTCTACATCTCACTCTCTTTGGGTACTGGATAAGATGACTGCTGCCCACAGACTCAGCCCATCACAGGTGATGACCTCATATCATCATGGATTAATGCATCACTTTCAAGAAATGGAGGCAGTTTCCAACACCATTAAACCCATCTTTCTTTTTTTTTCCCCCTTATTAGATCTTTTTCACTTTGGCAGGTCTCTAGCGTCTCTGACATCAGCTTCTAATTGTTTGGGCCATTCTTGGCTTTAGTTTTCTACTCAGCAAAACATCAGAGGGTGACAAGCCATGCTGACAATCTGCAATTTAACAGAGCTAAATATGGATCAGAGTCTGACTAAGCATTCTTCTTTAGTTATTTTTACACCATTTCCCACCCATCTGTTGTATTGGGAATAGTAGTAATTAGTAGTTCATGTCCAAACCCCAAATTCACTTGCAACTGCTTGAACTTATGGCCACAGATTGGCATTAATCTATCAGACCTCACCACATCAGTCATGCCACGTAAAAGAAAATTAGACTTGACAACTGTTTACATTGCAAAAGCATATACTAAGCGTATCTTATGTTGGTTAGAATAATAGTACAGAACAAGCACACAGTGTTTTGCAGATAACACAAATAAACATGTGCTTACTTTTCCCCATGGAGCAATTATTTTTTGCCAGGGGAAATGTCTCCCTGCACTTTTATACTTTTTAATGGCATGGATTTTTTTTCCTGTAGTACATTAGGACTCAACAACCTCACACCTTTAAACAAAATTCCACCTTGTGATGAGATCTTACCCTCAAACTATTGCTGGAGGCTGTCCTAGCCATTCTCAACTAGTAGATTGACAAGTATCCCTAACTGTAGCTCTAGCAGTCAGAGTCCATGTTTCATATGAGAGCTACCGTGTTTTTCGTTTTACTTTGTTTTATTTTAACCCAAATATCATGTATGCTGTCTAGTTCTGAACTTTGCTCCACTGTTCTTCAATTTAATGCTCGAAAACATCTCTGAAACCACTGAATCATTCCCAGATTTGTCTTTAATCTTCAAGTTGTACCCTTGCACCTAAAAAAGAAATATATGTATTGTATAGCACAAGAGGTTATTTGGTCCCTTTTGGCAATGTTAGGAAGGTTTTATGGTCAGTTCAGCTAATGCTGGCCTCCCATAAATAAAGAAGTGAAATTTTACACCTGTGGACTGGGGCCAAAGCCGCCTTCTCTATTTGAACATGCTGACGCTCTGTTTTTATTGGTGTGTGTGACATATAAGCCACTGGTCTCCAACTCTGACCACACTGGTATAGGAAAGCCATACAGATACCCTCCTCAGAGGCATCTGTAGACAACTTGCTTTTGCATTTACTGTTATAGTCTCCCGGGACTCCAGCCTCTTTCATTAACTCCTTCAGCTTTGCCAGCTGTTGAAAGTTTGTGCTCTGTGTCTTCTGGACATCTCTCGGTGGCCACTTCCTATGTTCCTTTCTGAGCCTCATGAGCACATCACCCTTGACTACTTTCTCTGAGCCTTCTTCCGTTGCAGGCATTTGTTGATCTGTCATACTCTGCATGCCTGTGATCTGCAGTTGCTACTTCAAGTAAATGAGCTAGTTGCAAACTTTCCTATTTACCACACTAGTCCAAGGAATCTCTCTGTGGCTTCCTCGTCTCTTGGGACAGGAATACTGCTGTTTTTCTGACCACCTTGAGATCTGTCGTCATGTCTTACTGCTTTAATATCTCTCCCCACTCTTTTTTTACACTACAAAGAATTTATATTTGTAATTTTTGTCAGTTTTACTCCAGCAATGTGAGCTCTTTCTTAAGATGCCTGAGGATCTGGTAATGCTTTTCCGCTGTTTCTCCCCAGGTCACAATGATATGCAGAACCTATTACCCTCCCTACCCTCCAAAATTCACTTCACTATCTCAGTGAAACACCTGGAATACTAAACACAGCCCAAATCACAGCCTACAGAAATTGTGTCTCCCAAAGAAGAGTGTGTTGAACATGCACAAACATGTGCTTTGTATTTTGAGGAGCTCTTGCCAGAATCCTGCTGGGGCATCTAGCATAGAAAATATTTGGCATCATCTACATCCCCCAATATTTTTCTCCTTTCAGGTAATGGAAAACTTGCCTTTTTACATTTTCAGTTCTTTTGAGCATCCCAAGTTCATCACATGTACTAACAATTTCATTTCTGTCACCCCCAATGAGATCCTCAGCATGACTAGCCCATCGAAGAACTTCTCTAAGCCTCTGTTTTAAGGCAAAAGGATTTTTCCCATTGCAGTGAATCATACAAGAGTTGTATACTTTCAGCCCTATTCTTTACTGTGCTGACAGCTTCCTTGTCATCTTGAAGATGTTCTCAAATTTTTCCTCAGTGTCTTGCTCTCTTCCTCCTTCAATAAAGGCACCTCTCTGGGAAGAATGAAAGATCAGTCCATCTTTAATCTAATAAGGGTTGTTCTTCCTCTTTGTACTTTTCAAGACTTCAGAATTGTAACATAAAAATCTAGCCCATATATGTACTTTCCAGTGGAGGTTTTTTCTGTCACCTGTGTGTTGATAATCATTTACAGTTAGTGTCCAGTACAAAAGTATAAGGCTCATTTGGTTGGTGAGTCAATTCACCTTGAGTTACAGTGAGAACAGGCATTGATCCTACGAACAAGCCGTCTGTGTCGTGCTACCATTATCTTCTCATCCATACTGTGGATGTTCTGTTGGAATATGCAATGCTTAGCAAAGTGGTAGGAGCTGTTCCTTTTGCATTTTTTCCTCTTCCATCAGAAAAAGACAGTGTGCACGCTGGTATGTTGGTTTTGCTTGACTCTGGCTGAACACTGCACACCTTTCTGCTTCTGCTCATTTTTTTCCCCAATGTGGTTGTAATCTCTGTCACGTTGCATAACCTTCCTCCTTTCCTCCCCTCCAGCATCATGCCACCCTCCAGTATCACGTTCTGCACACACCTCTGCAGTCTGAACAACCAACCTGTGCACAATCCCCACTGAGGCCTTGATGATCTGCACTCTACCATATGGTTTTCTTTCTCTGTCTAATTATATTCCAGAGAACATCCAAGCAAAGTATGACAACAATAGTCAGCAAAGCCCTCTTTTATCCATAAACACCTCTGATGTGTATTAAATTGCTTGTGAAATACTTCTGTGGCTGTTTTTCATCCTGAAAACTATTTGCTTTGCTGGCTCACTTTTGGTAGCCTATGCTTGTTCACTTAACAGGGGTATTTCCAATCTCTGAATGGTTGACTGAACTTTTTATAACTAGGAAGGATAGCAAAGCAATTTCAAGGCAGAGACACAAACGCTTCTAGAAAACACTTTGGAACTAATTTCATGACATGTTGATCTTCCCTGGACTTGGTAACTTATCTCTGGGGAGCTCCAGACTGAGCTATGCATAGCCCTTTGTTCAGTGTTCATTGTACTTCCCTATTTCCTGTCATTTTTTGTAACTGAAATCTATTACAGTCTTGATTATATTAGCCACTGTTAAGCATATCAAACCATGGAACTTGGGTTTTTTCCTTAATAATTTGGAAAATTTAATTTAGCTTTTAACATGACAACATCAGCTACAGGATTACTAACAGGATTCAGTAATTTAGATACAAGCTGCCACATAGCTATTGCTCTTTTAGTCTAGCCTTGAAGAATAATGAGAAACTTACTTCTTTCACATAGTAGATTATTTGTAATCTGCTTGAACTTTATAGCGTATAATCACTGACCTCAACCATATCGTGCTGGATCTGCTTCAAGGCTACATCAAGACTTGAACGTTTTAAAGATGGTATAAAACAACAAGAAAAAAATGCCCCCAAATCCAGGCATAATAGATTTTTTAAAGGTGAATTTAATTATTTTTAACACAGTAAGCATTTATTTGAGTGTCTGGAAATTATTCTTACATACAAATGTATGTGAATTAGCAAAAACCCTAATCATAACCTAAACTGAACTGAGCTCCTGTGTTAAGATTTTCTAATAGGATTTGTCACTGCTCTGCTTATTTCTAATTGATTTTCAATCATCACCAGCTAGCAAAGGTATGGGTAAAAGCTTCTGATCCCATTTGTTCTCAGCCATCATTCGTATTGCAATGCCACAGACTTTCACGCTCTTTTGCAAGGGAATACTCATGTCTGAGCAGATCTAAGTAAAACTTCATGGTGCCTGAAACAGCTCAAAGCAACATTTGTGTCAAACAGAAAGGCTGACTTCCATCTAATTCCTGTAAACTCAGGCACTAAATTCCAACCTTTGCGCAGCAATAAAGACAACTGGATTACGTTTGGTTGTTCCTCCCAGACTGCCCAGAGTACTGGAGGATGGCTGGAGCCTTCCTGCCTTGCCTCTTGGTGGCTAGCAGCATTCTCCAGTGAGCTGTATACCTTGTCTGCAGTCTGGTCACAGCTTCCTCTCCAACCTACTGTCAGATTTCAGCACCAGCCACATTTCACTTTGAGGTGATGTAAAGATGGTTGCGCACCCTGTCCAGATTTTTTGTACAAACCATGACTCTGAACTTCCCCAGTATTTCTGGAGCACCTGAAGAGGATTATAGTCTCAAAGTTGGTATGGACTTATAGCCACTGCAAGTAGCAACGTGACAGATGGAACTATTTCCTCTAGATGAAGACAATTTCTACAGTAATGCCCTTCTAACATACATATACGTCCCTGAGAATTTTGTTCAGTGGAATAAATCATACCTATATTCAGTGTATTCTTTTATTATATTTGGAGGAAAGAGAAGCATGTCTTCCCTAGTGTGCTGGAGATAATTTCTGTTTGAAAATTTACTTGTGCTCAAAGACATAGTATTAATAATACATTTCAAGCTGGAACTATGAACTCCTAGGTCAGTGCACCTTTATCCAGCTACATTTAAACACCAGGTACATTTGAAAAACAGTGCCACAGCTGAGGCATAAAATTACCTCCCCAGTGCCATAACTCTATTCCATAATATTATTACAATCACACTTCTAAATCTATAGAAAAAATCTTAGAAAGTCAAGGACACAAAATTGGGAGCTGCTTATGCAATATTAACGTGTGATTGCAAACTCATTTTCCCATAAGACACCTACCTCTATCAGCTTGCAAGAAGCCCCTAAGGCCCCACCTCAGGAGGAATCCAGGCTGAGCAGCTAGGGGAGCTTTCTCATGCAGGATGCTCACATCATCTGCTGCACGACCTGACAGGCATGAAGCAGAGGAAGAAGAGAAATATAACAAGACATCCTTTACACATTATGGATTTTCCTAAGTTACAAGAAACAATGTAGGAATTAAAAAAAGGAGAAAAACTTTGAGTCAGCCACCATACAAGGATGACTAGGCTCACAGTTTATCATTTGACCTGTAGGCTTGTGTCCCCGCTTGACCCTCTCTTTCCCACACTCCCATTCCGCAGCCTGTGTCTTGCTCCCAGAAGCATCTCTATTACGTGGGATGAGCCCATGGGCACACCAAGGGCTACCTCTAGACTAACTGTGCTGCTGAACAACTGCCTGGACCCTGCTGCACCCTGTCACTGGAGACACAAGCAAGGAAGCTGGCTGCAGGCTAGAGGGGAGAAAGTGAAGGAGAGGGGAAGGAAAAGGGTAAACCTCTGTCCCAGTCAATCTGCAACACTGGAGCTATGGGGGAGCATGCCCAGAAAACATTGGGTCTTTGGGAGACAAAGCTACCAATGTCTGAAAAACCTCCTGTTCAGGAAGCACAGACTTACTAATTTAGAGGTTAGTATGTTGGTCAAACTTAGAAGAATTTTCACAGGGACAGGGAAAAGCACATACCATATATAAAGGCACCAGCCCCATGCCAAATTTCAAGCCCTTACTTCAAAGCTTGGACTTTCTTAATGAAATATCTATCTCTCTAATCTCATGGTTGGAAATTGTTGTTCCAGTTTAGCTGAAACAGTTGATCCATCCTTCCAAAGTCATCATTAGGTAGACATTTGGCATGGAAATTTGCATCTGTACTGTGTGTATTTGGCAGAGCATTTCATGGGGAAGTGCTTTAAAAGAGTATAGGTTTGGAAAGAGTAGAACATTGTTAATGGTGAGATGTGTCATGCCATAAGCAGTGAAAAATATTCAAGGAGCTTCACAGGCCTTCATGGAATAATTTGCAAAGCGGGGGGGGGAATGATCCTGAAAGCATAAACTTACTTGCTCAGGGCTATAAAGAGAACTAACAAAAGAGCTTTGAATAGAATTCCTGGGGATGGTTTCCCAAGCTTTTTTTCCCAATGCATACCAACTTTTAAGACTAAAGACTCCTCACCTTGCCTCTTTTCTTACCCTCTGAGACACACTGACATTGATAGCTGTATGTCTTTAGTGTGGTCATTGCTATGATTCCTGCATCTTGTATTTGCACATATAATTGTATTGCACAGACCCAAAGCGATTTCTGCCCAGTGTAGGAAGTTGACACTGTAGCAGGATGTCCTCAACCCCACCTGCCCCCATCAAATCACCAAATGACTTTTTGGGACCCCATACGAATCCTCCCCCTACATAAACCCTTGCCCTGCTATCCCTGCAGCTACAGGGCAGCCATAGCACAATCCCTTCATTTGACTGCAGAGGCTCATGTTGCGACTCGTAGAGTAACATGTCCCTCCTTAAACCATGCATTGGTTCAGGGGAAGCGGGGGTGACAGCAGAGAAGACTAATGCATTATGCAAAGAGATGAAAGAGGAAGCAAGCTGTCCTTCACCAGCAAGCGAAGAAAAGCAGCTAACCACTGAGTGGTTTCCTTAAGCAGGGCTAAAAGTCCAATGGACTTGTCACCACAAGAGTAGCTCTGGCATGAGCTAAAAAGGGGAGTTGTAAGAGTTTGCTAATGCTGCCCTGGCGAGCAGAGGAGGCAAACCACAAAGGATGAGCAGTCGTATGGTTCTGAGACTGTCTTTGTTTGCGTCACCTTAGTCTTTAGCAGAAAAGAAAGTTCACCAAAAAAAGCCCAAGATTATAGGATCTGCAACTTCTGCTGTGTGAGCTGAAAGTGTCCTGGGAGGTTACCTCATGCAGCTGGCTAACATGGTGCTCGGGGCTGAGGGCTGGGACAGATGAGGGTCGCCTCATAGAGGAATGCTGGAAAGAACACATGGTTACTATTTCATTTCTTCCACTATTTCTGGCTCTTCCTAGGCTATAAAATCATGTCCTTTGAAGAAAGAAAAATCATGAAGCACCAAAAAATGGATCCAAACTGACTTTTGAGTCACAAACAGGTCAACACAAGCCAACTGGCATGGCCACTGTGCAGCTCCCCGTAGCTCTGATTAGCTACTTCTCTTTTCCAATTTGTTCAAGTGATCTAGTTGGCCCCTCTGCAAAAGGTGATTCAGGGGGTATCTTTCTGCATGTAGTTATTTATAAAATGTCATCCCAAGCTTGATAGCTAATGAACCTCAACCTGCACAGAGTTCAGCAAGGGTGATTTCATCTTGCCTCGACCTTCTCTCCCCATCCATGCCCGTTGGATGTCAGGAGTTTGTTTATACTCCTTGTGCCTTTTCTCTCTGAAGCTGAAACCTCTTCAATATGTGTGTGGAGTATGGGAAAACACAAAAGGAATTTCTCTGGCCTGCAAAAAGTGCTAAGCTTAACACAATGGTATCTAATAACAGCAATGCCAGCGTGACTGGCAGCTGGCCAGGGTCCATACCGACTTCAGTGCTAAACACAGCAACACATGCTGAGGCCTCTTTCTTTGGCTAAGTCTGAAGACTTTTGCCTCACACCCAGCCCACATTGAGCTTGGCATGAATGAGTGGGGAGACACTGTGAGGTCTGGACATAATGGGATCTCCGTCTGCAAGTCTCTCCTTCTCCAGAGTGACCCCCTCCCCCCCTTCCCCATTCTTCTTTTCTGCAGATTTAATTTTCTGTAAAGTTCACACTTTCCATCTCAACAGCCAGGATATACAAACATGAGCTCAGCTTCCACCCTTGACCAAACTAGAAAGGAGATCTTCTGCTATTGTTGTTGTTACAGAGGAAAACTTCTCAGCTGGGGACGTGTCAGACCAGGGGGCACAGACATTACCCCCTGTGCACCACCACCTCTGACAACACGATCTCTGAGCTGGACAGATTGCCTGAGCATGGTGAACAGGAATGAGATGAGTGCAATCTGGTCCAGTTTCAGAAAAGTTAGGAATTTTTTTTCAGCAGCTCCCTAGCTTTGGACAGACCAACACCCCACCCCGTCTGAAGGTCAGAACCCACCACCCTGCAATGCCCTTGACATTCTCCCAGATAAAGCAATTCCCACTTTAAGACTTTAAAAGCCTTCCTCTCCCATCCTCTGGATGCTTTCCAGTCAATGAAATGCTGCACACTACATGCAGTGTGGCAATGGTGGAAAAATACCACCAGTGTTTGGAAAAGAGCTAAACGCTCCTTCACTTTTGCCACGGCCAATGGAGAAAAGATGGGCTGGAGCTGCAAAACTTGTGACAAAGTCCTTTCAGATGCACCGCTAAACAAGAGACGTCCCTCCACACGCAAAGGGACATTTTTTTTTGTTTGTCCAGTCGAGACTGCTCCATAAATAGACAAAACAGTGCTCTCCCCAAGACTGCTGGGGATGGTTTAGCAACCTAAGTGACTGGTTTGAGGCAGCGAGACTTCAAGGAACCGCAGTTTCGAATCCCAGCAGAACCCATTAAGCAGTTTATCCTCAGACAGATAAAACGCCTATCATGTAGTTACGGCACTCAGATCTTTTCAATGAGCCCTCAGAGACTGAGCTCATTGCTGGGCTTAGCGGAAAGTAAAGACCTCATGATGCTAGTGGTAAGAGCAGAAGTTTTCCTCGGTGACTCTGGTTAAGTTTTTTTCCAGACTCCCTTCTGTGCAGTTGTGTGCTATCCTGTGCAGGGTTTTTTTTATGGCAGCCCAGCCTACAGAATAATTACGTGTGTATGCTGTGCTCTCTGCAACAGTCCTCTGAGAGGAACCCACTCCAGAAATATACAACGTATTTATAATCAGATCAGACAGAGAAGGTGTTGTTTTAAGATTCAGAAAGCTCAACAGAGAAAAGGTGTTCTGAAAAAAAAAATTTCTTTCATTTCAGATCAAAGGAGCAGAGTGGGAGGAAATTTTCCTGTCAAAAAATATATTTTTGTCAAAAAAGTCCATACCTAGAAACAATCTCTATTTGCGGATATATTTTAAATGTGCAACTTCCCAGATTAATTAATTGTGGCCATTTTTACTGTCTTTTTTTGTTGTAATGCGATTTTCAGGTATTAGATAATTAGGCTGTCACTTCCTCCTTCCTTTTTCTTCCCTAATTTTCTCCCCTCCCTCCCAGAAGAAGCCTGAGAAAGTGGAAGATGAGTATTTGGACGTATTTATTTCTTCACTTGGAAGACAAAAAGTAGGGAAAATGTATATATTTCTTTTCTGATTTTGCCTTTGATAAACCCAAAATCACAAGAAAGATTATTCTAGTGCTTTCTTGCATTTTTCATGTACTTGTATTTCTCATTTTCACGTATTTTTTCTCTCTTTTTTATAGAGGGAAAGGAAAGAGAAAAGAAGCAAGGAGCAAAAGCTAAAATGTGTTTCTCTTCAGGAATCAAATTGAAATGAAAACTTCAACATGAAGTGAAGTAAAGTAACTAATTTTATTTTGATTAGAATTTTCCTCCAGAAAAAGCTGTATGAGAACTTTGAATAATTTTTTAAAGAGCTTTTCACTATATAAAGTGGCCTTTTGAGCTAACGTTTCAAAGTACAGCTGGCAACAGGCAGTCTCCAGGACACATTTTACCTGTACGCCTACGGTAGGAACATATTTTATCAGAGCAATTACCAGACATATAAATCTAACATGGGGCCTACTATAAGTCACAGCATAGACATTAATTTATGCCAATCAATAATAAGTAACTGTTTAAAGCACAACAGGAATATACCTCAAATAGGAGATACAGCGTGAGGAAGGAGTGATTTTATTCAAGGAGAGATGACAGATTTACCATCATTGTAGTTTCTGTGTGGAAAGAAGATGGCAAGATTGCAGCTCCTCACATTTAAGGGACTGCAATAAAGGCTGAAACATTCTCTATAGGAAGGAGATGAAATACTATCAGTGGGTCTTAATGAGGTCACTCTGAAAAAGAACAGATGGTTTTACACAACTGGACTTGCAGCAAAGCTCAGCAAGAGCTGAAAAAAATAATTTTGGCTAGAATTTGTGTAACTTTCCAAATTAATTCACTGTGGCCATGCTTATACTGCTTCTTCATTCATTTCCCATGAACATCAGAGTGATCAAATTTTACCCACACAAATTCCTGCAGAAGGCACATTTTCAGCTTGCTTCCTCACATACTCAGCAATGATGTATTTTAAAGTTGTCCCCAGAGTTTGCAGTCTGATATGAAACTGGTCTTGGCTTAAGAAAAGCAGGCAAAGGCTTGCAAAGCCCCTTACTAGAGCCATGGTGTTGCAGCTTTTCAGCTTACAGGATCTTATGTTACGTCCTGAAATAAGGATCCACAACAATTTTTACACTGCGTGACTGTGATCACAGAAAATTAGAAGAAACCCTGCACTCATCTGCTAAATTTCACATGAAGCCATGTTTGCTAGGGAATGATGCTTTAGATATGGTCTGGCTCACCAGGAAGGGTGGGGTTTTTGTTTTTTTAAATTTTTAAATATTGTTTGGCAAGCTAGTCTGAATTCTCTGCTGTCTTTTGCCAAGCTGCAGCAGCTTGTTCAAGCCCTCCTATTGATGAGGGCATGTTGATTAGCACAGCACACAGAGAATTATATTATAAACCTTGAAACCAAGCATAGCTAATTAACAATATTTCAACTGCAAAATGATCCATAAGAATACAATTCCTTAGAGAGAGAAGGAAAAAACCCCACCAGAATAATTTTGAATCGGATGTGCCTTGAAAGGAAACTGCAATTGGTGAAGAAATGACGAAGAGATGGAACAAAAAGTTTATGAACAATGTCTCATTTGCATGACCTAACCTGGCCAGTCATCAGGGCAAAACCCCTTTCTTTATATACATAGCAGGGGCTAGGAGGTTTTCCTGCCATTTGAAACAAAGACAGCAGCCACCTTTTTTCATTCCAGAACTGCAGAACAAAGCTGTTCCAGCAGTTGTGCTGGTCTGGCTGAGGGAGGGAGAAGAGCAGATGCTAACATTTCCGTTGTGAGACTTTCACCTGTACCATCAACCACTTTTTAAGGATGAGGCACCAGTGAGTAACAGAGCAGAGATGCTGCCAGCGCTCCTACACCTGGAGGGACAAGACCGACGAAGTGACCACTGGTATTTCCTCATCCTATGTGAAGTGAGAAATGGAGAATGAAACCTTCATCCCTCTGAGAAGACACTGCCACATCCCCCCCCAAATGAGCCACCGGTGCCACTCCAAGTGCGATGCAGACTTTCTAACGTGATGAACGCCACGTGATGAAAGAAGGATCACTGAATTATCTGGCTGAAATGCTGAGCCTGACCCCGAGGGATGTTTGTGAACAGCACTGGCACATCAGCACTGGGGACCTACCAGTGGCAGCTTTGAACCCTGAAGTGCTGTCCTGCACTGAACTTCTCTTGCTCTTCCTCTCTCTCTCCCCCCCTTACATTTAGGGTGATGGTGGTGGTTAGGCAAATGTTCCCCACCACCACCTGGAGGAGAAAAGACAGCCAGATTGTTCTTCCACTCACCCTCTGGAGACATGTTTGGCCTCTGCAATGTTGTAACATGCCAGAACTGTGCCACATGTGATGTTTGAGCACAGTGCAATCTCACATGCTGTGGCTGAGCTGGACTTTCCAAATGTCACGCTGGTTTGAGTCCAGGACCAGGTTCACATTCCCGTGGGCAGCTGCAGAGAGTGGCTGCAGCACTGAACTCCTGCAGTCCCCCAGTGTGGGGCAGCCTCTTGGGCACCATCACTGGCCCTGATATGTTCAGGCCCCATCTAAACAGGCCTAAACTTAGGCTGGAGCTAGTGCTACTGAAGCGCTGGTCCTTCTCAGACCACAGAGACTCCAGTGGTGCAGCATGGGGCTCTGATGCAGATCGGTGCTGCTCCCGCAACAGAACAGCACCATATCCCCACCCCATAGCAGGGCAGAAGCCATTTGCCTTTATCGTTTCTCATCGTTTCCCTCATCCACAGTGCAGAGGAGCAGGTGTCCTACAAGGGTTAACATCAACATGATAAATCTGTGCTTTCACTTCAACCAGCCTTCCATGTGGTCCTCCACCTCTGACCGCTGTTGCAACCGAAGATGTTAAACACTTTATTAGTGAGGGAGTCATTCAGTTATGTGTCTTGGATCTCAAAAGAAAATCCCACATTCAGGCATCCTTTCTAAATGAAGAAGACCCCAGTTCTGCCAAAATCTTTATTTTCCTACAGTATGTCTACATTTTCTCTTCGGAGAGGTGCCAGAGGGTGAAAATCAAAGCACTTTGATGCACCCAGATACAGCCAAAGCAGCAAGAGCAAAAGCCCCCTCACACCACCTTTGCCCACACACTTCATCCCCTGCCTGGTGTGTCCTCAAGCCTTCAAAAGGATTTTTTAGCCCCCACCAGCATGTGGCTCAGCAACGGAGAATGATGGAGCACCTTTGTGCCCTTGCTTGTGTTGTACACCTTCAGGACCGGACTACACACCTCGAGCTATTTCACACAGACCTGTGAGAGCTACAACCGCAGCTTCCAGCCACTGTGGGCTTAGGGTGGATTTCAAACCATAATCTGGGGGTGAAAAGGCATACATTCCAGTAGCCATTGCAGATCTCACAGAGCTGAGTTCACTGGGAAAAAATCTTGGATCAAGCCAGCATTAAAGGGATCACTTTTAAAAAGAAGGAAAATACAGGCTTAGTATCAGGAAATATTTGCTAGCAGGGAGCTTTGTTCAAATGTGCAGCTTTCTCCCAAAGGAAGAGATGGGGCTTCCATCACTGCAGTCAGTTAAAACTAGACCTGATAAAGCCCTGAAGAATAATTCACTTGTACTGGCCAGAGGGATGTATTAGATGGGATAAGAAGTCTTTTTTCCACTTCTAGATATCAATTATTCCTCTTTAACCTTCTTTTTCTGTATGGTCGCTCCCCTCAGCTGGGTATTGCAGGAATGGATTTCAGCTAAACGAACACAGAGGAGTGGAAGAGGCACAGAGTTCAGTCTGAATTTCTTTGTGGGCCTGAATCCAGGAAGAAAATGGCTTCCCAAGGCTGGGTAATTAATTTCTAATTTAATTATCAGCTTAATATCAAATATTTAAACGCAACAGCTATCTGTGCATACTCCAGTCTTCTATTTTCAGGCTCTATCTACTTTAAAACTGCAGCTCTAATGCTGTTAACAGATGGATGTGTGTTATTGCAGTATAGGGAACTGGAAATTCTCCATATACCAAGCCATAAATATTTCTTTGACATTTATTATCCTCACTTGAGTTCAGGTGCTAAAATACTTGGACTGAAGTCATGTTTGTAGCAGAAAAAGTCAATCTTGGATCTTACCTTGTTGCTGGCTAAATTATTAAGAACAGACAAAGACAGCAGGGAAAGGGAGTCCCTCACTTAGTAGAGGTCGTGCAACCTTTGAATCAAATTAGCTGAAGTTTTGACTCATTTAATGATACCGGTTCTCAAACACTCCTGCTCAGACAATATGATAGATCGGTCATGAATCTGAATCCCAGTTTTGCCAGCTGCATTGGATTGTAAACTCCAAGTCATATGAATCTCAATTTTGATTGCCCTAAGGGAAGTGTTGGATTATGTAAACCAGGAGATAATAGCCCTTATAAAATCCCTCCAATAAAATAAAATCAAGGTGTATGTGTCATGGTGGATTAACAGACTTGCCTTTTCCTTTATTTTTTTTTTCTATTTCAGGCTCCTGGTTGCAGTTGGCTAGAAACACGTACCACAGGGGGAAGGGGAGCATACTGTCATTTGTGAATCATACAGAAATATGTGATAATCTTTAAGATGGTCAGTTCCCTGTGGTGAAGATTAAATTGACAAGAAATGGTGAATTGTCTGTTTGACAGTACTCAGCAACTGCTTGTGTAGCAAAGAGCAGCTATTTGAAACAGCATGAGAATGTAGTGCAGCCAAATCGAGTGGCTCAACTTGGCATTTGTCCGGGACAAAATAATGACCATTTCTGCCCTTCAAAAATTATGGAGGAACTTCTAATAACTAAACCCCAAATTTACTTCAAGCAACCAAAAGTCTCACCCAACATTACACCTTGAATAACACAAGATCACTCAGCTGCTGTCTGTGGCAGAGATGTATTGTCAGCTCAGAAAGGAAAGTCCTGGCTTTTTTACGGAAGAATGGGGAAACATCTCAACAGACGTTTTTCACCAGAAAACTCCACCTTGGAGGAAATCCTTGTTTTTTGTTTGATAAAACCAGGATGTCCCATTTTATCTGGGGCAACTGGTGGTCAAGCTCTGCAACGCTGCGATCCCCAGACAATTAGAGTTTGGGGGACCTAGGTCACCCATCTTTACCACAAGCTAAATTACCCCCGTGGACTGTATCTCCCACGGTACCCCACTATCAGGAGGAGGAGGTCCTGGCTACAGGAGGACCATGATACATAACATAAGGTCAGCCGTGGATGGGCTTTTCAGCTCTATTTTTGTATAGACCAGACAGGTCAAACATTACCAATAGGGAGGGTATACCAAGCAGCCTAAAGTACTGGAGTTGTGGTCCCCAAAATCTTGTGCCTGGTCTACAGGTGCCTCTACAGGTGCAAGTCTGCCAGTCCTGGGCCACAGGCTGCCAAGCCCAGCAGCGAGGAGGTGCAGCTCCACAACAGCCCACAAGTGCAGGTCAGTGTTAATCCAAAAGTAAATGAAACATTTTGATTCATTCAAAAGGGAAAAATTTCAGAACTTTTTGTCCCCCACAAAATTTTAGCATCTCAATCTCTGTGGCTTTTTTTTCCTCCCCCTTTTGGAGCTGAAAAACAGACATCAACATTCACAGCAGCAGTTCTGTCTGTCTGTTCTCCAGGTTACTTTCAAGATAATTCTGCCAAATACTGAGTCATCTGGACACTACTTTGCTGACAGCATGGTTCAGTCAGTGGCCCACAGGCTGCATCTGTCCCATCACAGACAAGACAAAGAATTGGGCCACTGGAATCACAAATAAAATCTGAAGAACTAAATAACCCTTCCTCCTACCACTGTCCAGCACAGAAAGCCCAGTTGTTGGTGCTGGTGCTTCCAATTTTGGCCCTCCACAGTGGCATGGTCATGCTGCTGGAGTGTGATGGGAGCATGTTGGGACAGGAGGAACACAGTCAGAGTAAAGGGTCCCTAAAAGATAGGTTCAGATGCCAGTGCTTTTAAAGTCAGACCATGATTATAAAATCTGGTTGAGGGTATAAAATTGATTCAGAGGTGAGCTGTTAATAATATTTCTAACATGATAAGGTTGTCAAATCTAGTAAACAAAAGCAAAATAAGATCAAGACAAAAAAAAATCAAATAAGAAATACCATGCCTGTTGAAAAGTAATTAATCTTTGCAAGAAAACTACCATAGGATGTGGTAAATTCTCCATCACTTGGGTCTTAAAATCAAGGTTAAACAACTTTTTTTTTTTAATAAGTTACACTTTGCTTCAGCTACAAGTTGTTGAAGTTAAGGCAGGATTTACTCGGTGACATTATTTGGCATGTGCTATGTGGGAGGCCAAGCCAGACCAGATGATCATTAAAGTCCTTTCTGGCTTTACAATCTATGAAATTACTAACCTGAGAACTGAGCCCTTGAGCTTGACCACATTGCTAGTGGGTGAAATAACTCCTCAAGGTGTGGACAGACCCCCTAAAAGCAGTAAACGTCTTGCTCTGCAGGGTTCAGATTAAGTGAGGGCATCTACCCCTAAGGAATGCACATTGCATTTGCTGCTCAGAGCACCTTTACTGGTGTTGAGGGGGGTAAGGCACTTCTGTAGGATAAAACAGTGTCTTCGCACACTCATGGGTTATTTATGGCTGCTGACATGACTGCATTAACACTGAGATATGTTTTCCCACCTCCAGGACCAGTTAGATAACTTCTATTGCCAGATTCCTGCCGGCCATCTTAGCTTCATAAATAAAGGCTGGAAGTTGTCTTGTGGGACGAATTACTTGGAAATGAGGACACCCTTGGAAAGGGATGGAAAGAGTCTTAACCTTTGGATCACTGGCCAAGGTGGTCCCTTACTACTAAAACTGTATCATGGAATTTCAGAGAAGTATCCATTGCCAGCTGTTCACTCTTCTCATTCCTTTCCTTTCATCCCCAGTTCCTGGTCTGAGCTCATGGCAATCTTCCTGAGAGACTTCTCCTCCTATAAGGAATCTTCTATTCTCTCAGCCTCAGTTCGAGTCTTTCTGGTATGTGCTCCCATCCACCTTGGTCCTGACTAGTCATCTCCAAACTCCCCTATAACATGCCTGCTCTCAACCCCATCCCCATGTCAGTGTAGCACATGGTGGGCAGGTGGGAGAGCACCTCTTCTAGAGGACCATCAAGAAAACAGAGAAGCTTGTTCCAAACACAGGTCCCAAACTGCCTGTGTGGTTGGGAAGTTGCCTACAACTACAAGTAGTTGTAGCTCAGTTCTCAACACAGACCACATTTGAAGGCACATCAATCTTGGTCCAATATTGGTCCTAGAACTTCAATAGCGTCTGCTGCTGTCCTAAGCAGTAAAGAGTGTTATTTCTTTTGACATTCACCCAAATTTTAGAAAGGCTAAAAGGTTAAATAATCCTAAAGCAGAAGGAGTTTAGGTCTGGGGTTAAATGAATAGTTGGAGATTGACGCAAAATGATTTTACCGATCCAACACGTTGCTTTTGAACTCTCTCAATGTCTTCATTATTCCCACAGTTGTCTCCAGCACTGTGTGGCCAACTTCTAACTACATCTACTGTCTCAACAGGAACTCCTTGCAGTTCACAGAAGGGTCAGCTGAAGGGAGGAAGTGGGCAGTGATTTGGTCAACAAAGGCTCCAGTTTATTAACTGCTACAGGTGGCCAAAAGGATAGCAGACAGTGAAGCAGAGAGCACTTTATCATGCAAGTAACCAAGACATTTTCACTTGATTTACATAAAGATTTCACTGTCAAGACAGGAGCACAGACTGAAGTGTCTGCAATTATACATCATGTACAGGCACCACTAAGAAAGCAAAGGTAAAAAGGTACAGAGAAATAAAATGAAGGAGACAAAGAATCATATGCTTTCCTATTTCTGACCTCTGTAAATATGACCTCTCTTTTTTTGCTTTGAGCCAACCATATCAAAGACAAGGGAACTCTCATAGAGAGCATCCTTTGGAAACCTGTGAAGTCTGTTTTCTGGCAATAATGCTGTCCAACTGTATAGAGGCTGTTTCTTTCTGAACATATTGAGCTGACTCAGTAAAGTGCAGGGCTTTAAAAATCCCTCCTACAGGGAGATCTGCAGCCACACAGCCTATCTGCAGCTACAGGGAAAGACTGGGGGAAAGTATCTGAGAACCATGTGCACAATCCAAATGATTCAGCACTGACCTTCTAGTGTAGTGTTTATTAGCTCTTAACTATTAGCATTTGCTCAGTGTGCTTCATTGGGTGAGACTGACATAATCCAACAGTATGGTGTGGCATCTGGATGATGTTATCACACATACTCTTGCAGGCACAATCACATTCATGCACATATGCATGTACGCACACACACGCACATACGCAGAAATATATGAGCACAGTGCAAAATGGGCAACTGGAGGCTTTTCTTTTCCTAGAATTGCAGGTGACAAACTAGGCGGGGTGAAGGGAATCAAAGCCTGTCTTTCCTCTCTTGTTGGGAAGGGCAATTTACCTCCAGCACTATTAAAGGGTTTTGAAAATCCACAGGAAGATACAAGAGTACACATGAAATATAGAGGCAAATGTTTTCGTG
The DNA here is from genome assembly GCF_000687185.1 of Egretta garzetta. Taxonomy (NCBI): domain Eukaryota; kingdom Metazoa; phylum Chordata; class Aves; order Pelecaniformes; family Ardeidae; genus Egretta; species Egretta garzetta. The sequence goes on along the minus strand of NW_009259718.1, from coordinate 2,511,682 downwards.
GAGCTGGAGGGTAACAGCAATACTGCGTGCTTTCTGAACAGGCTTCACAGGCAGCAAATTGTAACTTCCCACAGTGAGATGGAAGAAACCCATATATGCTCATCTTTATTCAGCAGTGAACAGACTAGTGATTACTGCTGGACTATGTGTCTCCAGATACAGCCTTTTGTCTTTTAAGATAGGGCAGCATGAATTGAGATTATAATCTACTATATTGTCTCTTTCCACTTCCCTCACCTCGGGAAATGAAGGCCACATGGAAATATCATAGCCAGAGCTGGAAGGACACCTACACCTACAGTTGTTGCTCTGCTCTTCCTATTACATGTTTCTTCTATCCATTTGTTCTTTTTTGAAATATCAGCAAAGAAAAAAAAAGTTCAGCTATGTCCCAAGAAATGGATTAGGCAGAAAAATACTACTTCATCCTTAGTATAAATTTTTGGCAGGGTTTTCACCAAGAAGTTTAGGATCAGTAGTGGTGGGAGCTGAGGTGAAGCGGTAGGTACAGGTCTGGGGGGAGCATCGCGGGGAGAGGCTGGGAGAGGAGACTAGAAATAGAAGGGGAGGCTGGGACTGAAGGAAGCAGCTGGTGGCTGTTTGGAAACTGAGATGAGGAGGAGGAGATGAGAAGATGAAGTGTAGGGGGAGATGGGAACAGGACAAGGGCAGGCTGGAGGGTCATGGACAAGCTGGGAGGGGAAAAGAAAACAAGCGTCTGCAATCGTTTGATCCAGAGCTTCCATGCCAGGAAAGTGGTCTTTGCTGCAGAGACACGGGCATGGCTGCACAGTGCGTGTTGCATGTTGCACACAGAGCCCTGGTCCTGCCTCCGGGCTGTTTCTGCACGGGGCTGGATGGGCACCTCTGCACCACTGTCCTGGAGATGGGCAACACAGCCCGGGGCAGGAGGGGGTGACGGTGGCACCTCAGGGCAGGGCAGGGGGACCCTGAGCACTCTGAGAAGGGGGGCACTGCCAATTTTCTCAAGTGAGGTCCAGCCAGGATTTCTGGGTCATCTTCTGCTAGCAGATCGCTGCAGACCTCCTGGGAAAAGTGTTTGCCTCCTTGTCCTCTAGCCAATATACAAAAATGAACCCTTCCTACTATAGCCAGTTGTGATGCTCCCTCATGGGGCAGGGAGGACTCTGGAGATGCGGGTCTTGATGAGGAGAAACCAGCACCACCGACTTCAGTGTGTATCGATACTGCCAAACCATTTCCAGTGATGCAAAAATCCTGAGAAATCTAAATGTTTCATTCAAACACTTTGAAAAGGAGGAATTTTGATTTTTCCATGTGGATTTACATCTTCTATAGAGACTCGTTTCAGTTTGAATCAGAATTATTAATATGTGACATGAAAAACAAAACCCAGAATGAAACCACTTTGTTTGACCCCTGTGATTCTTTTAAATTTTGAGACCTGCCTTTGTGTGAAGGAAGCAGCCCTCCTGATGGTCCACTTGGGAGCAGTTATTGCTTCTTATGAAGGAATTCCCAGGTTTTCAGTTTGCTGTTTTAAAAACTAAGGAAATTTACACAAAAACTAAATTAAAAGATCATTAGGTTTATAAAATCGAATACTAAAAAGTTAGGAGGGACCAAAATGAAGATAGACATGAAATCTAAGCTCAGTACTCTTGTGCATGTACACTATAATAATTCATTATAAACACAAACATTTTTCTCCAGGATCCCCATCTCACGCAATAGGCAGATGGATGGTGCTTTGGCGATGAAAGTGGGTTGCATAATGAAGAAAGCTGTTGTCTACCAGATCCTGTACAACTGCTGAAGAAGACAGAACCTGCAAAATAAATATGGCAGTGGGTGAAAAAAGAGAGAGGATGAGAGAGGGAGAGAGGATCAGGCTATGGCTTAGATAACTGAAAGCCATCCTGGGAGAACTGGAGTCCACCCTTGCTTTTGCCTTGGAGCTCCTGAGCAATGCCTGTCCAATCACTCCAACTGGATTTTTTGGGAGATCTTCAGTAGTTGTGCATTCCTCCCTCCTCCATGCACCAAAGATGAGAGGCCAAGCTTGGTCTGCAGAGCTGAGCACTGAGTCAATGGGAGCTGTGCTTTGATGATGGGGTCGTGCCATGAAAAGAGTGATTTACCTAAGAAAGGTGGTGCAGTGTAAGGTGGACAGACTCTTCTCAGTGGTGCCCAGTGACAGGACAAGGGGCAATGGGCACAAACTGAAGCATAAGTTTCTGTTGAATATGCAGAAGAACTTCTTTCCTTTGAGGGTGACAGAGCACTGGAACAGGCTGCCCAGGGGGGTTGTGGAGTCTCCTTCTCTGGAGATATTCAAAACCCACCTGGACGATGTCCTGTGCAACCTGCTCTGGGTAAACCTGCTTTAGCAGGGGGGTTGGACTAGATGATCTCCCGAGGTCCCTTCCAACCCTTGCCATTCTGTGATTCTGTGTGAGTCACTTATTTATTTATTTTACATTGGGCTCCCCAGCTTGGCACTCCCATGTTCACAGAGCATGTTGCATAAAAAGCCTACCCATGGACTAATAGCTCTGCCTTTGTACATGGGGCTGAAGAGTGATTGGCAACACAGGGCTGGGGACCACACACGGAACAATGAGGATTAAACCAAAACACTGAAAAACTTGTCAGTAACTGAACACCATGCTCTGAGTGGGGGACATCTTTGGAAAGAAGATGATGTAATCTCATAATAAAAGACTGCAACATATGCATATTATACCGGTCACTTTAATTGGCATGTTTCCTAACTTTTGGTGCCGGACTCTTCAATTTTAACATTTTTATAATCAATTTATCTTATTGTGGTAAATCAGTGTAACTCATTTCTAAAGCACTTTAAGAATATCCACATGTTCAGCTGAATCAGTGACAAATCATATGCCTACATGTATAGAGAGATGTTTTGACTAAATTCCTTATGTCCATGTCCTTTGGTGAGCTGCAAAATAGTCACACAAGGGTTTATAATAGCTTCAATTCATTATTGTTTTAAACTAGTTTACTCTAAGCTGATGCAAATTTCTTGCAAACATGTCTCTCAGGAGACTTTGTGGGAGATATCCAAAGGCACAAATAGCAGTTCAAGCATTTAACTCTGCATGAAACAGCAACACACAAGTTTCATAAATGACCTTTTCTTGCTTCCTTTGCTCACAGCAGACCCATCTGTAAGTGCTCAGCTGTTCTCGGACTATTTCAGATCTACTTGTTTCGTCACATTATCTTCAGAAGAAAAGAATTTGGGGGGGCATTTATTAACACAAAATTTCCTTTACAGTAGAAAAGATTCACCTTAGACACATTCCTCAAACATGAAGGAATCCCTGCCATCATGAACCCATTTTAGCTGTCTCTTCTCTAATTGCTGCTCTGTATATCTTTCTTTTCCTCTCTTTCATTTCCCTAATGTTCTCTTTGGTTTTAATTGGCGACACCAGCCCAGCCATCTGGAAAGAGAGACAGGAGGGAGAGCTTACAGAGAAACAAACTTTGGGGGCTTCTCCCCGTGCAGCGTTCAGAAAGTCACCACGATAAAAAAAAGTGTGCCATCAGTATCCCTTACCAGCAGTTAATGCTTTTCCTTCAGTGCCTTTCACTCTAGGACCTGGCAGCCCTTCAGCCAATACCCTCAGGTGGCAGATGGGCATCTGAGACACACAGAAGGCCAGCACAGGCCGTGTAATGGGCTGGTGGCAAGAGGAAGAAATAAAGCCCAGGTCACCTGGCTGCCAGATATCCGCTCCCCGCTATGTAGCAGGCAGCAGTGGGTCCCTCAGTTCATGGCTTTGGAAATTCATTTCCTATTCTTTCTGGAATTATTAATTATTTACTTCCCAGTTTGGGTGTGTGTACAGTGCATGCCCAAGCATGTGCGTGTGCACAACTCCCCCCCCCACTTCACTCTCCTTTGTCAGGGTTTAATGATACCAAAAAGGTTTCCTTACTATATTTTGTCATTCACCAGTGCTAAGATTACTAGATATTTCCTGTGAGATGGTGTTTCCCATATCACCGTTTCAAGCCCCATGTTCCTTTATTGACCAGAATGCAGCTGGTCCTGTGTTTTACCACCTCCACCCAGATGGGAATTTGTTAGCTACCATGAACACCCATGAAACCTCTTCTGCTCATCTCTCATCACTGTTTGAGGCTGGGACTACCCAGCAGGGGCAGCGCCGGTACCCTGACGCCTGCCAGTCCTGCCGGGGTGCTGGCAACTGGTGAGACTCTTGCCCTGATGGGTTCAGGGGAGGCTGCTCCGTCCTCGTTTCCATTTAGCCTTGGGCATAAGTGGAAGTGAACCTGCATCCCCCATTGCTCCCTGACCTCCAGGCTGACCAGGGGGAGTGTATGGGGCAGAGCACTACAGCTGAGGAAAATGAGCTGTGTCTGCACTTTTTAAGGTAAAAGCCACCAAATCTAGGCAGGACTGAGGGGATGGCACACAAATGTGACGGGTTTTAGGGGGATGAGCTCAAGGGTTTGCTCTGGTAGTATACAAGTCCCATGTGGAAGCTTTTCAGGTACCTTTATGGTGCGATGGTTTGCAAGGAGGGATGATATCCCCATGGAAATATTCACAGACAATGGTCTCCAAGAAGTAAAACCAGAATTTGCAATTGCTAAATTATGATGCTTTTCAAAGGCAACAATATTCTCTGCAGCTAGGAAAAAAGGGTCATTTGTGCTGTGGACAGTGTACAGACATAAGGATGAAATTTGCTAATGACAGGGAAATGGCACTCCTGAGTCCACAGTCCCCCTTTCCTATTACACCACAGGGGATGATTTAGTTTCAATGCATGACAAGTCCCACAAAGGGAATTATGCTATTCACTTCTGAACCAAAATTAATATAATCATATAAATAAAATGCACTGTTTCCTGTCTGCACAGTGCATAAAGCTGGAAATTAAAAAAGTCTCACTCATCTTCTATTTTACATTTAACGGGCCCTGCAACCTAGCTGATTTCTTCTTCTGTCTTCTCTCTTTATAGCCATCTCTGCTCACAGAGGTCACACAGATTCAACAGATCAGTTTAGAAACTTATATAGCTAAATGTGTGGAGCCCTTGCATGAAGTTAGTGTAATCAGTGAGGAATCAAGGGAAATTAAACAAGTAAAAGTTACTTTTCAACCTTTTCAGTTGCTTCCCAACTTAGTTAAACTGATGAAACTTTTGAGTGTAGAGGTGTTCCATGTACCAGCATTTCACTTGCCCTTCTAGGCCAGAAGACCAGAGCAGTCTTTTCCAGTCTCCCAAGCAGACTTGCCTGCAGAGATACAGAGAGAGACTTTCCAGAGTCCTTGTTCCTATTACAGAGCAATTAAAAAAATTAAAATCAATCACTCAAACCAAAAAGTTTCTTCTCTTGAGAAAGATGCGTGTTCAGAATTTTGCTTCTCACAATGAATTAAAACATGCCCAATTATTTTTCTCTTTCACACAACCTACCTTTTTAGATAAGTCTATGCTAGTTGCATGCATCCTGGCTATACAATATATTTGAAATACTTTCATTTTCTATTTAAATCTTTTCTGACTTATCCTGGAACAAAGCATGGACTCATAATGCCAGTGACATTCTTTAAGATGTGTAATCTACACATACATGCCTCTTCTGGCTGTGCATATATATCTATTCCCTGAGGATGAAGAACTTTTTATTCTTTGGGTATCATTAAAGGACACTGCCACCCTCCCCTTCCTCACACTCTGAGGAGTAACACATAAAGGAACTAATTCCCACTTTTATTTCTTCTCCCTCTCAGCTAAATGTCCTAGTACAGCAATTCCAGTAAGGAATAGAGAGAGAGCAGGGACATCCTGAAGAACTCCAGTGACTGATATGAAACACCAAATCTTCTTTTTCCATTGGTTCCTGTACGTGTTCACTATTTAGTGTCTCTAACTTCACAGTTTTCTGTAAGTGGATATCAGCATCTGAAAGACCACCCACAAAGTGCCCTTCAGCTTTAAATACCTCTATGGTGTCGCGGTGACTCTTAAAGTTATAGGCAGAGCTCCAAGTGACAGATGCTCACCAATAAGGATCGTACTCAATAAGTGCACAGATGAAGCTTGAGTCATGGCTGGGTTTGCTCTGATGACCTAAAGGGCCACCTTTTGCCCTTTGAAGGTCTCGTGGCAGAGTATCTTGTATAGATACATACACGTATGAACAAGTGTCTCTGGTAGCTGGTCCAGACTCATGACCTCACCCATAGCCAACTTCCAGACCCCATAGTCTTTCCAGTAGCTAGCTTGGACCTCCTGTCCTTCCAGTAGCCATCTCCCAGCCTTCTGGTCTCTCCAGCATCTGGCCTAGATTTATGGCCGCTCTAATACGCTGTGGAGTCACTTATCCCATGTGTCTCCAAGTCCAGCTTGAAATGCACAGTACCCGCACAGTATGCGCATGCTGTGGTCTGTCCAGATGCTGGCACCACAGACGCATGGGCCCCTGGGACCCATGTCCCCTGTTCCTGCTGCTGGCACTTAGACCCCTATACACACACACACCAGCTTGACCATCCCCTCACCCATGGAAACAGATGGAAATAGAGCTTAATAGGAAGGCAGGGCAGACTGCACTCATTAGGCAGGTGGCATGGCTGGACAAGGGCACTGACCAGCAGCTGATTTACATGCAAAAGACCCCTTTCACTTACTTTTCCCTCAATTTTCCCACACTTACTCCTCCCCAATCCACTTTGATCCCTTCCTTTCCCAGCCTCTTGTCCTTCCCCTAATAATCCTACTAAGAAACCTATCTTGCACCATTCCAAAATGTTCTTCCCAGCATCTCATGAGTGCCATACCCCTGTAGGCCATAACCTCCTGAGTCTAAAAGGTGCTCCAGACAGTCATTTGTGACGACTCATCTTGATGGGTTTTAGCCCTGGACAATGGGACTGATCATTCTCCTGTGACAGCCCCAGCATGAGCCAGAGTGGGGTGCTCCTTTCTCTGATAAGGCTATTGGGGTTCCCCTGCTGACCATTCCCCTGTGCGCCTTTGTGTTTGTAGAGATAAGCCTTTAATCATGTAATCCAAGTGCCAGCATCGCCTGAGCTCTGCATGGAACACGCCCAGGAAAGCTGAAGTTCCCACAAGAGAAGAAAACCTGGAAGACATTTCAAAGGAACTGCTTTGTTTGGGTTTGTAAGGATGGAAGAGAGCGAGCTGTAGAGGAGGCCTGAAGGGGCTACGGCTTCCCATCCCCTGCTCAGCTGCACCATCTGCTGCATCACACACTTCCACATCAAGTGGCAAGGTCTATCACGACATAATGCACAACTTCATTGGGGCTGTGACTGCCTATACTAACATTCATTTGCGTACATATGTTAATACACTTTTGGAGAGAGGAGAAACAAAAGATTGCATCAAAGATTGAGTAACTTTTCCTCTGTAGCCCAGACAGAGTCAATGCAAAGAATATCTGTCCATTTTGTCTTTATGACTTGTAAAACAGACTGAATTGAGAAACCTCGAATTTTGTTTTGCTGGAGAACGTGTGTGCGGAGGCGTGCATGCAGCTGGGTGTGGGTGCGCTTGTGTTTGAAGTTGCGAGCGTGTGCTTCGCCCGGGGGAAGCTGCACATCTGCAATCTGTGCAGCACTTCAGCTTGGCTATGCAGCCTCATGTGAAACATACTGCTATGTCTATTACCTTGCTGCAGCCACTACCTCTTTCCCATTCATCACCCCCTTCCTCTCTCTAACCTCTGTTTTTTATTGTTTCTTTTACTGAGCGTGGCTTATGTCACTTGCTCTGTCTTTCTCACCATCTTCACACTTCTCCTTTGCCTGCCTTTTACTCACTTATGTCCTTCATCAAATCCCTTTAAGGTCTTCCTAGACGTCTTTTGTTTTTTCTGCTTTTTCTTATTAATTTCCTCATCTCTGGAGGCCCTTCTTTCTCCACCTCCCATCTACCTCCACCTCCTTTCCTTTTCTGAACTCTGATTTTAATCCTGCAACCACTGGTCTACTCTCTGCTTTCAAGCACAGAAAGTCTGTGAAACCATCAGTTCGATCCAATCTGCTTAATGTCCTGTCTCAGACTGGTGTAAAAACTGGAACAGCAGCAGTTTGCAAGACTTGTAAGAGCAGAATTATTTGCCACAAGTTGCTTTACAATGAGCCTTTGCTCTTATTTTAGGTGCCTCTTTGGGGTGCCAAATCTAGATTTTAACTCCCAATATATAAGTCAACACAGAGTCTTTTTAGCACCATCACTGAAAAATAACTTTGGAATAGAATCATAGAAACATAGAATCACAGAATCATTTAGGTTGGAAAGGACCCTTAAGATGACCAAGTCCAACTGTTAACCTAGCACTGCCAAGTCCATCACTAAACCATGTCCCTAAGTGCCACATGTACACGTCTTTTAAACACCTACAGGGGTGGTGACTCAACCACTTCACTGGGTAGCCTGTTCCAGTGCCTGATAACCCTTTTGTTGAAGAAATTTTTCCTAATATCCAGTCTAAGCCTCCCCTGGCCCAACTTGAGGCCTTTCCCTCTTGTCCTATCACTTGTTACTTGGCAGAAGAGACCAACACCCACCTCACTACAACCTCCTTTCAGGTAGTTGTAGAGGGCGATAAAGTCTCCCCTCAGCCTCCTCTTCTCCAGGCTAAACAACCCCAGTTCCCTCAGCTACTCCTCACATGACTTGTTCTCCAGATCCCTCACCAGCTTCATTGCCCTTCTCTGGACACACTCCAGTGCCTCAGTGTCCTTCTTGCAGTGAGGGGCCCTAAACTGAACACAGTATTCGAGATGTGGCCTCACATGTGCCAAGCACTTCCCTGCTCCTGCTGGCCACACCATTTCTGATACAAGCCAGGATGCTCTTGGCCTTCTTGGCCACTTGTGTACACTGCTGGCTCGTGTTCAGTCAGCTGTCAACCCTGAAATCCCTCTCTGCCAAGCAGCTTTCCAGCCACTCATCCCCAAGCCTTTAGCATTGCAGGGGGTTGTTGTGACCCAAATGCAGGACCTGGCACTTGGCCTTGTTGAACCTCATACAGCTGGCCACAGCTCTTCAATCCAGCCTGTCCAGGTCCCTCTGTAAAGCCTTGGTACCCTCAAGCAGATCAACTCTCCCACCCAACTTGGTGTCATCTGTGATAGGCACTAGAATAGATGACACTGTGTTTCTTTTCTGTTTACACTTGTTTGGCCTTGCATTTAGGCCAAAACTTTAAGACTTGACCTGGCTGAGAAAGCCAATACCAGACTTGCAAGTGCCAGAATCAGCCATGATACTGCATGTACAAGTGTGGAGTCTCATGCAGATGCACATGTATGTAGCATGCATGACATACATGCATTACAGATAAGGTTGTCAGTCTGGATTTACACAAGACAAAGTCCTCCAGGAAAGTTCATGTCCAGTCAACCTTTTTCCCCTCTCCAGGGGAATGATAGATGATCTCAAAAATAGAAGCAAATCCGGGGATGAACTCTATAATGTGAAGGAAGTCACAGGCCATTTCTCACTGCTGTTCCTGCTATCGCTGTTGGCCATGTGCTCACAGTATCTGTCTTGGCCGCATTGGTGGGCCATCCACTTAAGATATTACGGGGCTCAAGTACTGCACCAGGGGCCTTAACGTGTTACAATTGAATGTTTCATTTTTAAACCACCCTCCTTCAGCCAGATGAAAACCTTTAGACAATTTAAATGCTCCTGGGAAGCCCTCCTCAAAAAATCAGATAATGCAGATAACTGAACATGTGGTCCTCTGCAAAGATGCCAAATCCATTAACCTTTCGAAGGGTACATGGAGAATTATAAAGACCTAAAGGCATCACACTGCAATGAAAAGTCCTCCTTGTCACAAGAAATACAGACTCGAGGAGATCTCACGGATGTATTTCCACTTTCAGAAGCCACTGCTTAAATCAGAGTAGAAAAACAGTACATCCAGACAAGTGCATCCAATGTTTCAGTCTCTTTGAGGCAACTGATATTTACTTTTTTCAGTGGGTTTTTTTTTTAAGTTTGCTGCAATTAGTGCACAAAGAGAGGCCCTGCCTTGCTTTGCAAGTGATGACTCAAGTGCCCAGTACCCCTCTGGCTGCTGTGCAGGACTGAGAGCCTTTGACTTTCACATGCATTTTTTCAGTGGGATTCACAACAAATATGAAAAAAACTCCTAACAAATTTTCTTTTCATGAAAGATTTTTTTAAATGGAATTACTTCTGATTTACAGCAGAATGTGAAAGGAATGAGGACACTGTGCCTAATCAAAGCCAAAATGGAGTTTCTTGCAGAAAACTTGTTCTGCTTTTGTCTGGCTCAGCTGCCAGACTGAATACTCTGGGTGAAACCCCCAATGTCATTAGCAGCAAATACACTTGGAGTAGCAGAGGGGTGAATTTTCCTTCCTGGATCAGGGAATAGTCATGAGACACTCCTGGTAATGTATAATAAGTCATTTCAGTATCATTGACAGGATTCTGCTTATCACCAGCTCAAGCATCTGCCATGAAAGCATACCAATCCAGGCATAACCCTCCTCAACCCACATCCTATACAATGAGAACATTGCCATCACCACATGGTGCGTTACTGGTCTTTATGGAAAGGAAGCGGTATTCATCTCGGCAAATCTTTGTTATATCTGTCTTTATTCATGTGAGGAGTGGGAGAAAGAGTCTACAAAGCTCACCAGTGGACTTGTGCACAAAGTAAATCTAAGTGAAACTGCAACCTCCTTTTTTTCCCCTGGGTTTTTCTCCACCAGTGCATCTTCTGTGCAATTTCCATTGGCAAGTATTTAAACCTAAAAAGCAAGCCACAGGTGGAGAGACTCACTACCCAGTTTTTCCAGCTCTACCTGCAGTATTCGCCACCAAAATCCCCTGAAAGAGAAAAGAGCCAAATTAGTTTTTTCCTCACCTAGTCTGGCTATGTTACTCAGCAGTTACTGAGAATAGCCAGGCTGCTTTAAGCTAAGCTACACTAAATTAGGAGCTGTTTTAAGAATCTAGTTTGGCTTATTTTCCATTATATTAACACTTCAAAATACTCCATCTGCTTACAAGATGGGTGTGAGAAAAGAAGAGAAACACAGCTGGCCCAGAGTGGGAAGAATGTAAGTTTAAACAGCCTCACCCCTTCCCAAATGTCTTTTTGGCGGTACTTTGTGACTTTCTGGATATTTTCAGTTCTCGCTTTCTTTTACAAAAGCTCATCATACCCAATTTAATTTTTATAATAAAAAAATGAACTGAGAATTGCTGCCAGCTCACTTTACTGCTGCTGAAAATGCACTGGTATTAAAGATGAAAAGGAAGAGAAAGAAAGGTCCTGTAAGAAGCCCTAAAAAGGGGAAATTTATCCATTATATTTAAGTGTGAGGATGCTAAAAGCTACAAAGCAAAGCTGTTTTCCTCTATCTCCTGCTTTAGTAGTTCCTCCTGTTCCTTTTCCTTACTACTATTTATTAATAGACAAATGTTTTATTACTTAAAACGTCAAACTTTTTCCTTTGTAAAGCACGTAAAGAGCCAAATTCAGGGATATATTCCAGAAGTGATTGCAATAGTTTGCACAATTTCTTGCCATGTGATCTTCGATTACATGCCCCAGAAAGCATATCCTTCCACAGCTCGTTGCTAATTTCTTCCTTGACCTGAGACAGACCAGCTTGCGGTTTCTTACAATGTTTTAATCCACCCTAGCCATGAACCTGGAGGCACAATGGGTGCCACACTCAGCCGGATTCAGCCTTGGTAGCTTGTAGCCAGATTACAGCTGTCATTTGCTGCCATGCAACTTAGATTGTTCCCAGTGGTGTACAGAAATCAGATGAGAAGAGGATGTGGTGCCCTTCCAAGCTCCACTTATTGAAATAAATCTAAAGCATGCACCTAAGCAAGAGCGGCTCAGAGCAGATTTTATAGAGATTTAGGGTATGACGTGTGGTCTCTGGGATCCCATCAGCTCAGCTTTCACTGACTATGCCCAAGAGCTCTTGACCTTGGCTCATTTTCTACTGGGGGTAGAAACCTAAGATGCAGCACCTCCCAAACGCAACCAATTAATGGCTCAGTTCTGCAACTCTCCATCTTCTTTTCAAATGAGTAATGATATCACAGATGATCATGACATTTAAATAATCATATTTAATGTAAGGTATCAGTTTTTTGGACTAAAAGAGACAGTTTACCTTTCCAAGAACACTGGCTGCTGACTCCTATGGGTATCTCCCACTCAGACATGGTCAACTCCTACCTCTGAGTTTTTCTTGGCAATTGTAAAAATGGGAGAGCCTTACTTTCCTGTTGTCCAGTACCAGCTGAGCAGAACAAGACGGATGCAGGTGCACTGCATCATGCTTCTTGCAAGAGGTTATAGCACTCTTCCCTCACCTTGCTTCTGTCCCTGCTGGCTGACCCTTTCTATCCTGTATGCAACAAAAGCAGTGCAGGCTTCAGGCATATGTTGCAGTGTGGCCTCCCATGCCTTGGTAGATAGCTCCACCTTTTCTTTCCAGTTTTGCCTCCCCTTTTCTACACGCATAAGTTAGAAGATGTTAGTTCAGGCTTCCTTCAAGGTTTGTTCAACCGAGGAGACTATAAAACAAGTATGAAATATTTTTCAAATAACCTAGAATGAAACAAACCTTCATCAGGGAGGAATTTCACCAGGCTCACTTGCAGCTTAAAACAAAGACCATCTCCCTAGCTAGGGTCAGGTCCAGCCCCAAGGCATCTCCCTTTTGAAGGTGCAATGAACACAAAGGGTCTGGCATGCACCTGAAAACTGGTACTTTCTTTCAGGCTTGGATTTCAGGAAATAACTAGGGAGAGCACTTCTTGCCCTTAGTAATTCCCTATGCTCATTACAGGGTTTCGTGTTTGGGTGAAGGCTACAAAGGATTATGGACAACTTGAAACACTGGAATAAGAAGTGCCTCAGGCACCAATTTTCCCTTCCAACTAATCCATC
>NW_009259718.1:2483246-2498585 GCF_000687185.1 Egretta garzetta | reverse complement strand
ATAGTAACCTGTCTCCTTAGAAGAAAGGATGGCCCACTGCTGTCTTTTATATTCTGTTGAATTATAACACTTTCCTTTTTCATCTGGCCTTTCATCACAGACTTAAGTGTTTTTCTTTCTGCATATACAACCGTGCAGGTTTCTCATTCATTATCTACACAGGGATGGCCACACTGAGCCCATCTGCAATCCTTCCTCTCTGCTCCCATAGGGACCTTCTGGGGAGCAAAGTTTTTCTAATTTGGAACAGACTCTCATTTGAGCAATTCCTTACCAGCACCTCACCACAAACTGCACCTGAACTTATCACAGAAAGGGATTTTATGCAAAAGCACTGTCTTTGCCTTCATTTCCAGCCATCCACAGCAGCAGACACCACACTGTCTTCGAACAGTGTAGTCAAGTGTAAGAAACAGTGTCAGAGACAGTGCAGTGAAGCACGAGAGCTCAGTTCTGGTCCTTCACTTTGCATGTGTTCAAAACAAAGCATTAAAATCCAGGTATCAGTGCAATTTTTACATATTTAGTATGTACTTTATGCTGTGCAGTGGTTAGTTGCATAGTGCTCTCTCTTTTACCCTGATTAAAAGGTACACATTTTGTCTTTATAACAGAAAAACTAGAGTATCTCAAATTTTGAGACCACATTAAAGACTTCATCAGAGATGCCTGGTAAGATTTTAAGGGTGATTCATTGAAAATTTGATATAAATATGTCTTTTTTTTGTCAAGCAATTATTGAATCTCTGCTCAAGCAGGATCATGTTACGTAGACTTAAGAGGAAAACAAATGCATGGGGTGCAACATTTTTTCATTCAGAACATACAAAACAAATTTACTTGTGAGACAAAAGGATCATCGTGTACTTGGTGTTGCATGTATGTCAGATGGATTTTCTGAGTCATGGAAGTTGCTGGCAAGGCGCCCCGCAGTCAGACACCTTCCTTTCTGTCATTAAATCTACAGTTTCAATGCTGATGCTTTGAGGCTCCTTTAAATTCAGAGTAGTGCCTGCCCCATCTCCTCTCTGAAAGTGCTCAGTGAGGATTTCTGAGCAGTGCGAGACATAGCAAAGTTACTGAGTCACAGTCATGAAAAACCCCACAGCAGAAAGCAGCTCCAAGAAATTCCCTCTCAGTTTGTGCCACTCGGCGCTCCATTGCCCTCTTGGAGGATTCTGCCCCTAGTTCATCATTAAAAGCGCCCACAGAAATGTATCAGGAGGATAAAAATGTGGAGGTATAGGAACACAGATGTATACGTGATACTCCAATAGTTGTTCAGAGTTGTGCATCTATTCCCCAACTTATTTAATCAACCCTATGAATGAATAGACCCAATGAGGTCACCATTCCTAAGTTTTATTTCTTTATTTGAGGAACAGGCATCAGTAAAAGAGCTTGGGTTTAGTTTAGAAGTGTCTCTCTGCTCTTCTCAGTTTCAATCTCTTAAGAGTAGAAATTTGGCATGGGTTTCATTTCACCTAACTCAGATAATACAGTTCCCTCCACATGGGCTGGTTACCAGTGACTCCCTTTAGAGCCTATGCCAAGAAAAAGGCACCTCTCTGGTGCAGTTCATGGCCTATTTTGGATGAAATGAATGAGATGAACAAAAGAATCTTTTTTCTTCCTTGGACTACAAAAGGAGTCCAGACAACTATCACAGTTAAAGAAACCTATATTCTTCACTTCTCAGTTTAGGGAATGAGAGATCCCACCCCTGCAGCCTGAAGCTGAGGTCCCGATTTTCACTGCCCCCCTCAAAAATAATATTTGTGAACTCCCTGATAGGCTGGAGGCTGCTGTGGAGGCCAGTGGAATACCCTCAAGCCAGGTACTTTCTGAAAGCAAGTATTTAAATGACGCATGCAGGCAGCATGGTAATTATATACAGTGAATAATTTTGCAGTAACAGGAACAGGCCGTGGCCCTTTTGATTCAGCATGGTCACATACTGGATAATCCCTCCTTCTAGTACTGGCACTCAGTTCTTCTGACTGAGTATGAATACATTTTCTTCTCCCGGGTAGTGTCTCCCTTTGCAACTGTTGATACCTAACACTGCAATAACCTGTTCTGCTTGCTTCTCACTGTCTCATTCCCAGATCCTCATATCATGGGTTGAACCTGTTTTCTTAAAGGTCGTTTTATGTACTTCCATTTATTTGCATTCCTTACGTTCTGTTGTAGAATAAATTTGTGTGTTTTGTAATGGTTTTGGTACTTTTTTTACTCCTCTCTTCACTGAAAACTCTTGAATATTTTGCTTGTTCAACAGCTTTGCTGATTACTTTCGGAGTTTATAGATTTAACTCCCATACTCTCAGTAAAGACTCACATATCTTGTCGAGAGCTGCATGTCTGTGGGATATTCTCTAATGCTTTCCCGCACCTGTTAGATTCTCATGAGAAAAATGAATTTTTCATATGATGCATTCTTCTGGTGGACACAATAGGTTTCAGTTTGTGCAATGATCCTATCAATTTCTGTGCAGCTGTGAGTAAGATCTAGATGTAACTGAAGACATATAGGACACTTGCATCATCAACAGTAAAAATAAGAATTATTTTTCAATTAAGAATATTTTCAAGCAAAAATTTCTTGGCACTGTTCAGTGCCTCTGTTCCTCTTCCAACCATATATAGCAAAAAAACCCCCAAAACCTCCTATTGAAAATGGTACCAGGTTTCCACAGAATTCAAACCTCAATTCAGGATATAGTTTCATGCTGTCTGGGCTCATCAGCTGTGCTGCGTATGTTGTCCTCATCAAATACTGGGCAGGTGCATTTCATGGGAAAACAAAAGTCCCTTGTATCTGCCCTCTAAATGATTTTATTTTTCAGATGGCTTTAAGGAACAAAATTGAGACCCTGCTGTTAAAATGTATAAACCAGTCCTCTGGCCAAGACCACTGGCATTTCTGTGCTCTGACAGGTAAATGTGCAGTCACCAAGCTGATGGGAGGCTGCAGAGGTTCTCCTCCAAGAGTCCTGACTGTCTGAGTGAATGCTAAGGACGAGGAGAGCTGGGGGCCAGAATGTGTATTTATTGCATCCCAGTGCACTTTCTGCATCACCGCTTGTTCCCAGGACAGTGAGCGGAGCTCTGCGGGGCGGGTTTGGAGTCAGAGCCCCACGGGATGGAGGTTTCTGTTCATCTGCAGTACAGGAACATCTGCCAAGGTTTCTCCTGCTGCTCTACAAAAAGATTTGGTCCCACCTGGCAGACATTCCCCTTCCCCCTCTCCCAGGAGACCGTCTCAAAGAAAGTCTGGCCATTCAGCTCATGCAGCAGCACAGGAGAATTTTGCCAGCTGTTCTGCTTTGCCAGCTGAGCCGATCAGGCTGTTTCTAGGAACAGGTGCCTTTCGGCAGCCCGATCTGCTGCCTCCAGCCAGAGGTCACCTCGGCAGGAAGATGAGCAGAGAGCTACAAACCTGCAAAGACTCCTTCTGCTCCCCTTGAGGAACAGGACTGGGTGCACGCCTGACATCCTCCAGGTGTGAGCCACATGGTCCCAGCCCACGCTTTTCATCTTCGGTGGCCCTAGTCTCATCTTTATGATGAAATGCTGCTATTCTCAAAAGAGAGGGGACTCCTTCTGTGGAGCTGGTCCAATATTGATCAGCCAGTAGATGGAGATTTTAAAAATCGTTATATAGACAAGCTAACTGTGCTAATCACACAGTTTTGCCCCTGTCTTGCCTATTTGGGGATGTGAATACCCTCCTCTCTGCTCCTTTCTGTCACCTTCCATTTACTTGCCTGTCTCCTTTGTCCCTTAAATTTATGCAAAGACCATTTAAAAACGTGTCAGAGGGCCATGAAACGATTTTCCTCATGCAGCAGATTTCAGGATCTTTAGCAATGACATCACAGGCCATCTGGAAAGGCCGGCAGCAGCCACATATCATCCCAGAACACACACATACCCAACACCTCCTTCCTATGTGGAAAAACGCAATCAAGTCCTCCTGGCTCAATGGAGTTGTAAATGTCCTTTAAATCTGTCACTTTAATGTCCTCCTTGGAAGAGGCAGAATGAGGGGGTAGTTTTTTTCCTTATGGCTCCTCATATTATAAGCCAGAGGAATTCAAAGTACTCCATGGATTTGTTACAGGAGTTCTTTGAAAATGCTGTATTGTCTTCTGGCAGCAGCAGCAGCAGCAATAAAGTTTTGAACTGTGTTTCCTTCTGACATGCAGGAGAGTCAGAAGTCAACCTGGCCATGAGCAGCTGAGACAAGAGACATCTTTCATGGCACCAGACTACTGAAGTCAGTCATTCTCTGTAGGGAAGGCTTCATTCTTTCAGGGTACATTTAGGAAAGGTATAAAAATCAGATTTTCCATCCCAGGGAAAAACGTCATGCTTGAAGGACAGGACTACAGTGCCTGCTGCCTGTGGAATAATAGCAAATCTGTAAAAAATTTAATTCACAATTTGTAGAGTGGTTAGCAATCCTCACAAGCACATAATACCTCTCCAAAATGAAGTCAGCAAAACCAGGGCTAGTCAAATGCTATATTGCTGTACCCCAGTGCACCAATATTTTAAGTACCTTACCTGACCATTGGAAATACAATAGCTTATTATGCTGAGCTAAATAGAAAACTGTATGCAATGAGGAGACCAGCACGATGGGACAAACAGCAAACATAACAAACGGAACAACCAGCAAGCCCTACAGGGAAATCATCAAATAAGAAAAGGTGCTCTAATGGGAAAACCAGGTATTTTCAAGTTGAAAACTTCGGACAAGCTTTTCTTTTCAGTTCAATTAATGCTTCCATTCATAAGGAAGTTACATTACATTCCTTTTTGTATTTTTTGCATTTTAATCCTTTTTTTCCCACTTGATATTTATTTTTCAGTTCAGTTTTTCCTTTCTTTTTTCTTTTAATTATCTTTTCCCTCCACAGTTCATTTTAGCATAGTGGCATGCTTGACTGGCCAACCTGGCAGGCACGTAACATTCCAGTACTGCATTTATGAAAGCAATGGATGAACTGGTTTCCCTGCTCACTTTTTTTTTTTTTTTTTAATGTTGAGGGTGCACTAAAAGACATAACCAGCTTTTGCATCTTGATTTTTATAAATTTGTCTTCTGTAAACTTTTTTGCCTTCCAATTTCTCACTCCTGATGTTTTTGGTTTGATCTGTAGTCAGCATCATGGTCACCTTTGCCAAGTCTTCAGTAACCATCATATGATTTGTCTTGTTCTTGTTTCTTGCTCAGATTTTGTTCTCTTCTTCATCCTGCATTTGAGATTCATCCTTGTACTTACAAGCCTGACAGAAGGCTTGGACCTAAAGGGCCCTGAACACAATGTCCCTGCTTGAAAGACACACCACAGCAAGTGCTCGGAAGATCTGATCTCAGACATACGTGTGGTGTTTTCTGTACATGAGTAAGTCCTTGGTTTGCTTCTGATTACTGTACTCATTTTTCTTAAAATAGTTTTGAATCTCAGTCTCTGTAACCTCCCTTCCGCCTCCATTAGAATTCTCTTACTGTGTTTTTTCCTCAATTATTGCAATTTTCTCCTTTTTTGTGGCCAGTCGCTGTTTCACTTTTGTGTGGGCAGGAAAAGAGGTTTTGTGCTGACAATGTTGATTAATCAGTATGGCCACATGTTGGGATATTTTTAGAGGGAAAAAAACCCAAGTTTTGAAACATTTTTTATGTGGAAAAAGAACAAATGAAAGCATTGCAAACAGAATTAATACTTAGGTAACCATTCTAAAAAGCAAATAATTATTCAGTGTAAAGGACAGATGAAATTAAAATAATTTTGAAATTTTCCTCAACACTTATAAATCTCCTTTGGTTCTGGCTGTTTTAAAACAGTTCTGGTAATGCAGACTGGAAAGTGAAGGAATGTATACAGACCATGTAATTCTCTGTGAAAAGAGAGAACAGTGAGGCCGGTATTTCCATAGCCTGATTTCTTAAGAAACCTTCTTTAGAAAGGATTGGAAATGAATTTTCGGGGCTCAGCCAACTTGCAAATTATAAGCAAACACAACAAAGATCCCAGAATGCAAAACCTATTTAGGCACATAACATCCCCATGAATGCCAGACATAAAGGGCAAGTAAGTGAGACTTTTAAAACTGAAAATCTGAATTCTTCTGAACTGAGAGCTTTGACTATAGTCTGTAAAGTGACCATTAGCTAAAAGCATTCCGTTTGCCAAGAAGCTTGGGTTTACATAGCACTTAAGGTCCCAGAAATTTAGCAAAGCCACCTAAGGTGGACAAGGGTCAGAGTGTACCAGCCAGATCTTACACTTTCAATTGCGCTGTCTGCATGTTTTCCAGATGTTCTGCTTGCAGCCAGCGGGCTGGCATGGCAAGTCCTTGTCACCTGCTGGCCATTCTCTGCTGGGCTGCTCTACCGGACCAGTGGTCCAAAGGTGGCCAATGGTCTCAGCGCACGGGCTTCTGCCAGCCAGCTCCTTCCTTCAGGGAGGCAGTGCTTCAGGTTTGGCTATTGCAGGCAGGTTACTAGAACTGTGAATCTCTTTGCTTTGCACTTCTGGCACTGTTAAATTGGACTGCCACATCAAGAGAAATGGTTTGAGGGCAGCCAGAGTATTAAAACTCCTCCAGATAGACTTTTTGCACAAGAAAGGTATACAGTCCTTTTCTTGTAATTCCTCTCACCTTGTCAACCAGAAAGTCACTACTGGGGGCTGTGTTTCACTGTCAAATGCAGAGCACCTGGAGGACAGCAACATCCTTTCAGTCTTGCATACAGCATCTGAGAAGGGGTCAGGAGACTCCCAGAAGAGCAGGTGTGTTGGCACCCTTTTCCTAATTTTTCTATTCATTGTTCAGGACTCAGAGAAACCTTTTTCTCCCTACAATTAGGGAATTCACACAGATCCTAGTAAAATAAGAACTCAGTAGGGAAGATTTTGTATGTGCATCTTTGAATCACTATTTCACTAACCTGCACCCTTAGAGCTTTTGATAAACCCTTTAATCTCTACCACTGAAGCTAATAGAGTTTTGTCTGAGTGACTGTCTGCCACAGTCTACATTGCTTCACAGATGCAGTGGTGGTGGTGACACACTGATCCACGATAACTACTGGGACACTGAAAATGCCCCAGAGAGTGTTTTCCAGCATGACCTGAAGGAGTGGGTCGACCTGCCTTTCTTAGAAGAGACTGAACATAATCCCCCTGTAAACATAATGTTTATCTCCAGTTCATGCAAGAAAGACTGTAGTGGTGCGATGATCTGGCTATGTGGCCTGCTCAGCTGAACTTCACATGCAAAAGTCACATGCACAGCAAACGTTACCCTAAGCAACAAGATTATCTTCTATTCAGCAAAGCAGCTGAGAAGAAGGAGACATTGGGTCCTGGAAAAACCCCAGGGTGATTCTGGTATTTCCCAGTGAAATGAGGAAGGAGCGATACGAGACTTTGTAAGGGTGGGCTTTAGAGTTATGGGAGAACTTGGCTGATGCAGGCTGAGGGAAAATAAAAGCTTTCACTGGCATTTTCAAAAGTGCCTCAGTCTTGGCAGCTTACATTCCATTTTCAAGAATACTTCCAGCCTGGCTTCTCAGGTTTGAGGTGCCTGCAGGTACAGAGAGACATTTCTGGACAATTTCAACAACAGTCTGTCACATTAAGCACCTAAATTCCCCTGAGCTCAAGGGGCACAAGGTACCTAATATTTTAAAATTCTGGTAGGCACCTGTTTGCATCTGAAAATCTCGTCTAAGTCAGCAGGACTCCCCGATCTCTGATGTGTTCAGTCACTTAGATGCCTAACCCCCACTGATGTAGATATTGGTGATTTACTTTTGTAAGTGGTACCAGATCCATTATGGACTATGTACAGCATGCTTCCCTAGGTGCTACTGGGAGCATAAGCCCCAGGAGAAGGACAGGAGAGTAGGGGAAAGCATGAACTAAACTATGCAAAAAAAAAAAAAATTCCTGTTATGAGGACTTGAAAACTTACTAAAAAATATCTGCCTTAGCATAGCACAAATCATACCATAGAGTTGGAAATAAATTGGAAATAAAAAGGAGGAAAACTGATAGGAAGAACAGATACTCAGAGACACTGAGCCAAACTAAAAAATATGCTGGATGCATTAGAAACAAGAAAGGTCTAGATGCAGCATGGAAAGATGGTGGCATAAGTGCAGTTTCCAGGAAGCAGAGGAGCAGCAAAGAACTTTAATGAGTTCTCTGCATGTTTTTATCATGGAAAACAATGGGGAACTTCTCATTGCAAGGGTCCTTTTATGGGAAACGAATGTAACCATAAGAAGCGTAATCTGCAAGGTCAAGGTTTCAGAGCAATCTGAAAAACTCAAGTGGAGTAAATCACTGCGAGCCAATGGCTCTGTGAAAGGATTTAAAAGGGAAGAAAAATAAAAAATTGCACAGATATTGATAAGGATGTGGAGTTTATGCAGAAGCATATCAACTGCTTCTGAAGACTAGAAAGTCTCTTGCGTGTTACCTTGTTCAGCTTTTGAAAGGGGCCAAGAGTGAGTTGGGGAACTGGAGATCACTTGCTTACCTCTCTGCTAAAGACTTTCTCCCTAAGAGCAGATAGACTAGACTGTATCACAACACATATGGAGCACTCCTTCTTCATTTGTTTTCCTTAGGGAAGGTGGGTTCCAACAAGCAGAACATTTCTTTTGCAGCATTCCTCTGAGATGAGAACATACCAGCGTGACCTTTTCACCACTGTTCTTTGCTGCAGTACTTCAGTGAAAATGGTCCTTATGTGTGCCAGGATAAGCCACAATTTTTTTGCATCATAGATAAGAACAAACCATAATCTGATTTTGACAATAAAAAACTCTGCAAAAATCTGGCTACTGGAACACACACATCTTTGCAATGTTGTATACGTTCAAAACAAAATTGCAAAAGACAATTCCCAACTGCCTTCTCAGCTATTTTTCATCTTCAGTGTTATTCATAGCTTACTGTTTGCAGCAAGATAACTTAGTTCACCAGATCTGTTTCTAACTTGAGAGTGCCTTAGTGGTTGCACACCAGAAACTCAAAATGGAGCAGATCTAGAGCATTCGGGATATTGCAGAACCACATTGGACAATCATGTATTAAAACAGGCCATTATTTTAAATAGCCATAAAGCTATCCCGGAACCTTAGCAACAGCTTTAATTTATAAAGGCCCTACAGACTCCCCCTGCTTCCTTTAGTGATGCTGCAGGCACCAATTCATATTCATAGCCATCGAGCATACAAGCAAGCTATCAAACTTTGTCAAGAATCAAATAAATAAGCAAGGATGCAGCCTCTGTACTAGCATTCCTGATTTGATGTTTAATGTCTAATTAATGATGTTTAACCACACAACCTAAATTGTCACTTCAGAGATGGTGGTGATATAAAACATTGACACAGTTATCAATGATCCACCGAGCAGGTAATTCTGAGGTTTTTTTTTTATTCCAAAGCGTACAGTTACTCATGAAAGTATATAAAGGAAATAAATACGTACACAGTCTATTCAAATGTTAAAAAAAAATTCACTTATCAATACCAATGACTGTAAAAAAAGTGTGGTGAATAATGGGGGGAATCCAGAGCAAAGATGGTGCCTGGGCACTGTGTGCGAGAATGCTGTTGCAGAAGGTGTTGCATGTCCAAAATACAACCATCTGCAATTTGTTAAATAGGTTTTTTTGTTGAAGAGTGAAATTACAAAAAAACATTTTGGTAAAACTCATGGAATTTTGCTTCACACATGTACAAACATACATGCTCTTACCAAAACTTTTGTTTGTGAAGTTCTTGAGAAAAACTACTAAGAGACAGATAAACGTGGTCTTTATATTCTGCAAGTACTGCTTTCTATTGTTGTCCTGTTCTTCTTTTTGGTCCATCACTTTTGTCACCCTAGATCTCTTCTGGTCCCTATGCCTCAAGAAGCACAAACACTTCCCTGCAAGTCTTGTATTTATCATACATACCCTTCTGCCAACTTTTCATCCTATTTGCACTACGGCAAGCAATACTTGTAGGTAGAGAAGAGAAATATGGGGTACAGCCGTCTTCTGTTCCAGCCACATACCAGTCACCAGGTTGACACAGCTGCCTCACACAGATCTTTCTCTTTTGACCTCAAAAAAGGTCCCT
Source organism: Egretta garzetta (assembly GCF_000687185.1). Lineage (NCBI taxonomy): Eukaryota > Metazoa > Chordata > Aves > Pelecaniformes > Ardeidae > Egretta > Egretta garzetta. The sequence continues at coordinate 2,488,426 of NW_009259718.1, read as the reverse complement.
GCAAGAGCTGTTTCCTGGTCCTGGAAATAGGTGACTTGACAATTTTTTTTCTGCTCTAACACAGTGGAAGCACAGAAAAAGCCTTAATCTCAAAATTTGAGATAATAGTAAGATGCCTGGGTGAATAAAATGAAGAATTTCCGCAAAAAAATACTGTAAGTGGTTTTATTCCAGCTTTGGGGATATCTCTGAACACCCTGAACAGTAGAGCTGACCTCTGTTTTCTAGTGTCTGCACGCAGAAAAAGATGAATGAGAAAAAAAAAGACATTCTTTAAAAAATCAACTCCTTTGCAACTTAATAGGACTCTGATCACCCATGTAAAATAAGTCATGTTTTATTACACTCTTCTCTAACCCTGACCTCCTCCACTCAGACACACCTCATGGAAAGAGAGGTGGAAGCACAATTTCAAGGGAAAGAAGCAGGTAATAATATTAAATGGCCACGGTGGGACTGCAGCAATGGATTGAGCAGATTGGATTTGCCCAGTGCACCAAAATGCCCATTCAGCCCTCACCTCTTTACAGGCTGCCTTCCCAGTCCCTCTGTGCTATATTTCATGGTCAAATTCAGGTGATGACATGGACAATTTAGTGTCTGAGTTCTTTCTAACCCAGGACATGGTGTTGTAATTACACGCTCCAGTGCAGGCCTGCATTCCGAGATAACAAACAGCCTTGTAAAAGAGGGGGGAAAAATCCTTTAATAGAGTGCAGTTCTCTTTTCCCCAGACTAAGAAAGTCAAATCGCAAAGGAAATTTCACTGCATCGCTGCGTACCTGGAAGGGCCAATTGGAGTGAGCCCAACTAACACCAGAAATTATTCTCCAAGAGCTAATGACCACTGAAAGCATAGTTGCTTCCTTCATCCTAAGTGTTTTGCTTTAGGCTTAATGCAAATGCAATTTTCATAAGCGGCTCTTTCCCAGATATATTACCTCTGATAACACTACTTCAGTCTCTGGTCTTGCTCGAAACACTCCTCATTGAGCATCAGAGGCTCATTCCAGAAAACAGTTTTCATGCAAGCAAATTATCTCCCAGCACACACTCAATAAATCTACACCCAAATCATCTGCATTTGCATGCTTTGGCCTCAAGACAGTGGTAAAGGACTGCGGGTTAGGAGTGCAGAGTACTGTGGGATGCAAATCACAGGAAAAAATACCCATGTTGCAGAAGGCAGAAGACACAGGAGAGTACGAGATCACACAAAGTTTCTCTCAAAGATATAATTAAGGGAGACCCAGAAGGGGCAAGATGGAGCTTGAATGTAGCAATATCATGACATAGCTGCTTGAAAAAGGTGCCATTTTTTTGCCAGGATCAGCTTTAACATTCATTAAAAAGTTAAGAGCTGTTGCCTGATCTGTTTGTTCAAAAACTTACGGTTAACACAACCTCAGCCACAGGGTCAGTCTCTTTTTGGGTCCTTCAGTTCTCAGTCCTTTGTCTAAGTATGAAATAACAAAATACTTCCATTTCTAGATTGGGTCCTCATCGTTTATCATTCTGCCATTGCCTTTTAACGGCTGTTGGGTATTTGTATTCTTTAACTTGAATGCCTTCCTGCTTGGTTTTTTTTCCTTTATAGTCTATTTATGCATATGAATGCATTCACAGCAAACATCCCAAAAATCAAGTCAAGAGACAGTTTTTGTGTATTATCATAGAGAAGACCGCCCCTTTTCACTTACATTTTTTCAAGCTCTGTCATGAACAGATGTTATTTTATCTTCAGGCCAACTGGAATGACAGCTCCAAGAGGTATGAACCCTACCATTCATCTCAGCACGGTCTTAATTCAGGGTTGATCTATACATAGGCTGAAACTAAAAAAAGACCAGCGCTATAAATCATACCTGTAGTTCAAGTGTGTAATGAATATTTTGGAGGCTCATTCTCCAAACCTGATTTGGTTAAATCACTGCCAGAACGGAGGATAGACCAACTGCTATATGGGCTTCAGTGTCTTCTGTACAAATCTGGCAGAGACAGCCCCTGTGCTTAAGAGGAATGTGAAAGCACAATGTAGTCGCACCAAGATTCATTGGTAAGTTCAGATTTAAACCCAAGTTGCTATTTTGGTTTCGGTTTGGGTGCACATAAGCCCTCCAATGCCCAGCGATAACAGCTTAAATGTCACTACAATTAACCTTTTCATTCCTGATCACACGTCTCCGTAATGTATTTACTGCATGTGACTCTATTGCCACATATGGACAGGCATGGGAGACAAAATGCCTTATGTTTCTCCTTATGTTTCTCAGTAAAGAACCAAACTTAACAGAGCCTTGGGCTCTTCTAGGATATATCAAACTCAAGGAACCCAGGAAAGCCCAGAAACACTTTGCATCATATATGAACTTCTGTACAACAGGGAAGAAGGGGCAGAAATAATTTTCCAGCCACTGTCCCTTCCTGCCTCCTCACCTTCATGTTTATTCCACATGGTTTTGGCTCTGTTGCTACCCCGCAAATGGATTCACACAGGCCACAGGGACAGAGCTGAGAGATAATGAGGACTGTCAGGGATCAGTTTGAGTCTCCTGCTTCCAAGCAGCAGCACTGAAAGCTCTCTTCCCCCTTTTGTTCCCTTAACAAGATACCTCTGCATTTTGCAATGTGCTGAGGGCACATCCAAGCTGGCTTTAGGCTACCTAACACAGGTACAAGTGGCACTCTAACTGTGGAAACATATACTTAGTATCAGGTGCAAAACCCAGGCTAGGGATTTGATGGCTTACCTATTGCCTCTACAACTGCCTTGTCTAAAAGCAGCCAAGCACATTAGCTGGAAGCTGAAGAAAATCTGAATATGCTGCACTTAGTAGTTAGAAGACAGTGGATAGACAGACACACAGGTGAACAGCTCAGCTACTGCCTCAAGCTATAATCACAGAATCATAGAATCACAGAATCATTTAGGTTGGAAAAGACCCTTAAGATCATCAAGTCCAACCATTAACCTAGCACTGCCAAGTCCACCACTAAATCATGTCTGTAAGCCCCACATCTGCACATCTTTTAAATACCTCCAGCCAGGGATGGGGACTCAACCACTTCCCTGGGCAGCCTGTTCCAATGCTTGACAACCCTTTCAGTGAAGAAATTTTTCCTAATATCCAATCTAAATCTCCTCTGGCGCAACTTGAGGGCTGCTCTGATGCTCAAAAGGATGCACATCCCTGGAGCCACCTCTCCTTCTCCCCAGCCAACCCCCAGAGGGAGACCGACAAAGAATTTGGACTTTCCCCATGCTCTCTCCATAAACCTCTCTCCCTTTCTCCTCTAGAGCAAATTATGGGAGAGGAAAGATGCAAAGCATTTGGGGTGCAGGGAGGAGCAAGGTAGTTGTGGGCAGAGACTGGAGGAGAAAAAACAGCAGACTGAATATTCACCAGTGGACCTGAAACAAGGCAACAAAGCAGCTGGAGGGCAGGACAAAGAGACAGAGACCAGGCAGGTAGGAAAGGATCACTAGAAATTTGGGGATGCACAGCCCACAGTGAGGTGAGAAGACTAAGGTTGGGAGGAAAAGAAAATCAGTTTCCAGGTGAAGATAGAGCAGAAAGGGAATGAAAATGAAGAAGGGAAAGAATTAAACTGGTCAAGACAAAATGCTGGCACCAGCAGAGATTTGGCCTTGCACTGGTGGTGATTAATTACAGTGGCATTTTTTAATCATAGGCTTATTCCTTTTGTAATACAACAATGCATAGTTTCATCATATGCAGGCTCTGAGAATAAATGTAAAAAATGCTCCTCACCCACATTACTGCAAACATGGCTTTAGCACTCTATGCAACACCCGCTCTGTGTTTTATGGGCACTAAGCCTCAAAAGCAGGCTTGATACATAGTGGGACGTTATTTAAAGGCTGAGAGAGTAAAACTGCTAGTGATGTATACAAAAATGTTTACAATATTTATTATGTGATCTAGCATGTTGCATAAACACACCCAAGCTCTGTGCATAAGCAGTCACAGATATATTTACACTGTGGCTCTGAAGCCTAAGTGCAAAAATGTACAATAAAGCAGTAGGCTGAGGCTTTCAGGCATGAGGGAACAATCAAGTACCGTGTGATGAAACAAAATTGGAAGCCATTACATCTTCTGGATTCTGAAAGTAGATTTTTTTAGAATATTTTAGTGTTAAATGCTATTTTGAAAGGCATCGTAAAAACTTGCTTTCAAATGAAAGGGGATAAAGAAAGGATCCTTCCCTTTGAAATGACAAACATTCCTAGGCACTGAACTTCACTACAGAAGTTTCCAACGACAGCAAATAATACTGTATTGGCAAGCTCTCAAGTGGCAGGCTGCACTGCACATCAAAAACTGCTATCTGATGGTGATTTCACAGGAGGAATAAGCATCTCTTATGCCAAGCCATTATCTTAAGCCTATGATAACAAAACTGAAATGATTGAATATAAAATGCATACTAAACAGCAGGGATAAAGTTAAAGAATTAAGTTGAACGATGACCTTAAAATTCAACTAGCAGATGATTTAGATAAATGCGACTATTTTTCCATTCATTTCTATGAGCTCATTGATATAAGTCTGTAATACAGCTACACACACGCACAGAGTAAAGGAAAGAGTACTATAGCTATATCCATATATCTACCAGATGCTGAAATAAAAAATACACTAATGAAGTTGCCTAACTTCAAGGGCCAGCTGAAGGTTAAGATGTGTGTACACAGCAGGAGTGAAGTTAATGTCTGAATTGCTATTGAGGTATCAAAATTTTAAACATCACTACAGATGCTTATGAGATGTGATTGCTACAAAAGTCAAGTTTGAAAAATCAGTTCAATAACGACTTGTGGCATCACATGTTACTGTGTATAAAGAAGCATTCTGGTGGAACAAGAATACAAACAAAAAGGAGAGATGGTAGTGAGAACTTTAACGAAGTTATGCTGCTTCACATGGGTTGCCTCTTCACCTAGAGTGAAGAGGATTGGTAGCATCTTCACCTAGGAGCATCTAGGTGAAGATGGGCCTAGAAAAAGGTAGCACTCAACAAGTAATATGTAACAAGTTGATATGTAACAGCAAGCAATACCTTTGCTACGTGTTTGGAGAAAACAAGTCCATTTCTGATCTCTACAATTGTTCAGTGACCACCATTTTTGCACTGCAAGCATCAAAATGGTTGAG
>NW_009259718.1:2451677-2482427 GCF_000687185.1 Egretta garzetta | reverse complement strand
GAGAAAAAACCTTCCTGCCTCTCTTCTTTCTCTATACCATAAAACTTTCTCATCTTGAATTGCAACGACAGCAGTCTCTCTTTTTTTTTCTGGCCTAATCTCCCAGAAACTTCTCCCCACTAAAAAAAAAAAGGTCACTAAAGATAAGTTTCAGGTCCATAGTTTTGGCCACTAACCAGTGACAGGCTGCCCAAGTTTTATGAAGAGGCCCTCCTACTCCTGCCAAATGTTCTCCATTTCAGCCAGGGATATGTGACGTACAGGCTAATCCCAAATCATGAGCCTCACTCCATGAAGGAACTCATTTTTAATCCCTCATGACTCTCACAGACACTGTAAATCTCCCACCCCCAGCATCTATTTCTCGTCTGTAAGAAAACTCAGCACCAGCATTCCTCTAACACCCGTGCTGAGAGACTAACGTAGCTGGTGCAACTGCTTAATGGTCTGTTTGCTCAACTTACAGGATAAAAAAAAAATCAAATATAAGAAGCCTGTTACAAGAAGTAATTACACAGCCTCATTTTGCTATAAAGCTGTGGCCACCCAGGGACAAGAGGCCCCACTCCCCTTGTTCCTTGGTATGTTCCCACATTTCCCCAATGTCTGCTAGTCCCTAAAATGCAAGCTACCCTCTTTGGTGCACTCAGACTTTCCTTCCCTGACTTGGTAATTTTTTTAGCTATTCTTAAAATAAATGGCCTTGGCATGTCTTCGTAGATTCACCAGCATTTATTACTGCGTAGGAAGGTCACACAAAGCAGTGAGATTGTCAGGAAGCAGAAGAGTGGGGCTGCCACACAAGGGAGGGCAAGTGGGGAGCCAAGTGCGATCCCAGCCCAGGCAGGGACCTGGAGAGGATCTGGAGAGGGAGAACAGCTCTGGGGTCCTGACAACCATTTCTGTTGACTGCCCCAACCAAGGCAAGGTGACCGATTATGTCCAGGGTCCATCTGGGGAACTCAGTGAGGAACAGATGGAGAAGGGGGCCATAGATGGGATTCAGTATGAGACTATAACATAGGTCCATAGGTTCCTGAGCTGAAACAGAGCCCAGGGCCCATTGCCAGCGTGGGTAGGTGGAGCGGCCTTGTTGCTCAGGGCCGTTAAGGCCAATTAGTGCATTAGGGGCCCTGACAGATATATCTCAATAACTTCGGGTAAAGTGAATAACTCTTAAAATGAAGTCTCTGGAGGAACCTCCCAACACTGAGCTCTAGTCCACATGCTGCAGTTTCTGTACCTCCCACACAAAGCATCAATGAACTATTGGAGACCCAGCACACCACCTCAGTAATAATAACAATGATGATGTATAGTCTCTCGTGTGATGGACTGAAAGAGGTGGTCATGGCTCAGGACTCCTCAGTAGAGAGCGATGAAAGTCAAAAATACTGCTAGTGAAGGGGAGGAATGATCCTGTGCAATGGTGGGATACCACAAAGATGAACAAAGAAAACTTTTCTGTACAATTCTTGTGGGTTTTTTTGCATTTTAAAAAATTCTTACTGTATCTCTGAGCTGAACTATTCCTTTCCCTGCAAGCAGATTTGTCAATTTACTTCCATTTTCTGAGGCTTTAATGCACCTGATGCTTTGCAGGTGTGTTAACTTGTGGTGTCTTCTGCATCTCAAGTGTGGTATTCTGCACAGCTCTTAATTTTGACACGTAACCACTGTAGAACATCAGGACAGTAAACAACCAGTCTCTTCTTTCACCAAATAAGGAATTGTCCTATATTAAGAGGAATGTTTTTGCTTTTGTTTTCTGTCTCACTGTTTTCTGTAAGAAATTTCTTTGACCCCTTTCCTGCCTCTCTTCTTCTCTGCAGTGTTAAAAGGCAGGATACTCTTAAACTACTACTCTTCTAACCATGACTTGCCACTCCTGCCATGGATTAACCTTTCTGTGGACTCTCACCTCCCTTTATCTGCGATCCCACACATGTGGAATCCCTATTCACCCTTTAGTCTGAAAGATGTCTTTCATCTGAACATCACACTGAATGGGCGGCAGGCCCAGGTACCACCCAACGCAGGGCAGGCAGGTACCACTGCATGTTGCCATCACTTTTTTGAACAGAAATACTAAGAAACATTTATTTGCCTGGTTGCTCTCTCTACTTATTTGGTTCTGAGACATACTTTGCTGGATCTTTTTTTTATTTCATACAGTCTTCATCAGTCCAACTTTTTCGCTTCTGAGAGAAATTTTCCACAAGAAAGACTGTGTTCTTAAGAGGCATTTATTGTACACTTTGTCTTGCCCTTAAGGAACTTACTGACATGGGTGCTTTTTTCTTTTTTCTTTCTATTTCTTTCTCTATTTTCTCATTGTAATTTGCATATTTGTTTTGTAACATTGTTTTGTGAATTACTTTGCTTCTTCAAGGGTGAATCCATATTTTACTTAGATTCTCATTATTTCCCCTTAGCTGCCCTGAGTACAGCATGTGTATTCCTCATGGAAAAACAGACTGTCAGTACTTTGTAAAGGTTGATTCTAGCTGGTTCATGTGGGTCAGGAAGGGAGAAAATAAAGGTGAAGAACCAGATCTGTAGTGGAAGAAGACATGATGTTTGGAGAAGCATTTTCCCACCATCCTCACTGCTGTGTACCCAACCACTTTCCTGTGACATCCTGCCAACACTTTTTGTGTCCAAATTTGTCGCTTTGAAAACCTGGCAAGCCTGATAGGGGAGGACAGAAAGGTGAAGGTGGAGGTGTGGTGGGGAGGGCCAGGCTCCATTATTAGTTCCTGCCACTGGCCATGCAAGATGAAAGACCCTGGGATTTAGGAGACGGGGGGTGTATCTGCAGGGAGAACTGAAATTCAAGCAGAGGGAAGAGGCTTCCAGAGGCAGCAAGGCGCAGGTCTGCATATTGAAAACAGAAAATGGGTGTCAGATGATATTGATTCCTAGATGTCCTTCTCTCACCCATGTATTCTTCCCATCAGAGCTCCACTCGCATTAGGACGGGCCAGTGTAATCTGTCTTCCATATGTTGTAAAGGGAAACTGTCTCTTCAATGGCAAAACCATATCAATTGTTCCCTGCCAGACCCCTCCCCGTGGCTGGTGATGAATGGCCCCAGCATGCAGCCTGCTCCAGGAGATACGCACTTTGCTCGCTGGAGATTGCAGCCTTTCTCCAAACCTTTCAGCAAGGTTTAACAAGTTCATATTTCTTAACCAGACCCTGTTCACAGAACTCTGTCAGAAGTGGATAAATCAGGTTGGAGAGTTACAAAGAGGCATTATCTTGTCACTTGGGCTAAGTTTCTGATAGGTACTTGGGAACCTGACTCCCACTCCCGTTGCAATCAATTGCAGAGAGGCAGTAAGCTCTTTGGGACTCTGGGCCTTAGTGGCCAAAGTAGATTTGCTGCATGTTAGGTTTTTGCTATTGTATTTTTATGCTGCCTGTTGACTTCAATATCACTCCAGCGGTTGTGGAGTGGTTGTTGAGTGGTCCTGTGCTTTAGGGGGCAGGAAACTATTTTTAATCATCAATATTTTTTGTGAAATCACTACGTGCCTTTAACACTATATTTTTAGTTGAGGAAATTATTCAGTTTCCTGCATAAAAATCTGGTTTTAAAGGTGAGTGATTTGAGTTACCACAGTTTGGGTCCTACAAAAAGTTCAGCAAAATCTGAAATCCTGTACTTCTTGCACAAAGAGATTTTACATATTAAAAAGCGTACCTTTTGTGCCACTGCCTTGAGGACCTGTAAACAGCAGTTACCACAATAGCAGGAAAACATTAAGTATCTCAGGTCAAAGCGCCTGAGCAGCTGCAGCATCCCTGGCAGAGTGGAGTCAGACCACATTGTGCTCGTCGTCCGGGTGTCTATAACATGATCTCACCCAAAGGTGGTGTGATTGACCCTAATCCACAGTGAAGACAACAAGAGGGAACACAAGGGGCACAGCGTGGCATGGAGGGGGACAGAGGGTCAAGTGGTCCTCTTCACATAAGCATCATGACCTTGCCTCATTCCTCAGCATGCTTCCTCTTCGCTACCTGGCTTACTTCCTCTTGCTGCTCTCCCCACCTCACTGAAAACTTTGTTTTTAATTTTCTGCCATGCTTACTCACTGCCTCTGAGAGTTTTGCTCCTGCTGCTGTCTGCCCATACCCTAAGAAAAGCGCTGCCCCTCCCAGCAGAGCCCTTCTCCTGGGACCAGAACTTTCAATCAAACCAGGTGAAGCAGTTGCATCAGCAAAGACTCCCAGAAAGTCATTGTCCCTGGCTCCCTCCTCCAACAAAAGTCCTTTCAGGAGGGTAGGTGCTAGTGCATCCCTTGACAGCAGATCCTACAGTAAGCCCCTGACTGTCGCTCACAAAGGAATGGAAACAGAAATAAGAAAGGAACAGCAACCTGACAGCAACACGACCAGGAGCAGAAGCAAAGCTTGCTCCCCTGCCTGAGGTCCTGTGGGTAACAGTGGCAGGAACCAGGATGTGCTATCTTCATCTGCTTGAGACTGCCAAAAAGGCTGTGTGGGGCTCCTGGGCATGGCTCACTGAGGGGCCTACAGCCCAGAAAGCAAAGGCTTATAGGATGGCTTTCCCTCCGACAGCTTCAAGCCACATGAGTAACAGTGATACTTGGTCTGTTGGGCTGCAGGAATTCTAGTACAAAGCCAAGCCTCCCAAATATGTGCAGTGTTGGTGCAGCAGCCTCAGCACAAGCTTTTTTGATCTATTGGCTTGCTCCTCCTGTGCCACAGTACTTGCTAACATAGATGTCAAGATTTATAGAGGAAATACTGCACTGGTGTGCGTGGAGTGTGAATGACAGTGTGCCTGTACAGGGGCATCAAAAGACAGGGCAGAGCAGGAGTTAAACACTGCTGGTCGCAGAGCAAGTGAAGAGACTGAGATGTGCCGTGAGGCCAAGAAAGACTACAGATAACACAGAGGAGTTGGGAGACACTGGACGGAGAACTGTCTACAAAGAGGCCATCGCAGATGTGGAGCAACAGTGCTGTGATACAGCTTTACCTTGCCCTGAGCCTTCCTTGTCCACAGGGATGCAACCAAAAATGACAAAAATAGCTTAATGCTGTTTTAATCTCTTCTCTCCTTTTTTTTTCACTGAGTAAGATACAGCAGATAAGGCCATGTGCCAGAGTGCAAGCTTGTAACATCCCCTAATTCACAGGGCACTGCCAGTGCTGGAATTAACAAATAGATGTGGTGGATTCAGAAATAAATCTAACATGTAGCACCGACCAGTTCAGCCACTAGCTGCACGCAAGTCAGGAAGCCAGGGCTGCCTCCTTTCTCTCTTGAAGCTGGGCAGGCACAAGGCAGAAAAAGCTGAGTGCTCTGTGTGCAGCTCCTATCACCGTAGAACGAAGATATAGCTGCCAGTGGGAGCATCTGAAGGTCTCTGTTCTCAGCCTTTATGTGCCCAGGTGCAAATTTTCTAAAGGAAGGCAGTGGGGGGCAAAAGGAGCAGGGCTGCTGTTGCTGCAGGCCATTAACACCTCCTGGAGCTGTGTGCATACTCCAGGTCATGTAACATGGGTCCAGCCAGGCTGCACAGTCCTCCCCCTCCTCCCCGCTCCGATCCCTCCCATGGTCCATGCACGTGGTATGTTACAAGTACAATACATTTGACATGCCCGTCTATCCTCTCCTCAGGGAACCAGGGGCACTGACTACACCCATAAGATTATTAGTTCAAAACTGAGGAAGTGGAGGGGGGAAGGTTGGGGGCTGCCTCGTTTTCTTATTCTTAAGCACGAATGCTGAACCTGTGGGATTCACTGTGTCACAGAGGTCAACAGTTTGTTGCTGTTCAGAAAGGGATTAGGGATTTATATGGATAATGAGAGCATATACAGTTTTATTAGACAGACTCAGAAAAAATGCTTTGAGATGAGATCTAAGTCCTTCTCATGTTTCAGGGCATAAGCCAAACATTAAGTGATAGAGGCTGGAAAGAAAAATGCTGTGTTCTGTAATCATCTAGTTCATCATTCCTTTCTGCCTCCTCTGATACAGCAGGCACCGAAAAGAGACTGTGGACTTCAGATTGCTGGTCCTTCTCAGGTCATGCCAGGGCTGTTCCTAAGGCAAGGAACAAAAGCAAGGGTCTAGAGCTTTCCAACACAGCAGCATGTGTGCGTCTACCCACCCAACCAGGGGCAAAGAAGTATTCATCCTACCCAGGCACGAATGCAGGTCTCTTAAAAATAGGCACAGCATTTCCCCATTTTTTACAGCAGGATGTTGTTCAGTTTGTGGCATGTTAATTACTATTTACGGGGCTGCTATAAAAATTAGTTACCTTTTTATAACAAAAGGCCCACAGCCAATATTTTATAGACAACACACAAAGAGGTTTGGAATTGATGATTTACAGATCAGGAAATAACACTTAATCAGCTTCCCTACCTTCCCAAGCGGGGCTGTGCAGTTTTACGCCACCTTGCTGTTTTCAACTCATTATTTATTGATGTTGATTGCTTGACATTCATGACAGGATACGCTTGTTCTGAGAGGTGCACTCTGGGATTTATCCCAACGTGGCAGAGAGGTGTGGGTTATATTATTTTGCCCGCAAGTCAGCTGTATCGTATGTCCCAGCACACAGAGTGGTCTCTAGCGTTTATGTCACACAACATAAAACCTGCTTTCACCGAGGGCGACCACCTTTCCCCACACCACACACGGAGGGACCCCAAGAATGTGAAGCGAATACCTCATTTACACCATCCCCATGGCATGAAATGCACATCGCCATCCAGCCAAAACACCGCTTCTGCTTAGCGCCACTTACTTCTGCAACTTCTTTCACCGGACAATCTTAAAGCTCTTTACCCCCGTGAATCAATTAACTGCACTCTGTCACTGTGATGTGGAAAGACAGGGGATAGCTGCAGGTAATTTATAGATAAGTAAATGGAGGCACTTCTTATGATCGTATTCCATCTCAAGTGCTACAAATCACAGCCAGTTGATTAATGTCTGCAAACCACTTGGAGCGGCGTGCGCTTAGTGCATCACCGCGGGAACACTGCTAACGTGGCTGGGGCCAGGACGGAGGGGAGAGGAGTGTGACGGGAGGGGAGAGGAGTCTGACATGCTGCCACCCGCAGCCAGAGGCGGGCGGGGACCTGTCCAGCACCACACCTGATGGCTCTGGTGTTCTGCCCTAACCACTCCGCATCCCTCCCTTGCTGGAGAAGATGTGGGAGATGGAGAATTAAATAAAAGCCTACAGTCACTGACCCTGCAAGCTGTTGCCTGCACCGAACACGGGGTTACAGTATGATCAACCGTACCTGGAGCTCAGTGCTCCTTACACAGGCAGTTTTGCCTTGGGAGCTTCCAAACCGCAGCTGTCAGCCTCTTTTGGGAAATGGTCATTGTAAAAGGATGTCTGTAGCCCAAGTTAACCCAAAATAAAAATTGAAAAAATGTTTCTACTAGTTCTACACTCTCACACAGGCTTATATTAGGTTTTGCAGCCACATATTGTCCCCTGGGAAGAGTGTGATTATTCTTGAAGTAGGCACAGCTTCACATTCATCTCTGTCATACATGCTGACATACCAAAGTATGGGATCTCTGCTCATTCCTTTACCTGGAATTAATTTTTAGAGTAATACTACTTTATGGCCAGCCAAAAGATAAAGCGTCCTTCTTAGCTCATTGACATATCTTGCTAACCGTGTTTTTGAGAAGAGAGTTATTTTTCAAAATTGACTTCAGTGACTTTTCTTTTTACCAACTAGGTAGGAGGATTATTTTGTATTTGTTCTTTCATTTATTTTTTTCTCTAAAATTATTTATAAAACTATTTCTTATTTGTTCACAAGTATTTTCTAAGACAAACAAATCAACACACTTTTTTATGAAATAGAACAAAACACATTTCATCAGTTTATATGTTACAGCTGGTTGAATTGGAAAAAAAGCATCTGCAAACATGCCAGCAACCCCCCCTTCTATGACCCAGTCCCACAGCCTGTCCAACCTTTCCAGTAATTTTCCATCATCTAGTAGGACGCCAACTTTTCATTTCTTTAAATGCCTAACCCAGGGCACGCAGACGCCCAGGCATTTGTTACAGCTTTTGTTTGAAAGCACTTCCCACCTATTTAAACTCCACTTCACATGCTTGCACGAAGTAATTACTCACAGGTCATCTCATCATGAAAAGTAGACAATACAGACATGGAAAAGGAAATACACTGTAATCTACAATTGGTAACTTTCTGGAAAAAATAAATCCATGGATGTGCCTGAGCATGAAACAGATAGATAAGAAAAAACCTTTAGGAGCTGTAAGTTATGAAGAGAAAACGTGTGGCCCACTCAGTTCAGGTTTTTGACAGCTTCACAGTGAATGACAACCTGATGTTCAAGGAATGCCATCTATTTCATTAGGAAAGATTTTCAGTGACATTGAGGTGGGAGCACAAGTCCAAAAACCTGGTAAGCCTGCATAACTGGACAGAAAATGAAAGCTAATGAGCATGTCAAATCAGCAACTAATATATCTACAGGAAGCATTTAGTGGACAAAAGGAGGTGGTTTTCAAGAATTTATGAAAAACGATAAACCATTGTGTTACACGGGGGAGTGTGCAGTTTCTGGTGCCCCCATTTCAAAAGACTGCTGGAAAACCTAAGAGCACCTATATGGTGTCTGTACTGATATAATGAAGCCGTCTGAGTTCACTAATACTACAAACTCCAGGAAGGAGTAGCAACGGTAATTCCCAGGCAAGATATTCCAATATCTTGGAATACATCTATTCCAATAGATCTTACTGTAAATGCCATAATCAATGTGGTTTATCCAAAATAAAGTTAAGAGCTGACTTGATTCACAACCTCAAAGAGCTAAAGAGCATTCAGACATCTAATCAACCTTGTGGTTATCACAAGACCTTGAAGATCCAACCCTATGTGTTGCTCATTAACATACATCTCTAAAGACAGGAAGACACAGAGACTCCCAGCATTGCCTCTGGTAATTTGTAATGACTATCTTTACTATCAAAATATGTGACTATTTTCAATATGGATTTCATAGAATCATAGAACTGTAGAATAGTTTGGGTTGGAAGGGACCTTTAAAAGTCATCTAATCCAACCCCCCCTGCAGTAAGCATGGACATCTTCAACTTGATCAGGTTGCTTAGAGCCCTGTCCAACCCGATCGTGAATGTTTCCAGGGATGGGGCATCTACCACCTTTCTGGGCAACCTGTTCCTCTGTTTCACCACCCTCATTGTAAAACATTTTTTCCTTATATCTAGTCTGAATCTATCCTCTTTTAGTTTAAAATCATTACTCCTTGTCCTATTGCAAGAGGCCCTGCTAAAAAGTTTGTTCCCATCTTTCTTATAAGCCCCTTTTCAGTATTGAAAGGCCGCAGTAAGGTATCCCTGGAGCCTTCTCTTCTCCAGGCTGAACATCTCCAACTCTCTCAGCCTTTCTTTATATCAGAGGTGTTCCATCCCTCTGATCATTTTTGTGGCCCTCCTCTGGACCTGCTCCAACAGGTCCATGTCTTTCCTGTGCTGAGGACCCCAGAGCTGGATGCAGTACTCCAGGTGGGGTCTCACCAGAGCAGAGTAGAGGGGCAGAATCACCTCCCTCAGCCCTCTGGCCACACTTCTCTTGGTGCAGCCCAGGGTACGGTTGGCATTCTAGGCTGCCAGCGCACATTGCCAGTTCATGTCCAGCTTTTCATCCACCAGTAGCCCCAAGTCCTTCTCATGAGGGCTGCTCTCCATCCCTTCACCCTCCAGCTTGTATTGATACCGAGGGTTGCCTCAACCCAGGTGCAGGTGTCTGGCTTTAGCTTACTGTCATCAGTATGCCTTCCTATGGTGGGCGAAAACTCCTAGAGTGTTTAGTGTTTGCTTTATGTGGAAATGTTTGCACAGTGTAATACTCACCTCTGAATATTCTATTCAAGGCAAAAAATCAATCAAGTCTCAAAGTTTCTCCACGTTTTCTATAAATAAAGTTTCTATAGCGCCCAAACAATTGTTAATGGTTCTTCTCTGCTGTCTTGTAAATTTTGAAAATATCTAAAAATAGAGAACCTGGAATTGAACAAATTATCCCCATCCCATTTTCCCCAGTGGTCTATACAGAGGTCAAGTCTCTTCCACCCACTTTCACACCTACCTAATGACTGCATTAGTTCTTTCTGCCATCTGGGCCAGGTGCAGAGATGGATCTATGATGCTGAATGTTTGTTCGATAAGACTTTTAAATCTATTCAGTGTGCCAGGATACAATCTCTCTTTCAAAAGTATGGCTTATTCTTCTACCTATGGCACTGAATTTGGCTGTATGCTAATTTAAAAAGAATAGCTTCTATAAATTAATTTCTATGTCTTGAAGATGGAGCTTTGTATTTGAACTGTGTCTGGCTGGGATGGAGTTAACTTTCTTCACGGCAGCTTGTACGGTGCTGTGTTTTGGATTTGTGGCTAAAGTAGCGTTGATAACACACTAATATTTTGGCGATTGCTGAGCAGTGCTTGCACAGTGTCATAGTATGGAGTATCCCTTCTGCCAGTTCGGGTCAGCAGTCCTGGATGTCAACCTCTTGCCCACCCCCAGCCTACTCACTAGGGTAGATGAAGAAGTTGGGGGCTGGCTGTTGCCTTCTGCAGAGCCTGTTGCTTGGAGTCTGGCTGGGCATTGGTCTGCCTGTGGGAGGTGGTGAGTGATTGCCTTTGCATCACTTGGTTTGTTTCCTCTTTCTTTCACCTATTAAACTGTTTTGCTGGAAAAGAAAAGAAAGAATAAAACGCACAGGAAGAACTGTTTTGCTGGAGAAGAAAAAAAAGGAAAACTCACAAGTTTTCTCATTTTTGCTCTTCCTATTCCCTCCTCCATCCCACTGGGGTGGGGGGAATCAGCAAGTGGCTGTGGGGGTGCTTGTGTGGGGTCAACCCACAACAGTATTAGAGGAAATTTAAAAAAATATTGCATGTATTTTTTTGAAATGATATTGATATGCAACTGCTGGCTGTGTGAAACCTTAAACACATGTCCCAGATTGAGGTCTCAATAACAATAAATTCTGTTGTATCACCCCTGTTAATTGCATCAACTGCACCACTCAAGAGTTTATTGTATAACTGGTCTATACGCTTAAAAGCCTCCCTGCTAAACTCTACCTCTTTCACTGACAAGGAGGAATTAATCACGCAAGGGCTTCAGACAGTGTATATGTGGGAGAAGATGTCTGGTATTAATTAATCCAGCAAATGAAACAAAATCCAGTGACTGTAACTTGAATTTAAGCTTGGGGGAACACACAATATTTAGGATAGGATATAGGATGCAGAAGACTCTCAGTTCCTGAAGTCTTTAAGTTACTGCCACATTTCTTTCAAAAGTACATGACCCAGTTCAGCGGTGATCCATGGAGCACCTAAACAATTCGACCTGCTCAGAGAGTGTCTTGGACGGTCCCCTCTCCTGAGTATGGGGTAAACTGGTGGTAGCTGCCTACTCTAGGTGGCCAGAATGACCCCTCCATCACACAGAGGCCACCCTGAACCTCATGATGAAGACTTCCATCTCATTGAGAGGTTGATGTGGGAAAATCCAATGGTCCTTGGGGAAGAAGTCACCTGGAAAAAACCTGAATCGCTTCTTCTTGTGGCAGAAGTCTGTTCCCAGCCTGCACCTTTGCCAGGGGCTCCTTAAACTCAAGGAACAGGCAATGAGCAGGAAAGAGGTACATAAGCTGGACAGCTGAACTGTAGAAAACCATAGGAAATGTCATACAAAGCCTGCACAGCCCAGCTCTGTATGATTCCCTGCTCCTGCAATAATGTTTGTGACTTCTTTGTTCAAAAAATAATAGGCACCTGTAGCCTATTTGAGCCTTGAGTTATTAGCTCAGTTCAGAAGTTACTGCTGACGTTATCTGGCCAGTGCTATGCAGTGTTATGTGCAGGGCTGGCACTCTGGCTTTAAAGTTGGTGAATCAACTGAAGGAAGACTAAAAGAAGAAACATGTCTGGCTTGATTATGCTGCAGTTATGAGATGACACTGGTAATTCTTCCAAGGCTTCAAAGATTATAGGGAGAAAGTAGCATCACTAAAGGTGACTTAGATGGATATGAGTGAAATCAAGGGGATATATTGAAGCAAATGAAGGATATTTTCCATCCTGCCATGAAGGTGTGTCAGGTAGTGATCTAATCTTCTATGGGGAGAGTAGGAACTCCACTGCTGTGGGCTTGTTAACTGGCGAAACACTGGAAACCACCTGAAAAACTGCTCCTCAGAGTACTGCACCGAGGATTCTTGCCCCATCCAAAGTCTTGCTTGTTTCCCATTAAGGATCCCAGAAGAAGCATGTGCCTCAGGCCCTCCCCATCACTTGCCATGGTGGCAGGCATACCCCTTCCCTGAGAGCTAGGTCTGTTTGCTCCCAGCCAGTGAGTGGGGTCCCTCTTCAGTCGCCCTTGCACATGTGCACTTCATTGTACTAAAGCTATGTAACAGTGCTGGCTTGATTTATGAGGGCTGCATTTCTTCCAGTGATCCCTGCTGGTACAGGACTCACTACTTCCCTTTTATGTGTCTGTGTCAGAGGGCAACTGGCAACCAGCTGTTGGAAACTGATTTTAAAAAAAACCAACAAAAACCTTTATTATCATCATGGTATTATTTCAAGTCCCAGTACCTGCCTATAGCCTCTGTACGGATGGCAATGGAGACTGTGGCAGCAGGCTAACTTTATCACTGGTGTGAAGAAATTAAAATTAAATCATCTGATTTCCCACTTGGACAAGTCACTGGAGTTAGTGAACTGAAACAAGTTCCCTGGGAATCCCAGCGTAAAGCAACAGTGATTCAGATCGAGGATGTGTTCTCCCAGTAGAGTTTATACTGAGACCGTACAATATACGTATTTCCTCCTCCTAGGTGACTGTTAATAAGGGGATATCAAAAGCTCAGCCACAATAATTATAGGAACAGCATCTTTTTGTTGAAAGCAAGTCGTCCCTCATACATCCGATCCAGTCGATCTGTTGTGCTTGTTGTACACTGTGCAGATGCAGCAGTGGTGGAAAGAGGTGGGTTGTGCTCAGCATCAGGGATGGCTCCAGAGCACTCTGCCACCTTCCCTTGCCAGGCAAACACAAGGCTCCCCACACTCCTCAGGTGGGCCTATAGCCCACCTATAGGTTCAAAGAGTCTCGGTTTCCAGCTGTGCCAGAATTTCTGGGGTGGCTGGCCACAGAAGTTCAGCATGCATAGGCAGACACAACAGCAAATGGTCCAAACATTACAGAAATACATTGGAGAGAAGTTGCTAAACCATCAGTCTGAGTGTTCTGGCCTCAAATGAACTTTGCAGAAATGTATATCTGGAAATCCACACATGGTGTTTACAGAACACCCTTCAATCTACTTTACAAAGTAAAAAGGCTTTGTAATTGCAGTCTTGAGCATGTCAGTCGAATTGCAACCAAATTTGAGGGAGAGTTGAATGACTCTGAGGTAAGTTCCTTAAATTTATTTGAAGATTGGCAGCTGAGTAATGGAGAAAGGGCCACATTAGTGCTTTCAGTAATGGAAAGGCATAGGAAGGAGCTGGGGATATTGAGGTCAGACAGAGGGAGCAGGAGAAGGTTGAGGAGAAGCCAGGAGGACCAGAGGTACTGCCAAGGGAGAGGCAGGGAATTGGCTTCTTGCAGCAGCAGAATAAGAGAAGAGCTGCAGGGATGCAGGATACAAATCCATAGGAAACCAGGCTTCATGAGTCCAATGGCTTACAGATCCCACCAAAACTCTGCAAAATCATTTTGCTAAAAAAAAAATAAATAAAAAAATCTACCTCACCTGGTCTTCTTCACCTCTCAGTGAAGTACACACGGGGCATGTTTGATAAGTGCTGTGTCACCATAGCACAAGTGAGGAAGAACGAGCAGGACAACTGAAGTGACAGGCGACTGAATTGAGATGAGCGGCAGGAATTACCCAGGTTCCAGTCG
Source organism: Egretta garzetta (assembly GCF_000687185.1). Classification (NCBI taxonomy): domain Eukaryota; kingdom Metazoa; phylum Chordata; class Aves; order Pelecaniformes; family Ardeidae; genus Egretta; species Egretta garzetta. The sequence goes on along the minus strand of NW_009259718.1, from coordinate 2,468,414 downwards.
GATGCAGCCCCCAGGGCTAGTGCTTTGCAGGCAGGCAGAGCCCGGGGCTCTTGTGACTGCCTTTAGACCCCGGCTGAGCGAAATCATGCAGGAACTGAACAAACTCCCCGTACCTTCCTTCCCTATGAACAGAAGGCACCCAAAACCAGCCAGCAAATCCACCTCCTTCGTGCTGCCCAGCACCCTGTGCCTCCCAAGCTGTCCCTGTCCCCCCCTCCTCCTGCCTCTGCTCATGCCAGGTGACAGCCTGTCTCAGGAAGGTATTTATTTTTGCATTATTGGTTAGCTTTGTTTTACCTCCTAAGCAAACCTTCCAGTATTTATAGCCTCGCCCCCGCACTTGTAGTATATATTAGCCTTTTATGCCTTCTCTGTCACCTGTTGAAATGAGAACTCAGGGTCTTCGGGCCTCTGCGGCCCTTCCCTTACATTAACTTAAATCACACCAGATGTGGGCCCTTACTGCAGAGGAAGACTAATTGATTTCGCCAGTCACAATATGCCTATTGTTTTTTAACACAAATAAACACTGTGGTGTGTGGGGTTTGGGTTTTTTTGTTTTGGTTGGTTTTTTTTTTTCTTTGCCACAAGAGCCAAAGGTTATTCAATTAAAGGACTCCAGAAAGTGTGACTAATAATCCATGGGCAGGGTATTTCTACAGTAAAAAGGCACAGGGGAAAAAAAAAAAGAAAGAAGAAAAAAAAAATAATCTCCACGCTACCCTGAGAACAGCGGCCTCACCGGGGCCGGCCATAACTGTGATGGATGGCTGGTGTGTGTAAGACGTTATTATTTGTTATGTGAGTGGGGGGAGATGGCAGGCGCATTGGGTAGTACACCTGCTGGGCTCCGAGAAGCAAGAACAGCTGTGTGCATTGATTTAGACGCTTGCTACTTGGGGCTCCAGGAACGAATCAAGCGACAGCTCATAAAAAAAGAGGGTTTTATGATTTTTTCCCCCTTCTTTCTGCAAACAAACGGCCACATCATATGTTTTCCTAACGCTGCCATAACTCAAAATTAAATCCCAGCCCAAGGTGTCAGGCTGGTACCATGTCAGAATTGTAACGGCTTATTTTAAAGGTCGTTATGGATGTACCAGGGAAACACTGGGGGTTTCTGCACAAAGGTGCCATTTCGTTTTGCTGGAGCTCAGGCACTTAAGGGCAATTAGCTCCACTGTTAAAAAATGAGCTGAGAGTGTTTTAACTGGTGATTTTATGCTAATAACAACTACTAATTCATATTGTTAAAAGAGAAAGTGCAGGCTGCCAAAGCTGCTCCCAAGCAGCGTACTGTATGGCCCCAAAGCTTCCCCTTGTCCCTGGGTCCTTCCCCCACCAGAAGGTGTGCTGCATGCCAAGCTCTGTGTCTCAGGGTCAGCAAGCCTCTTCCAGAGCAAAGGAGATCAAAGCCTGAGCACAAACGCTGCAACAGGGACAACTAAGACCCCTTTCTCCATCCTGCACCCCTGCAGCCCTCCGTGTTGGCTCTGGGTGCTACAGCGCTGCAGATGCTGCTGGATCCCATCACTCAGCACCAGGGAAAGGCCACCGTCCTTTCAGGGCATCATGCAAGGCTGCAGTCTAGGCTTTACTAGGCCACACTTACCAGTGCTCATGCACCAGGGTGCCTGGGTGAGCACAGTGGTTACACACCCAGGGACACACCGTGAGCAACTGGGGGGCAGATGAGGTGCTGCTAAGGAGATCTCAGCAAGTCACTTGGCTGCTGCCTCTGGAGGAGCCGGCTCCAAGCGCTCCTCTCTTGGCTGTGCTGGCACTGCTTGGAAGCAAGGATGAAACCTTGCTGTAAATGGTGCATCTGTACAGAGCAGGTACAGCTCTGACATGCAAAGGAAAAATATCTGCATGACCCCTCTTTACACAGGTGCTCTCCAGGACAAAGACATACTTTAAGCAGTGCCCTAATATCCATTCCTCCAGATGGGTGCAGAAGAGACCTCAGAGAGGAGCAGCTCCCGTTTGTTGCTCTTCAGATGCTCTTTCTCCCTCCCTAACTCTGGTACCGATGCAAAAGATCCCAGCCCTAAAATAATGGATTTTACTCAGTGCGTTATGCTTGTGATGAAGAACAGGCATTTGGCCACTTGTGCAAAAGCATGTACAATAAATAGGCACAAACACTTAAACAAAGAGAGCTTTATAGGAAGACTAGACCACATGGCTGGGTTAGCCAAGAAAATGCAATTGGTTTTGCTTATCTTAAAGAGCGAAGGAGATAATCAGCTTTCAGAATTGGGGGAAAGTTGATCTATTCCCACTAACTGCCAAGCAATAAGGTGCAAAGCCATAAAAATGATAAAAATGAAATTAATCTGAACATTGTAATATTATCCAGTCTGTTAGACTTTCAGCCTTGCCTTTCAATTATGAGAATGACAACAGTGAAAAAGAACAAACGCTTCACAAACATAAAATTGCCCTATTTATTATTATATTGCACTATTTATTATTATATTATTTTACTACGGTCTATTTATGAAGCTTCTTCTCTGACCTGCCTTACAGCCTTGAGATGGCAGTCAGCCAACAGAAAAATTGAAATAGAATAGGAATAGAATAGAAAATACTCTAAAAAATAGAAAATTTTACCACTTTTGGAATGAAATTCTAAAAACAAACCAAAACCCAATAGATCCCTCCCTAATGTAGGTGTGGATGCATATGCTGAAGCAGCAAAAAGCACCATAGACCTTTGCAAGCAGCGGGTGAGCCTTTGCTGCTCCTCCTTGTTCAGACATGACATATTCTTAGGTCTTTTGGCTGTTCTGTCTACTCTGCTGGGAGGTACCCTCACACACACACCCCCGGGCAGAAAGCAACTATGTTTATTATTATCTCTGAGGATCTTTCTGTAGTGCTCAGTACTCCTTGCCTGAGCTCTTTGCCACCTCTGCTCTAGCCATTCCTCCAAACACATGGGCCGCCTGGTGCACCTGAGCCCGGGTCTGCAGAGGCGGTGGCTGCCTTCTGGTGCAACTGCTTCTCCCTGCTGCCAGAGGCCGCTCGGGTAGCATCTGTCGGAGCAGAAATGGAAGATGCTCTTTGCTTTCTGTCCCTGTGCTCCTGTTGCTGAAGCCCAGCAAAGTTATGCAAAGAACGAAAGTGCTTCTTCACTCAAGTGCAGAGTGGATGAAAGTGGCAAATTGTGCTTTGAACAAATAAAGTGAACTGAGATGTTAGAGTATTCTGAAAAACAACTTCTGCAACCAGCAGGGATCCTTGGGAGTCCCGGCTCTGCCTTCTCTATGTCTTCTCCATCCAACTGCCACCAGGCAGCTCTCGGGCTTCTCTCGCCTTTTCCTGGGAACATAAAATATTGAGCTGTTCACAGGAACACCAAAGCAAATCCAGGGAGAAATCTCAGTTTTCTGCGCTAAAGGTTGGGTGAAATAAATCCTGGGACCACAGACTGGATGGAGAAAATTCTTGCAAATATAATGAATGCCCTTCGGGGCCAGAACTGAGGTCCTTCCAACTCTGTAGCTGCCTCTGGCAGTAGCAACAGGATATGCAGTTTGGGACTAACACACAAATCTAGCCACTACCTGTGGTCCACAACCATTGAATTAAGGATTCTAGAGAGTACATCCCTTACTGGCTCTTTTATTCCATTCTATGGACATGCTATCCACAAATTTGCCTTAATCCTCAATTCTGTCCGTCTCTACAACCTCCTGTGGCAACAGATGCTAGAAGTTTACATCCATCGCGTAAAAAAAAAGTACTTTATTTTATCTGTTTTAAAACTGTCTGCTACTAGTTTTATCATGTGCCTCTGCAGTTTTTAGAGTAACAGTTCTCAATTCACCTTATCTACCACTTATATGATTTTTTGGGGTGCTGAGTGAGGGAAAATAGCACAGTGGCTTTCATGGAAATACAAAAATATGCCAGGTTACTATTTAGATACAGATTTCAAACATCAGTCAATGGTTGGGGGGGAAAATGGCGTCATTTGGATAACAAATGCAACTGAACAAAACAAATCCATGTATTAGACTGTAGGCAAAATCTTGGAGGAACATTGAGCCACGAGAGAAGGTGATACATGCCTGAACCTTGGGGGTTCAGAAATCTCTCTTTCTCCTTCATAGAAACAGAACAGTAGTCATAGTACCCTGCTGCAATACATCATTCGCTCTGCTGTTAAATAATAAAAAACACAGTGGAGCAAAACCTCAACTGTTTCAGCTTGCCATAACTTCACTGTCTTTGGTAATATTTTTTTTTTTGCAATACACTTTTGTTTTAATAAAAAGAAAAAAGAAAAGCATATTTAAGGCACAAAGCCCACCATGGTCCTGTGAATCTCAGAGTGTTTTCTCACAGACTCAAGAGTTTTATTTCTCACTTCCCTAAAAACAGGTACTAGAATGAAATATGAGAGCATTACCCATGGAGAGAGTACCTGTGAAGTGTGGTCGGCTCACAGAGTCCTTATTTCTTCTGATGTTCTCATGTTTTTCCCATTCTCCTATCCAACTTAACAACAGGCACATGTAGGTTTTTCCTATACTATTTTTTTTTTCTCTACTGTGCAGGACTGATGGAAGCCAAGAGCTGGGGTAAAAGGACAGAATGTCACACTTAGGGGCATTGTTGACATTATTTTTAAATTGCACTAAGTGAATATCCTTATGTGGCTCTGGTAACCTGCTAAGACAGAATTCCATTTCTCAATATTTATACGTTAAATCTCTGTGTATGTATTACCTCTTGGGCATTTCTTTGCTTTCTTAGATATCTCTGACTTTTCAGGTTATTTATAAACACACCAGTACTTTTCTAGAAAGCAATCCAATAGATTTAAATATTTGTTTACATTGAAATTGATGAGTATTTTTTTGTCTGAATTCTTCTATAGTTTTATTTTTGCAGCAAAGACAGTATGGAAGCATAAATAAAATGTTAGCATTTAAAAACGCTAAAATATGACAACTTTCAAGCATGTGCAACACAAGTAACTTCAGGGAAAGCAGAAGAATTACAGAAGATATGCACTATAATGCATGTACAACAGCCACAACCTCAATTTTATTCTACACGCAAATATACATGTTCAACAAAACAGTTACTACATGCATCTCCTGAAAGGCATGCTTCTCTGTTGTTAGAGACTCTAGGAGGTATTTTATGAAACAGCGTAGCCCTTTAGAATGGTGTAGGGCAGAGACTGAAAATTCCCCAGTCATACTGGAGTAAAATTGGAAGATGAAATGGTATCAGAGGTAAAATTTGACTGAGAATTGGGGTTAATATTTTCATTTTAGAAAATAGCTCTGTAAAATCTTCAATGGTCCCACTTCTTTTAGGACCAGACGTTTTCAAGTAATATGAACAAAATTGTTCATAATTTCTTTAGTTGTCTGCTGTGAAAAAAATGACATCATTCATTCCTATTATTTGCCCAGAAATAGGCAGGAGATGTGGTTTATATCTAAACTGAGAGAGGATGTCTCCAGAAAACCTACTGCATTGGTTCTTCACTTCAAGAGGAGCGTGTTATCTTCTCAGCTTCTGATATCTTCTTCAGACACTCTTCTTCCAATACCTCAAGGTTTCTTGGAAGTTCCCTATGTATGTGGTGACCCTAGCCTGTCCCTTTTTAGGATACAAAATCTGATAGGATCATAGCACACAGGAGAATTTATTTGTTTTAAAAATATGTACCGGTTACCTCCATCCCCTTCCAGGGTTTTGCATAGGGGCAGGCTGCCAATGTTTGACAGGTTCCAGATGGATATACAGAGCGGCAGTGCAGGTCAGTGGTGCCTTGTTCTGTGGTTAGACTTCAACACGGGAGGATAAGAAACAATGGGAGGAAAAGTAGAATATTTCAGGCAAAGTGTCCTAGTTTCGGAAAGGGCCACGGGGTTTTTGTACATTTACAAGCACTTTCTCACATTACGAGCTGACGGGTTTCTACTGAAGCCCTTGTCAGTCAATCTCTCTCTGTATTTCTCCCTGGTGTTCTGTTAAAGCCAAATAAAACCTATTTGCCTCTGCTTTTCTCCCTTGTTGATCTATGTAAAGTTATCAGCTTCTTGCAGGTGTCTGCTTCTTGCATTTGTAATGACAGTTTAACAAAAAAATCAACCAAACCTGAGGCCACAGAAAAGGTTTCACAAGAGGGGTCAAAAGGGTTTCCTCTTCTACTAAAGGTCTGCTACATTATTAGCAGTGCCGTGCTAGAGATATTTACCTGTTGGTTGCCTTTCAATTGGTTCAACATGTGGCTACAGGGAGGTTGGAGTGTTTAGATTAAAACCACTTCAAGTTAAAATCTTGGGATAATTCTGGGGAAAAAAAAAAAAAAAAGACTGCTTGTCCTGCTTTGGCTCCATCCTGACTTTTGTCTCTGTGTTTTAGTTTAGCCTCAATTAAAAGAAAACAAGCAAACAACAAATGGAGAAAAACAAACCCAAACAATTAGGGTTTTGACATCTAAGAAAGCCAATGTTGGATGAGGTCATCTCATCACAGCCCATAAAGCTATCTCTTCCTCCCTTTGTAATCCACATGTTCCAGTCCAAGTTCCTCCTTAGTCTTTTTGTGGCTAAAGTGAACTATACATCCCAGGCAAAATATGTGTCTGATTTATTGGTTGTCTGGGAGAATTAATGCTACAAATGCAATAATGTCTAATTTCAATTCAAAAGGAAAAACAAACCCCAAAAGCATAGACCTCCCCATGAAAGAATTAAGGAACTGATTCATGGTTTATAAAGCCAGAGGGGAGCAGTCTGCATGTCGATCCCGACCTCCAGGATAGCACGGGCCAGACCATTTCTTCCCTGAATTACTTCCTTTTGGAAGTAAGGCACATCTTTAAGTGAAACAGTCAATCTTAATTTTCAAATTGCCAGTGATAGAGAACCTTGCATAGCCACCAGATCTGTTCTTTTGATGATTAGCTGTCATCCTCTGGTTAAAAAACATGTGTGCCTTATTTTTGGTCTGAAGTTACCATATTTTTATTTCCAGCCATTGGATCCTGCAATGCCTTTCTCCAGTAGCTAAAAAACCAAAACAGAACAAAACAAAACAAAACAAAACTATGTTCTCAGTGCAAGCAGGTATGGACAGTCATCTTTATAACATTCTTTAAGTGACTGAGCTATTTTGGAGTCTTTTACTCCAGTGTAAGTTTTCCAGCCTTTTCATGATCCTCTTGATTCTCCTGTGAGACTTCTCCTGCTATTCACTATCCAGCTTGGACTGTGGACACCAGTGAATATAGATGTTATGGCCACATCGTAACCAAATACCATACCTGTATGCGCTTTTCTCCTTTCTAGTTCATCTCTGTAAGCCTTTCTGGAGGTCCTCAGGAGCTCCAATCTGACTGTGTACTGACTGTGGTCCCCAGCACCCTCCAGAGCACACGTACAGTGTATTCTGTCAGTACGGCCTGGTTTGCTTTTTTTTTTTTTCCAAACAAATGCCTTTACTTCCTAATGTGTTGCTTGCATGTGTTTCACCAGGCAATCTGGTCTGCATCACTGTTTTATCTTCTTCTTCATTACACTCAACTCTAGTCCTGTTTTTTTTCTTCTTCCTTTTTTTTTTTTTTTTTACTTCACTGCATAATCTTTGTGTCATGTCCAGTCTTTGCCAGTGGTAACCACATATTTTCCTGGTCCAATGATAATATGAAATAGTTTAATTCTGAAAACTGACCCATGCAGGGCTCCACATAAAACACACCTATTTAACAAAGATCCCAGATTTATAGTATAGCTTTCCAATTTATCAATTCATTTTTAAACCATTTAGCATATGCTGCATTATTTTTTTATTATGCCAGTTTCTGAATGAAAACACATAGTGACACCAAATTAAATTCCATATTGAAGGCTATTTTATTGACATACTAATTTTTATGCACTATATTTAGAACTTAATCTCCCCTATATCTCAGTGTACTCGGACAAGGTCTGTTTTACATAAATCCACTTTGAAGATACCAATATTTTTGACTACAGAAGCTCTGTCTCAGCCTCCACTATTTTGCCTACCACTTCTAGACAGGCATCTGATTATTTCGGTCACCCTACTTTCCCTTTATCAGCAGTGTTGTCGGAAAGCTTTTACACAGATATGTACGTATTTTACATTTTAAAGATTGACGGAGCTTACAGCCCTGTTCTCAAAGTCCAAAATTCTCCCTTTCATTTCTAAGGCTCCTTACTGTGGTCCTTTGGCCAAGGGGGGCTTTTTGCATAATTTCCATCTTTCGTGCAGAGCACAGAACTTCAACAATCTGGAACATCTGTATTGGCGTTTAAGTACCAGCATGTCTGGTGAGTATGGTGACCAGAGAGAGAAATATTCCTTCTGTTTGTATCTATAAGGTGCATTTCATGTATATGAATGAATGGGGAGCTAGAATGGCAAAAGCAGGGCCTAGAAAATAACTGAATCAGTAGAAATATGGGCAGACAGCAACCCACACAGAGTCTGACTGCATCTTTAGCCGTACCCCTTTTCTCAGATGTGCAAGAACAAGCAAGGGAAGATATTTGACTAAGCTGTGTAACTTGTGTGTATTCCACCATTGATACACAATATATAGACCCTGTTTGAGCTGCAGACACTACTTTTGTGCCATGTCTCTTACCTCCAACATATAAGTTTTGTCCTTAGGATATCAAAGAACAAATATCCACTGCAGCCAGGGGTTTTAAAAGAATTGGTTAAGGAGTTTTCTGAGCCACTGACAGAGCTTTTAAATAAATCTTAGATTCCTGAGGATATTCCACAGAACTGGAGGAAAAAAGTCAGCCTCGTGCCAGTAATTATAAATGATCAACAGGAAGACTCAGGAAACTGTAATCCCCTAGAAACTTGGCTTAGCAGCCCAGGGTCTGGGGCAGGTGGAGAAGAAAGATTGGAAGAGATACTCGTAGAGAGAGATAAGAAGATGTACATTTCCCAGTGGCACATCTAACATCTCCCTGTAGGATTTTCTCTTCTTTTCTCTTTGACTGAAAAGTGGAAAATATCCTTAGCTAATCACTTCTGGAAGAAATGGGAGACTCAGAGTTCAACATATGGAGAAACCCTTTGGTTCCAACAGTCTACTTTTCATGTGCATGTCTGAAGCTGCCAGACACATGCTTCCTTCACATCTAAAGTATTTCTTCTGACCACCAGTCTTCCTTTTCTGTTTCTTCCCTCGAGACCGGGCTGTGGAGGGAATACTTCATTGCAGAGAGTGGATGTTTTGTTTGCATCACACTTTTTATTTACTCCAACCTGTTGCATATCATAAAGTCTCTTATTCAACTTGCCCTGGAGAGTATTTACCAGATATCAAATATCATAGTTAATTTGATGTGGGACTTCAGTCTTAAACCACCTGCTTTGACCCTGTTTTGGCTAAATTGTAACAGGCATTAGCTTCAGTGCAGAAGTGGATATTTTTGGAAGCCACAAGAAAAACGTGAATTTTCAAGTTATGCGATGTATGGATTTTCCGAATTATTTTTTATGTGCTTGTTCTAAAAAGATGCTATTTTTTGCCTTCATAACCAAAGAACATCTGAACTTTGCCAGCTGAAACTTCCCAGGCATTTACTTCATGCTCTTCTCATGTTGCAAATAAACAAGTTAAAATAATGGAAGCATAATCCATTTAACACACTTCTGTGCACATTCATATTCCAAAGCCTCTTTAAGATGAAAAGAGGAGACTCTGGAGTCCTCAAGTTATTATGCACCTCTGTGTTATCGATGATAATTCATTCCAGCATTCAGACCTTGAGCAGGGGGGATGAAAATATGGGGGGATATGTTACGAAACCAGCATAGTTCAGGAGTTTTTAGCTGCTGCTGCCATGTGGTTCAGGCTGGCCCCACTGCTGTTCTAAGCAGACTGTGACACTTCTTGGCATGGAGTTTCAGACTGGTGAATGGAAAGCTGATAGCTAATAGGTCTCACGGATTTAATCATGAATCATGTACTTGGTTTTGTTCAGTAATTTCTCTTCAGCTTGACTGAATAGTGGGGAAATTTAAGCAGTAGTAGTTCAAATTGGAAAGAGTTTTGATTCACCTTGTGTTTGCATGGCAGTTTTCAATTTCAACTGCACCAGGATAATCAGTGCCTTAAGCTTGACTCCAATGATCCATCTGTTTCGCTTTTTCTTCTGTGGCAGCCGTCAATATACAGGTTCATTAGGCAAAACTTGCCAGATAGATAAACAGCAACCTATGGGAAACTTTTTCCTATCTTTGTTTGATTAGCAAATGAGCTTACATTTTAAAATAGCAAGGTACGCATGCATTTGTATATTGGTTTTGGCACATCGTTTTACCTATGTAGCTTGGCATCATGGTTGGTCTGCACTAAGCAGTGCCCATGACAGAACTACCTGCACTGATACCTGCATTTTTAATGTGCATAAAATGGATTTACAGCTATAAGGATGTCCACTGATTTCTTCTGTTGTGCACAGCTTTCTTCCAGCGTTGAAAGCTTCTCATTCACTGAGAATTCAATGGCCATGGATGTAAGGAGTATTCGATGCCCTTTTCCAGAAGCTTCATCTTCCAACCCTTTCTTAGCAGAACTCCTGCCCAACCCAGGGAAGACCTGAGTTTCCATCCACTGTGTCCTCACGCTGGTTATTCTCTGGGAGGAGCGGCTGGATGTGTTGCAGAAGATGCGTGGAAGACTCCTAGGTGGCAGGAGGTGCATTTTGCCATGATGCTGTAGGGTGGCTGAGGCTGCAGCTTCCACCAGGGATGGGCTCCCCCCCCGGCAGGCTGGAACAACCACCCTTCACAAGCAAAGCCTTTCATCCCAGCAGAAGCTGAACGTGCTGAAAATCTGCCAGGAATTACCCACGTGAAGATTATAAATAATTGAGAAAAGAGATGTGGAAATGGCAGGAACATAAAAATCTGGTGTCTCCCTTCGTGATTTGCAAAGCAACACCCGGAGTCCAGCTGATAACACAAAGAAGATCCTTAGCTTTGGCTTGCCAGAAACAGAGGCAGGAACCAGCAACCTGAATTATGTGAAGTCCAGCAGGTGCTGGCACCGGTAAAAAGAAGGGAAATTTCAAATAAATAAGGTGAAGTGGGCAGGCTTCCTCAGAGCACATGTACAAAATTTCATTATTGTTAAATGAGGGAGCCAAGCACAGCTTTTCATTTTCAGCTCCCTGCAAGATTGATTTGACCCATATTTAGTGAGGGACTTCAGTCTTTTGTAGCCACCTGGAGTAGGGGACAGGCAAAGGCCAAGGTATTTCTCTGTCCAGGTGGCCCTCATAAATATCTCTGTGGAATTTATTTTCTTTCATTTACTTTGGCATTGCTTGGGCACTGCTTGATTAAGGGGTGGTGTGTAGGAACTGACATGCCCAGAGATAGACAGCCACATCTGCTAACCATTTGGATTAATTATTACACCTGTACCATAAAACACATGTTAATAAAGGGCTGGTGAACAGGTTCAGGTTGCAGTTTTAAAAAGGCCCAAAGAAAGCAGAATGCTAGCCATACACAAGAGCGAGCCAAACCTTTTGCTGATAAGATGCTGCAGACTCCAACCATATACGAGGAAGAGGCAACATCAGATACACACGAAAAATAAATCACACACAGGAGGAAAGTGCGTATCCTGGCAAACTATGCCTTTGTAGTCTATTGGCTAGAAGGTGAACGACAGTACACGTTCTTTCTTTCCTTCTTTCTTTGCTGTTAGATGTAAAAGGAAAAAAATCATTAATCACTCTGCAGGATACAGCTCTTAAATGGGTAAAGTTGCTGAAGGGGTCTGGTTAGCATCAGCCGATTTTTCATTTCCTTTCAGTGGGGACAGTGTGGTGCTCTGGAATCCCTGGAGCCCAGGAGCATGAATGCAGGTATTGAATTTTCAGGAGGAGACAATTAAGACCAAGCATGTGAGATAAAATCGTATTTAAATTAATTCAGGTACCTCAGCTGAAGACCTAAACCCTCTGCCTTCCTCCTTCTTTGGGAGGCATATTTGGGAGGGCTTTACTGGCCCGGCGTTAATCATTAATCATATGAGCCTTGTGTCAGTTGTGATGGAACACAATGGAGCTCTATATTTATTATTTCTTCCACTGAAAATGTTTACCATATTCTTTCTGCCTGTGGAAAATTATTTTGCTGAACAAGCTCTTCAAACAGCCTTTGCCAGGTTTTCACAGCCCTTTATTCTGAGATTCCCTGCAGTTGAAACAAAGTGAATGTGGGCCCTGAGCCTGGTGCCAATTCTTCATTATCTGTTAGATATCTCCTGACCAAAGCCGGCTTCCATCATGATCTGCAGATGGGTCGAAAAGAGAGAACCTAGGATCATTGTGAGGACACCTGCAGCCCTTCTCTCTTTGGGCTTCATCTGTGGCTGATGCTGATCTTTATCTGTTGTCTTTGGGCATTCCTTTGGCATTTTATTACTCATCACTGCAAATACCACCAAGGAAGGGGCACACCATGCTTGCTCTGATGCCTGGGCACCACCAGACAATAATGTGTGTTAAGAAAATCCTTCCAAAACGAGGAAGCCAGACCATGCACCTGTCCCTCAAACCTACTCAAACAGTACTTCACGGACAAACCCAACAGCTCAATACGTTTGGTCCTGACCTTTACAGTTGCTCTGAGAAGCCATGTGATCCAGATGAAAGCTGGGGTCCGTGCTGCGCCACTGTACCCTGCAGAAGCCATGGGATCAGCTGGAGAGCAGCTGAATGCTTGGCAGGTTGGCCATGGGTTATGAGTACCACTGCCAGGTTTGAGGCTCTCCAGTCACCAGTCTGTTTCAAGCCCGTGTCCTCCCTGAGATGGTGGATTCACAAACAGCATGGCTGCTGGGTTACTTGTAATCCTTTGCTTTTAGACATTGTTGTACTGTGGTGATGGCAAAGGTGCCTGTGGCGGATGCTCCAGTTGAACACTTTTCCTAGGCCAAGTTTCATACCAAGAGGCTGACAAAAGACTGGCAGGTCAGCCAGGCAGAAGAAACTTTCCTCCAGGGAAATTCAACTTTACAAGGAAGCTGGGGCTTTCATATCATCACAACCCCAGCTCCAGTCACTGCCGGCAGCCAGGGGCAGTTTAAGACTTAAGTTTAAGACTTAAGTTTAAGACTTAATAAGCTGAGTAAGGGATGGACAGGCAGTCTGGCCTGCTACAAAGTGAAGGATGCTCTTTGAAGGAGATTTTTCATTAATCAGGATAAAAAGATGAAGTTAAAAAAGATGAAGTTAAATGTCTGCCTCACCTGCCCAAAGAGATATTTGTATGGAAATATGACAACCTGCAGGGAATGAGAGTATGGCAATATCTAATACACTGTGATATAATTTTAAGAGGTAGCCCATGATATTTATGTATGTGTTTTATTGTCTGAAGGTTGCCTTCCCCTACAGCCCCAATTTAAGACTCTATACTCTTCACCTGTACATGTTCATCAGTCTCTTCTGTTCTCAATACAAAAAATGCAAAGGATTTCCAGAAATGAGGTTATGCCTAATGGCATATATATGGTTAATGTCATACCCTGACAGAGGATAACATTGGTTTTGCTATATTACCTTTTTTCATTGCTATGATCTCTCCCAACTGATATCAGTACATGCAGAGGTTTTAGCAGATGGAAAAAAAGGGATGTTTCTATACATTTCTATTGTAGTCTAGAAAAGAATGGCAGAGTGACACTGAAGTGTCACTAAAGTAAAGGTACCCTTCTAATAGAGGAAAAGCATCTGGGTCTGATTTTGGTTACTTCAACTGCTGGTTTTTATTTATTTATTTATTTTTCAAATGTCTCTTGCATACAATGCAGGTTAAAGTTTCCTGAAGAAGCCTCTAACTCGGGGTAACATCCACATGACAGAGTAACTATTTACAGGCCCAAAGACACGCGTAGACTTAAACACTTTGGAGGATTGGAGTTAAAGCTAGCATTTCATTTTCTCTATTTTCAAACCATACTTTTGCAGTGCTGTTTATATTACGACTCTATTATTCAAGAATATTTTTCTGGCTACTCTGATCATTAGAGTTCTGTCCAGGTAACAGATGCCAGCTCTTAGCAGTTGTTGTATCTGAATTGCAGTGCACAGAAACTACTGATACATCGACCACATTCATTCCTCTGTACTGGAATAATCCTTGGAATGTATTAATTGCCGGTTATTGTTTAGATTTACTATCCAGCTCCACCTTCTGGTAAACTTGTATTAAATCTAACTTGTTAAGTTTCTTTCTACTTGCAAACACCGAGAGCAAATTCTTTGCTCTGTAACTCTGCTACTGATCCAATCACGATTTAAGGATTAATTCACTGACCTGTGTTAATGCTGCCAGACACTGAATTTGTACCCCATCATCTGTTTCAGGGGTACATGGAATAAAAGCAGCATTTTCAGAGTAAGCAGTAAAGGAGGTCATCTGCATTCTCCAGTCACTGAAATTTCTGATCCATAACATCTCTCAATGAATAGTTCCTGGGCTCCAAAATTATCGAATGGCTTCCTCAGACCCATACTGCCATAGTACTTTCAATCCTAGCTGTTCTTGAAAAAGAATGTGCAAATGTATCCAAGAAGGTATCCACTCATTCTTGCACAGCTTCTCAAAAAACCATAACCATGAATACATTTATACTCAAAACTGAGCATTGGGTTTACTTAAATATTACTCATTTACCTCTTTGCTTCTTTTCCCCCTTTTGAAGTGTTTTAGGCAATCAGACTGTTAGCTGTCAAGTACAGGGAACATCCAGTACTACTGATTTATGAAGTACCTAGGAGACCTGCATTCCTATCTCAGACAGAGCATGGGGACAGTATGAATTTCAAAACTAGATATTTAATGAATCCACTTATCCAGGCTCTTATCTATGGGGTATTTTTATGCATACACCTTTCAGTTTTCTTTTGAATCCTCACCTTTTGTATTAATGGGCTTCTGGTGGCTACATCTCTAGTAATAAACTAAACAGAGTTGCAACACATGCTCAAGAACTAGTCAGCAATCACAGAATCACAGAATCGCAAGGGTTGGAAGGGACCTCGGGAGATTCTCTAGTCCAACCCCCCTGCTAAAGCAGGTTCTCCTAGAGCATGTTACACAGGACTTCGTCCAGGCGGGCTTTGAATGTCTCCAGAGAAGGAGACTCCACAACACCCCTGGGCAGCCTGTTCCAGTGCTCCGTCACCCTCAAAGTAAAGAAGTACTTCCTCATATTCAACTGAAACCTCTTATGTTTCAGTTTGTGCCCATTGCCCCTTGTCCTGTCGCTGGGCACCACTGCAAAGAGTCTGGCTCTGTCCTTGTGACATCCACCCTTAAGATATTTGTATGTGTTGATGAGGTCCCCTCTCAGTCTTCCCTTCTTCAGGCTGAACAAGCCCAACTCTCTCAGCCTCTCCTCATAGGGAAATGCTCCAGTCCCTTTATCATCCTAGTTGCTCTCCTCTTTCTAGGAGTTCCTCATCTTTCTTGAACTGGGGAGCCCAGAACTGGACACAGTACTGCAGGTGGGTTCTCACCAGGGCAGAGTAGAGGGGGAGAAGAACCTCCCTCGGCCTGCTGGCCACACTCCTCTTAATGCACTCCAGGATACCATTGGCCTTCTTGGCAACAAGGGCACACTGCTGGCTCATGGTCAGCTTGTCGTCCCCCAGGAATCCCAGGTCCCTCTCAGCAGAGCTGCTTTCCAGCAGGTCAGCCCCCAGCCTGTGCTGGTGCATGGGGTTTGACCTGCCCAGGTGCAGCACTTGACACTTGCCCTTGTTGAACGTCATCAGGTTCCTCTCCGCCCATCTCTCCAGTCTGTCCAGGTCCCGCTGAATGGCAGCGCAGCCTTCCAGTGTATCAGCCACTCCTTCCAGTTTTGTGTCATCAGCATCCAGGTCATTGATGAACAAGTTAAACAAGACTGGGCCGAGTACTGAGCCCTGGGGAACTCCACTAACTACCGGCCTCCAACTGGACTCTGCCCCACCGATCAGAAGCCTCTGAGCCCTGTCATTCAGCCAGTTCCCAATCCACCTCACTGTCTACTCATCCAACCCACACTTCTTGAGCTTCCCTATGAGGATGTTATGGGAGACAGTATCAAAAGCCTTGCTGAAGTCAAGGTAGTCAAGGTCAATCATCTGTAGCACACTCCTTGACACAGTTTCCCCAAGCCAACTGGACCCTCATGGACAAAGCCAAGGCACAGCCTGAGGCCAGTAAGAATTCCCCATAGGCATTTTGGGCAATGGGTATGTCACTCTCCTTCAGTGCTCATTTTATTTTTCAGGATTGACATAGTCTATACTTCCCATTTTCTATTCCTGAGAACATAGAAGACTGACAAACTTGTCCACCATGTGGCTGTGCAAGACATGCATCAGGACATGCAGTCTTGCTATACATCTTGTGCAAATCATGACCGAAGAGATGCCATTCCTTTTCCACTTACTGCCCGTAAGCAGACCACTTTTGTGCCTGGCTGCTGCTTACAGTGTGCTAAGAATGGGCTCTTCGTTATGCCAGTGTGCAGACAGCACACTTTTCAATATGCAGAAGGCTGAGGACGGTGTATATTTTATTTATTTTCTCTTGAACCAAATCCTTAGCTTCTTTCCATCGTTCTACTCAAGCAGCATTCAGCTGCACTATATCTAATGGCAATTTGCCTGAGTAAGAACTTCGGATTTGTCCTCCTGCTGA
>NW_009259718.1:2449081-2451519 GCF_000687185.1 Egretta garzetta | reverse complement strand
TTTCTAGCTTATGTTACTGTAGGGCATAAAATGCCTGCTTTCAAGCCGAAGTCCCATAGGTCTCAGGACAAAAGGAAAACATCGTTCCACCCCTCAAAGCGATCATAAGACAAAAGACAATGGGCAGCTACAGACAGATGAACGAGCACACAGACACGGAGAGACGACGCTGATCAGTGCGATGAGCTGCAACCTAACCATTGTCACCGTAGGCATCACTGGAAGAAACACAACTGGAAAGAGAACCGAGCCAAGAGAGGCATTTTATTTGCAGAGGAATTCGCATCTCAGCACTTGGTGACAGTCCAGCCAGAACAAAAACCGGAATTGTTGCAATGTTGGGTGAGAGGGGGTGCAGAGCCCCTGCCGAGGACTCTCTCCTGGCAGGCTGGCTCTGCGTGGGACTTGCACAACCTTCCAGTCGCAGCAAACCGGCACATGCCAGCAACCACGAAAACACTTCCGTCACAATTTTTCCAGCCAGCCAAGCCTGAAAGAGGCTCATGGAGCAGCTTTTGTCTACGATTACAGAGAACTCCTCCAGGAATGAGGGGCAGAAAAGGAAAAAAACATGGTCATTAGATCTGAAAATGTAACATGCAGGCACTACAGTATAGCACCATAGGCTGGCCAAAGATCCAGTATCTTCCAAGTGAATGAGAGATGATAGCGTAAGAATTGGTGGCAGACAGCTAGAAAGGAAAGACTAGCTCCTTGCATTTAATGCGGAGGTGCAGAAGAAGCAGGGGAAAGTTGCAAGCAAAAGGTGACCTGATCACAGTGGCAGGCTATGAACACAAAACACAAACTGACAGAACTTGAATGAGAGTTTAGCTGTGTACATGGAAGCTCATATCCTCGCCACACTGTGCAAAGTCTGTGTATGGTCTGGATGGGATCTGTGAGTCACAGGCTCTGCCCTCATAGACTCTGAGTGACCAGCAGAATGGCGATGCTATCCCCAAGAACTGCAAAAGTGAGCTTTAGACAACCTGAATTTAAACTCCTAATTAGCTGTACATAAAGAAGTGCAGCTAACGCAAGTGAGATTTTAACTTGGAAGAGAATGGGATTCTTCTCTAGCAGTGATGTGAATTGCCTCCATGGAGCGGTCTGTGTGGAGACGGTCGATGGATTCGTGCCTGTGTCTGACTAGTAGTTTGAGGGATTTCACACTGAAAGAGTTGTCAGAAAGGATCAAGCTCATAAGGAAGCTTGAGTCTGACTGGGGTCTGGCCAGAGGAAAGAAAAGTTACCTCTGAATTCAGTCATCTGCAGGATATCTTTGTCCTCGGATGTTAAAAAAAGCACAGAAGAATGGCTGGCCACTACCACCACCAGACTGAAATGGCTAGGACACTTCCCCTTCTCTTAAAGCTACTCCTTCCCTTGGGTGGAAGGAGGCTGACCCCAAAATGCCCTGAAAGACACTGAAAAGGCGGGTGCTTGACTACAGTTTCTTGTTAACATTTTGTGTTGTTTATGGTCTCTTCTTCTGAGGTTTCTGTCCTCTTTTTTTAAATCTCAGTCCTGACAAGCAGTACTAAGAATCTTCACACCCTAACCTAGACAGGTGGGGATGTGTCAGAGGTGCAGGTACATCAGAAAGTCAGGGTCATGTCTCTTCTGGTTGCTGGCTGATGTTTATTCGAGGAATCTAGGATGTCCTCTGCAAAAGTTTTCCCTGTTGGTCTCATTTTAACCTATACGACTTTGGAGGTCAGTAGAAAAGCTGTTTTGCTGACCCACAATTTTATTCTCATTGGTAATTCAGTGCCTCACTTGGTTTTTGGCCTATAATGACAACAGTTACCAGTCTAAGAAGTACTTCATCTTGCTTTTTCTTGCCAGCTGAGTTCAAATGTCTTACACGCTATGTGGAGACCCATTATATTTCATCATTTTTAACTCTTTTCTTCAAGCTTAAATGGAAGTTTCCACACCTCTAATGAGTAACAGGATACAAAAATTATAACTGTGATTAAAAAAACACAACTCGTAGTCTGTCACAGTATTTTAAATTTATTTGTGTTTAGATACTCAGTTCAAAATTGTACGTGCTAGACCTCTTAGTGGTTAGGGAAAACAGTGGGGAGTTACTAGTCTGGAGCCAGAGGGTGTCTGATTTTCATTGGAAGCTGGAATATCCAAAGCAAGAGTTGGAGGAGCCAAAAGTCCTTCAGAATAATTTTTCTGTTTTGCAAAATAAACAAAGGAGGATTCAAATGAAAGCAATGCTGGGACAGATTCCCATAGGAACACAGTGCATATTCTGGCGGAGTCCTGGGGCTCTTTTCTGCTTTGATTTATATCAGCAGCATAAACACTCTTTATCATTTACCAGCTGCCAAGTACCCGCAGAACCTACAGGAATAATATGATTCAGTAATCTACAATACAGTTATTTCTTGGTTACCTTGTCATTTCCCCATCTCTGT
>NW_009259718.1:2441573-2449036 GCF_000687185.1 Egretta garzetta | reverse complement strand
TCCTCCTTCCTGCCACTCTTCTCTCCTTCTTCAACAAACAGATTTCATAACAGCCAAGTTATGGTCCCTATAGAGCAAAGAGTTACACCAATGCCTTACACCACCAACCTTCTGTATGTGTTATACAAGAACAAGCTGTACCAGTTGTACTGGAACTACTGAACTCCTGGACTACAACTACATGGTTGTACTGGAATAACTGTATCCACAGTCGGGGAGTGCTCTACCAATTTAACTGCGCTGATATAATTAAATCAGTGCCTGCTGCACATTCAAACGTGTTCTTAGAAATCTTAGCCATAAGCAGGGAGATGCCCATTTCCTTAACCCCTGATCCAGCTTCAGAGGAAGGTCTCACCTCCAATTCTACATCTACCTTGACATCCATCACAAATGGCCAGCTAAGATCAGCAGGGCAGCTAGCAGGAATTGCTGCTTTTCAGGATATTTTTCTGGTTATAGAACAGGCCTGGGTCAGCACGAAGTTCTGCTCTGGCTCCCCTGATTCTCCCTCCTCCAGCCTCTCCACCTGCATGCCATAACCACAGCAAGCAATCAGGAATGGAGAGTTGAACGGACCTTGTTCATCTTGCATGACAGCAAGACTCTGTTCTGCACTGAAGCCTCCGGGCAATCTCTTATCAGCATGTGACTGTACCGTCTTTCCCACCTATTTAAGTGCCTTGTGGCATACAGGGAAGGTACACTGTACAATGCAACAATGTGTACTCCCGTCTATGTCTTTAAAAATACATAAAGGAATACTTTTTTTAAAAGGAGAACTGGTTTTTTTTTCCATTTATGCATTACTTCAGCTACTTTAAATTATTTTTCAGGATTAGAATATACTGTTCTTGGCTGTTTAAAGCAATACTTGAAGTAGGACATTTACTTAAATTTTTTCTGCCAGGTACTTCAGGCTAAACAACACATTGGTGTCAATAAGTCACTTCCCACAAACACAAACTATTTGCAAGGTCATAGACATCAAATACCAGGATGGACTCAAGGTCTTCTATTCCCAGCTCATCATTTCACCCTGTGCAGTAGGAGAATTCCAGAAAGTGGTTCTGGACAGGTTGTCAAGAGATCATCTCCATTCCTTTGCCTCACAGGGTAGCAACTTCACCTACGGCATCCCCTGCAACTGTTTTTCTCCCTGCGCAGACAGAACAGTGAAAGGGAATACTGCCTTCATTTCTTATGGAGTCAAGAGAGATGGAGATAGGCAACACTGGGAGCTGTGAATATCTGTGAATTGAGAAAGTGCTTACTCGAAAGCAAGATTTCCCATGCAAAACAGGAGATCAGAGATGTAGGCAAATTCGTGCTATGGTCAAGTCAGTCTGCAGAGCTGGTAATGAAAGGCTTTCACCTCTTGGGTCCTAGTTCCCTTTCCTGGCTGCACCAGCCCCACCACCTTGTCACCTCCTCCGGTCCTGGTGCTTACCTGATCCCACTGGAGGCTGATTCACACAACTAGCCCAGAAGAAAGGTCAATATTATGGTGTTTAAACTCCCTACAGCACTGTGGGATCAGACTAGCACCAGAGAGATGTAAATGAAACAGCAGGAGCGCAGGAGCACAGAGATGTTTATGGCATCAGAGAAGGAAGCAGGCCCCACAAACACCTTCCCCAACTCCTGTGTCCTAGACTTAGCTGCAACCGGGAATAGCACCATCAACCTGCTATTGATGCTTTAGGTGGGCATAAGCTGCCACTGCTGCAAAACCAGCTGCCAGCTGCAAAACTCCTCCTCCATCCTGCCCCCCTCCTTGTGCTACCCCATGTATCTGTGCACCCACACAAGGAGCCAGGCAAAGAAACCAGAGCAAAGAGTTATCCGGGTATGAGGAAAAGGATGCAGCAGTACCCGTGCTGCAGGGGCAAAGCGGGGCTGGCTCACTGCCTGCTTGTAAAGCGAGTGTGGAAACTGTGCTCAAAGCTGGCACATGGGCTTGCTTGAAGGACATCTGCAGCAGAGCCGTAGGCACCTGTCACACCTCCCAGTGTGGCCACCATCCCTCCTGGACAACCTGATAATTAGATAGCTTCCTTTCCAATGAACAATACTTGTGCCTTATTTGCCCAACCATTAATATGCCTCTTCAAGCATCTTTAATATGAGATTTTAATGATAAGCGACAGGAAAATGTTTTGTTAGCCAGCACCAGGGAAAACCTCCATCTATTTTATCTTCAGTATGGCACTGACCACTCATCACCTATGGCTGATGCCCCAGCTAAACAATCCAGATGTGCTGGCTAAGCAGCACTTTGTGATTTTTTTAAAAATTCATTTACAATGAGGCCAGAAATGGAGGGAAAAGAGTTAGAAGCTGATATGCTAAAGTCATCATTGCCTGACATGCTTAGGGATTTCATGGGAGGGATTTCTGGAGCCAAACTGATCAGGGACCAGGAGCTCGGTGGTACTTTGTTATGTCCATGCTAGGAGTATGGCACGGGGAGGGCTGGCAAGAAATAACACCAGCCCCCCATCGCTCACCCGCCTCAGAGGTCTTGCATTCCAGAGATACTAGCTGTAGATTCACTAGGTTTTCTTACCATATAGCATTGCTTCTCCCTGTGATAAGGTACTCTGACATCCTACAGCCACAGTACAAGGGCATTTGTCCAAAATGCTACCTCTCACAACAGCAATTGCTTTTGCCCTTATAATCTGTAGACTAATTTTGCAACACTGACAGGACCAGAGCTATTTCCCATGGCAGCTCCAGCTCACGTTAGCTGCTCTAGCACTATCTCCTGCTTGTGCTCCAGGGAACTGCATCAGCAGGGAAAGTTTTACAGCTTATACCTCTTCAGTAACATCTTGGTACCTGCAGCACTTTTTCATCTGTTTCGATCATCTGTACTGCACAGAGCCTTAAAGGAATTTCAGGCAGTAGGATGTGGGGGAAGACTGAGCAGCTGCAAACCTTTACCGGTGGCAAACTGAATTACCCAGCCATTTCTGTTCACAGCCTGCGATACGGAAGAGCTTGGTGCAAACAAGAAGCGTGGTGGAGGAAAGCTGTGTTCACAGAAAAACACAATTTTCTCTGTCTCTGCGAAGGCCTGGAGGATGAAATGCTACTGCCGAGTGAAGACCGCCTGTCTGAGCCGTGGTCTGACCGAGTGCTCCACTTGGGCTTGGATTTTCCTTGAACCACAACTCTGCATGAATCCCAAATTATCCGGAGAAAAAAAAAGGCACAAATGAGGTGTTTGTGGTGAGACAGTCTCCGCTTAAATAAATCTGAAGTGACAAGGAGCTTTCTGCAGGGCTGGCGAAGAGAAGCCTTGCGGGGCAAAGATGGGGAGGTTGGGGTGACCTGGGAGGCAGGCTGCACGGGATGCTTGGGGAAGTAGGAGGGAGCGCTGAAAACAGCCAGTGCTGCTGCCAGTGTCCCACAGATGGGGAGATGAGCCATGACCCAAAGCTGGAGCAGAGCAGGCCGTTACGCCTCCCAGCCCCTGCTCAGACCCGGGGGAGCGTGTCCTCGGTGCTACCTCATGGAATAATTCAGCGTCCCCTCCTCAACCTGCAGGCAGGAGTTCTGCCAGCTGAACGAAAACAAAACCTTTCCAACTAAGTACACAGAAACCGTACTCTCAGCTGGAAATGGCTTTCTGCAGTCCCGGGGCCTCTCTCAGAAGCCAAGTCAGCATTTTATATCGGTCTGGGTACCAGAACTACGGTCAAATTGCACTGTCGCTTGTTGAAGAAGTCTAGCAGAACTGTTTGCCATCGGGGAATTAATTGCATTGGAATGGAATTGTTTCACAAGGCTGTAACGATTTCACAGAGGTTTTGCTTCAGAGGTAAAGCTGGAGGAGATGGTCTAACACTATCAAAAGGCCAGGGTTTCTCTGAACGAAGTCTTGGGCTCTGACCTTGAAATTACTTTCTGTAGTATTTTTCTTTGTAGTGTATGTATATATATACTTAATATTTTTAAAAGAGGGTGTCAAAATGAAATGGGTCAAGCTATCTGAAATGAACATTTTCCAGAATATTATTTCACATTATTTCAGAGGCAGAGGAATGGATCTGCTCTTATTAAATTCCTACATAAAAAAAAAACACACCAAAATCCATTTTCCACATCCCTCAAAGCTATTATCAGTCTGAGCTATTTTCTGAGTCTTATTTTCTCATTCTTCTTCATGAGCATAGTACTATGGCAAATAGCAGTCCTTGTGAGGAATTCACTGAGTGGAAGCCGTAATTCAGGAGTGCCACGTCTTCCTAGGGAACGTGTCTGAATCTCCCCAAATATTTGACCTCCCCCTGATAGCCTGCACAAACGCTAATGACTCTAATGCCTCTCACGCTCTGTGCCTAATGACAGCAACTCCTGTTGCCAATTAGATGAGATTAGGGGAGAGCTGTCTTGTGCATACTGTACATGACAGCCTATTCCTAGAGCCATATATTGCCTCTAAATAGGCTACTGCTGAATTCAGGATGGAAATGGAAAGCTATTTGTGGGAGGCTTGTCCTGAGTCCCCAGCAGGGTGTGAGAATTTGTACTTAGTGCTGATGGTAGGGTTATGCTGCGTTGCTGATGGATGTAAAAGAGGGCTGCCAAGAAGAGACTCCAGAACCATTTCCTAAATAGCAGCGATAAAAATTACTGTTACAGCCTAAATCTGCACTGTTTTCCTGTATTCCAGGCAACTCCGAGCTGCCTGGGGGAGCAAGGACATAATCCTCCCTCGGAGTATCATTATGTGAGTTTTTGTACACTAAGCTTTTTATACCACCTCACAAGAAGGAAGACCGAAAGGGAAAACTTGGCAGGAGAGTGAGAAAGAAGAAAGGGGAGAAAGAAGAAAAACAGCCGAGCAGGCTTACCAGAACCAGAGACTGTGCGAGAATACTGTCCCGTCAGACCACATCGTATCGTTGCGTGATCGGAGGTGTCTTACGATCCCATGAAAAAACCTGTACGAGAGTAATCAAACTGAATTTTCATGCATTCCATTCGCTTTCTGGAGTCTCGGTGGGGACTGGTTTTAAAATGCAAATTTTGGAATAAAATACCCTCTTTTGATTTGTCTTAGCTATTTTCAACATGACACTAAATTGCTGCTGATCAAAAATTTCTATTGGAAATTTGTATTGCACAAACCCAAACCTTTCTTAGAAGCAGAACTTTCTTTAAAAGTGTAATTTAAAAATAATTTTCTGGTCTCTGTCAAGCAAAATGTTTCAAAATCCTGGAATGTGAGTTACAATAGCCTGGATTATATTTAGAACTTTGTTGATACTTATTTTGTTCAATTTTTCAATATTTATTTCTTGTCAAAGTTTTCACAGTACTAGAAAAGTTACAGAGAAAGACCTACAGCTCAGCTGTTCTTTTTCAAAGCTGATGAAGTTCCATGTTAGCAGTTTCAGTTTCAAATTTTTTCCTTCATAAACTCGTTTTTCTAAGTTGACACTGTCTTAAAAAGCCATATGAAGCAAAATTAAAAACAAAAAAGTGTAATAAAAGCATTGACATTCTCAGTGGTATTTGCTTTCAGTGATCAAAATAAAGTTGTATGTGGGAAAAATAGAAAAAAGTTTACAAACATTAAAAACTGAAAAACATTCTACCTTTATTCACCCAAAGGAGAAACAATTTTGTATTTGGGGCTTTTGTGCGAAATAGTTCTAATGTTTTCCTAGCAGTTTTAATCGACACATATGTTTGTGCAGTGAAAAAAACCAAAAAGGCTACATTCAGAGCTACTCTGTTTTTCTCCAGCATGAGTGGAAATTGCCCTTCCTGATGCCTATAGCAGATACACGTTTTTATTGTACAAACAGCAAACATATCTACCGCCCCGCCGCACTTCTTCAAATAGGGAGGATTTTTAAAAAGAGGAATGTCCATAATAATGTTAGCAGTATATAAAAATCAATTCTCCTTCAGTTTTATTTTCACATATGCTGAGTGGCAGAGCCATGCAACAGACAAGTCATATAAAAAAGGACAGAATATGTATCTGCTAGCACATTCTCATTTGGTTTTTTTCTATTTACACAGTCTCTTGTAGAGTTTTGTGTTTGGCAATAGGATCGAGTTTTAACTTTCACCCTGCAGAAACTGTATTTGTTTACAGTCTGTCCCTCTTCTTGGTCACAAGGAAGAATTGCTTTTCAGGCAATTTTTAGATCCCCTCCTGTTGCAATTTAGTTATATCATATCAGGAGGTTCTGACTGACATCCCCAGGACTGCACTCTTCTACCAGGGGGAAATGTCAGGATCTGATATTCACTCCCCTTTATCTTCAGCTAGAGAAAAAAGAAAATTATTTTTAAGAAAGACTGCAAGACATATTTGTCCTCTTTGACTTCTAGATTTTGGGTTACCCCATCATGTTAAGATCAAGAATGCATTGATTATAATCTCAAGATTATAAAGAGGCTGATAAAATAAATAAAGACTATTCATCCCTTACCTCTTTACCATCCTTACTACATTGCATATTTAACCTGCTCTGAAATGTTAAACCATTATTGAGAACCTTTTTTCATTTTCCTGATGTTTTCTCGGTATCCAGATTCCAGTCTTTTCCAGTACCTTGATTACACTCTTTTTCAGTACCCTTTTCTCTGTTTCCCTCTATTAGGCTGAAAGTGCTGTTACAGGACCTTCACCCAGAGGCAGCCTTTGCTATCTATAACCGGGGGTCTCTAGATGCCTCCTCGTTAAGTTTTATTGTTGTGTTGGTTTAAGGAATAATGTTAGCCAGTTCATCTTACTATTCGTAGAGACTAACAATTTATGTCATTACCGCTGTTACAATCTCCGTCTTACAAATTAATCTAGCAATCTGTTCCTATTTTATCCCAGAAGCTCCCAAGAATATTTTTCACAGTCCATAATGTTCAGGTTTGTTTCCTGAGGTATACTGAGCCGGGTCTAAGGAATAAGCATGACCTGCCATTGTAACACCTCTAGTTTATCTCCTGGTTGTGATTTATGAAGAACTGTGATATGGAGATTGCAGAAATCAGTATTTCTTTTGGAGGACTCCTTCGCCTCCCCACCCCACGGCTGTGAGATCCTCGGGAAAGTCACACAGCAGATCAGATGCTGGTTCATCTGCAGCCAGTAACAGAATATTTTGGGCAAGTGTATATCCCACCAGGTCAGCTGCTAATATTTCGCTCTTGCTTTTCAGCGAGACAGGCAGGCATGAGATACTCTGACTAAGACCCAACTTGCACATTCCCACTAAAGCTTAATTTGGCTACATTGCAACATCTGTGTTGTGCTGAGTCCAGTATCTCTCTGTGCTTCCAGGGCCAAACTCATCTATCATCACAGGCAGCAGTTTGGACGATGGCAACTGCTGCTGCTGCTGGTCCCAACTTACTGACAAAAAGGAAAGAAAAAAGGATTAATATTTATTTTTAAAGGTGCCCAAAAGCTGAGGCTACCCCTGTAGGCAAAATCA
>NW_009259718.1:2429271-2441409 GCF_000687185.1 Egretta garzetta | reverse complement strand
AACCCTTGAAATTTAATAAAAAGAGCAAATGACACCCCATAATTTTCATCCCAAGCACTGACTGAAAGGTGACATTACACAATAAGAGTAAATCTCCCGCTCCGCTTATACCAGCCGAGTACCCAGAGACATTTCTGCCATAACTCCCAAACCAAAATAGCAATGGGTGAAATACAACCTGCGTGCTGTTGTCAAAAACAAGTGCGAGTATTGTAGTTAATGCTTGGCAGCAAGCCGGGGAGCCAAAGTTCACCAGAGGGGCCCTGCTGGGGATTCCTGGAGGCACTGTATAAATCTCCGCTCCTCTCCCTGCCACCGGCAGAGGCTCACGACACGCTGTGTATGGGAGCACCCCGAGAGGTATGCCCCAGGCTGCCGGCAGCAAACATACGTCACAGCCTGAAATAAATAACATGAACACACGCGCCCTACGTGTGCACGCATGCACAGAGGGGCGAGGGGCAGCTCTGCCTTTTGATGCGAGCAGATAATCTTGCTCTGATAATGGTTAACCGATCACTGAGACTCTCATTCATTTGGCTCTTACTGGGCCCATATATATACCTGATAATCATGACCTGGTCCTTCCAGCTCTCACTGGCCCGGCACACGCCGCGAATCTTCCCTCAGTAATTCGGTTTCTGACTCAACAGCTCAAAGTCAATCCACAGCACATCTTTTAGGGAAACATGCATTCTTATTTTAAAGGTTCAGAGTGATGCAGGAATAACATTATATATTGCTTATCTGTCCTGAAGCTTAAGTACATCCACTATTAAAAAATTTATATTAGATTTTAATTGTTCAGCTGTCAGATCTTGTTATACCTTTGTCTGCCAGACCGAAGAGCCCTGTAATATCAGATAACTTCTCCTCGCGTAAGTAATTATAGAACATGATTGAATCGTTTCTTAAGCTCTTTTACAAGTGCAACAAATAGATCCCTTCTAATCTCTCATAGTAAGCATGTTTTCCAGGCCACAAACCGCCCTGGCAGGAGTCAACAGAGTCAACTGAAGTCAGTGGAGCTACACCAGTCCTCGCTTGCTTAGGATCTGATCCCCAAAACGCTAACCTAGAAAGTGTGTAGGTATGTAACCAGACACAGTCTAGTTTCATACCTTCTATTCAGCTCACAGAAAGTATTCACTGTGTTGACCACGAGTGCTCCAATTAAATATAGTATATCCATACACCGACTCAAATACACGGATTACCTGTAAACGCAAAACTAAGCAAAATTCAGGATATTTATCCAATAGATAATTCTGACATCTCACCTTCTTATTTTATCCCAGCTCAACAGTTCAAATGTTAACAGTTGTCAGAGAAAGAAAATTACATTTTTACAAAAAATGACAGAATGTTGCATTTTCATATTCTTCAGTGCAGACATGTCACATCAACATTGCCCAAATTAGAACACTTCCACGTGGATCAATGCTGTTGTGAATCTACATTGCCTCATCATGGTAAATTGCCTCACAGGGACTGCAGGTTGGTACCCTACTGTCCTCGGTGCTCTGCAAAGGGCCATGTTTTCTGATGAGACCATGCTCCCTCTCCCCTGCCGGCTCATGTCTTCCGGAGGCAGGCAGAAACTGGGCAACAAGAAACCTGTATGGCACTGCGGAAAACGGGGACTTCCAGGGAGCCTAGCACTGGGAAAAGGTTAACAGGCTGAGTTATAACACCAGCATTTGGCTTAATGCTGCTGCTGTGAAATATTTCAGGTAGGCAGAGCATAGCCGAATTGTCTGATCCGAGTTGAATCAAGACTGAAGTACTTCATACTCACAGTATGCTCTGCAAAAACTACTGCCGACTGCTTTTCATGCAAATGTACAGACATTTCACAAGTCTACATGCATATTGCACGTACAAACAGAACTGCCACATGGACTCCAACTTATATATAAATCCCAAGCAAACACACATGTCCTGAATACATACAACTAAAACTTAGATGGCTAGTCTAAATCAATGCCTTGTCCAAAGTGCCTCCCCCATCAGAGGAGATGAATCTTAGGACAGAATGAGTTTCTTGCTTTAAAAGTTTCTCTCTACTTACTATGAAGTGCGTAAGTGGCTGATTTAGACTAGAAGCTAAACTTTAATAGGGCTAAAATATACATTATGCACACCAACATGTGGTAAAAGCACGTAAACATTTAGTTATCCTACAGATGCATGCAAGCACAAAGCATGAGTATATAGTACAGCTAATACAAGCACATACCCAGATGTCTACTCCACAAACAGAAACCAAAACCCTTTTGACCAGCTCCCAGAATTTAATGCAGGTCCTGCTATTTTCTTCATGCCTTTTCTTAAACCTCCACTCTTACAGCCAAACGATCCCTGCAAGAATCAGAAAACTACTTTTACAATGAAAATGTTGCTCTTCTGTCATCAAAGCTGTAAAGATCAGATTGAAAACATGAATCTGACAAGCAAAGAAAAAAAAGAGAAAGTGGACAAAAGAAACCAAAATCTATCATTTTCCCCAATCTTACGACTTAGTCTTGATCAGTTATTTTTAACACTGTTGGCAACACTGCAACAAGCCCATACACATTAAAAACACATTCATAAGGAAAACCTAAAAACATAAATACATGTAGATATTACTGGCATGAACTCAACCTATGTGTGCATATCTTACCACCACTGTGCAACCATGGATGTACAAACTATACGGATGAGGGTACATTCTGCAAAACATATATACGTGTAACACCTGCAAATACTCAACACGCATCCTACACAATACAGTCACACCACCACAATTATGCACACACAAACATTGCAAACCCACATACCTGCAATTTTGGAAGCACAAAATAGTCTGACTTTCTGAGGAGAAGTAACAAAAATATTTTCATTTGTAATTGATACCTTGAAAGTAAATGAAAAATTTTGTTTTGGTTCAAATTAAAATGTCAATTTTTGGTTAGAAAAATAAATGAAATGCTTTTATGTCAAAATAGCAATTTAAAATGACAGATTTCCTTTGGTTTCAATTTAAATTGTTGTTTTGTTTTGAAAAAAAGAAATAATATTTAACGCAGAACGAAAACAAAAATGAGCATTGTGCTTCAACAGGCCAACCCAAGATAAAAATACTGTTTGGAGAAAATGAAAACCAACCAGAGAAGTTGTAATGAAAAATTTTCATTCAAGTTTTCTCTTGGGAACCTTTACTTTCTAGACAGTGGTAATGCATGTGTACAACTCCCTTCTTATTCCACGTACATGTATGATCTGTAAGAGTATTTCATAAGGGCGTGCTCCGAGCACTTTACACACACACACACACACACGGGCATTTCATGTTTGTGTGATCTGTAAGAGTATTTCATAAGGGCGTGCTCTGAGCACTTTACACACACACACACACACGGGCATTTCGTGTTTGTGCTTTCGGCATGTGTGCAAGCATCAAACACGCATTGGCCCACAGCAGGCACACACATGTGGTCTCTGTTAAGAAACCCAAGAAATAAAGCCAATTTTAGATCAAGTGAGCTGTGGTCCCCTGGCTCAGGTTCTACTGCAGGTGATTCTATAAACAAAGTTTAGTGCCAATGTGAAAGAACAAATACGCTATAAATAGTTCATGACTTCCAAAACCCCTTGTCTCATTCCAGTCCTTGTTCTAAACCAAACCAGCAGATGGGCTGAGAGGACTTCAAACCCACTCCTTCAAAAAAATGTTGAAAATAAAGGAGAACAGCATGAAGGCAGTAAAACAAAATAGGAAAAGGAGGGCGGAGGGGCACAGAGAAAGGCTTTAATTTATTGGGGAGAGCACTGGGAATGTAAAAAAAGCAGGAGTGGAAGGAAGAAAGGGGACATCACCCTGCCTGATTGCAATTGTCATTAACTTGCAGCAAGGGTATTAAATTGCAGCACGGGTGCAAGTGCACGCAGGCCACCTCCAAAGCAAACCTCCCCAGCATCTGATTCTCCTCTGCACTGAGTGATTTAATGGCCTGGCCCATGCGGTTTATTTACTGCCTCTTGCTCCATTTAATTGAACCCAGGGGCCTTCACACCCGTACGGGTCAGTGACGAAGCATTTGTTACCTGTGCCAGGCAGCACACCAGAGGCGGGGGAGAGGGAGGGGATCGGCCATTCAAGCACAAAAAGCAACAGTTGGAGTCTGTTGGGGGGGACGCGGTTCACTGTGGATTCTGATTAGTTTTACGAAGCCGGAGGTTACTCTGACATCTGGAGGGAGTTTGCAAGGAACTGAGACAACACGGGGCTAATGCAGCAGACTTTGCATGTAATGGTCATTTACACACAGACAGAGGTGTTAGAAGAACTTGAGAAAATCCCCGAATTCTCCAGTGCAGATTAAGTGCCCTAAACACAGTTCAGAAGGCAATTGGTTTAACTATAACCTTTATAGCTGCTGCATGTCAAATAATGACAATTACTGTCCATTAATAGTAAGAAAACGGGAGTATTAAGGTATTTACCTACACAAGAAATCAGTGATTGTGGCAAGTAATCAAGGCGAGACAACATTACTGTTAGGTTATTAAAATTAAGATCTACTGAGATTAAATAAAACTGGAGTTGTATATAATTCAGTATTTCCATGTGCTGAAGTCTAATTCTGCCGGCTGAAAAATCAGTCTTCAGTGCTGCTGGAAAAATCTCCACTGAAGTGAAGCAGCAATGACAGAGTGATAGTGAGTGGATCTCCAGTAAAGGTCACTATCACATGACAACATATAAAAGTTTAGGGTACACAGAGAGCAGACAGTGCCATGGCGAGATGGCAATGCAGGCTCCAGAGATGGTCGTTCCGCATTAGCACGGTGCTCCATGGAGACCCATCTGCTGTGCTGAGAAACTGTGTTATGCCAGGGAAAGCACAGGGCTGCAGGACCAGCTCAGTACACCGTGCCACACAGACATGGCTTTAGGAAACTCTCTTTTCAGGAAGAGTGCTATGAAAAGAACAGTAGGGCTGGGAGCACATAACTCGGGAACAGAAAAAAGTTGGTCACAAGTGGCAAACAGTGGATAAATACAACCACCAGTACCAGAGACCTGTTGAAGAGCTGCAGAGAGTGTAAGAAAGCAGTTCAAGCAGAAGGAAAAAAAAAATTGCTATATAGACTTCTAGCAGCCAGATGGACTGCCAGACATTACAACTATCAGAGAGATAAGCAAAGAGGTATTTCAGCAGGCATGGCATACTCAAAAAGCACAAGAGTTTGGTTTCCTTTCAGAAAGGTTGTGGCAATTACCCATGAAAAGGAAGACTTCACCTCCGTCACACAGCCAATCAAACAGGGACCCTGTAAAATTGCTAGAATTCTTTCAAAATTGCAGAAATTATTCACTACACTATTCCAGGGCAGACAAGTGCCCTGGGAAGGCACTAGTGAGAATTTTTAGTTCTTAGAGCTTCAGCATAAGCAAAGCTAAGAACGGTGAAAAGAGTAATAGAAAACTAAAAAAAAAAGAAGGCAGAGAAAAGCAAAAAGTTGCCTTGACCCATGTCCCAGAGGTGTGATATCTAAATAAGAAGTGGCCCAGATAAAATTGGTTTCTCAGGAGAAATCTTATCCTGGAGAAAAAAGTCACAGGTGTCAAACAGATAAAACTTTGTTTATAATTGTAAGAGTGGATAGTCTTTTTTTTCCCTGGAAGCACAGCTAAACATGTCCACCTCAAACACACAATCAAGACATAAAAGCAGAAGAAAAAAGCCCATTGGACTCATCAGCAAGAAGCGAGAGGAATTTAGCTTGGCAGGTTGGCTGGGTAGAAACACACTGTCCAAACACCCACACCACCACAACTGAGGGCAAGATGGTGCCCTTTGGTTACAAGAATGAGTTACATTTACACCTTTATCAAAGCACTAACAATACACAAAATTCCACACATTTTAAAGGTGTGAAAAAACAGCCCTTCTTAGCCAAAAGAAACCTATTACCTTTGCCCAGGCAATTTTACAGGGAACTGCTTTTAAAAAATCCACGTATGTCAGCCAATATAGGTTCTATGGGAATATTACACAATATTAAATATGTAAACAGATTATCCTCCTTGTGTTTTATTTTAGTCTAAATAAATGTGCCAAAAAAAAAAAGATGGGACAATAAATAATTCTGTAGTGGGACCATTTATATGAAAGTTTGCACTCTAATTCCAGATGAAAATACTGAAGGTTATGTGGGCATGTCTGAATAAAACCTGAACATTGCAGTATCTTGGCACGATATCACACAGAATCGAAACACATACCAGAACTGTAGGCAATGCCGGTTAAATGCTTTGAGAGGGTGAAGAATGACATTGGAGTCGCTGGATAAGGGCAGAAAATTAATGCACTCATCTGCCACTAGTCTCAAGCTTGCCTGGGATGTTAAGGACTCACAGTGCTTCTCAGGCATGCCCCAATGAGAAAACCAGTATAATCTTTGCTGTCAGGCTGGAAGCAAGACAAGAATGAAAACAGAAAAACCCTGAGCCATGTCTCCTAAGTTGTAAAGCTTTGAACCGAGTACATGTAGGGTAGTGTAATGGTTGTATTACCAAACATTTGGAAAGCTTCAAAAGGAATACAATCTGTAAAATCAAAGAGGTACCTAGGAGAAGCTGACAGCTTACCGGCACAAACTTCTTTAGTTCATCGGGGTAAGTTTTCAGCTTTGGACTACAATAGTACAAAGGCGTTGTATTTGAAGAAAGGGAACCACAAGGACTAAAGATAGCTAGTAGGTAAGATACGCTCTGTGAGATCTTTTAATAACTGTTCTAAAAGCAGTGACAACCAGAATATCTTTCATCACCATAACTAGGGTCAGGAGATTATGAGTTACATATATAATGCTATTTAGACACCTAACTAGCTTTAGAAATCTCACCCTGTACTCCTCTGAAAAATAAGGAATGTAGTTATACAGTGTCTTCCCTATAAGACTTCTTCATTAGAGAGTACACACTGACAATTACCACTGAAAAAAATGTAAAATTGTTCTTGTAGAGGTGAGGAGAAGGTGTTTAGTATGAGTGAACTAGGGGATTCGTTTATATCACATGCTTGATTAGTAGGGCTGGGTGTTATTTGCAGGGTGCCCAACCATAGCTGGTTTTACCAAGTGAAATTATTTCCACTAAAGTGTCTTCTGAACTTTATCAACTGGAAGGAGAGCTGAGTATAAAACATCAGGCTTCAATTGTTTCAGAGAGAAAATCTGAGAGAGGGATCAGTGATTAGAGAGAGTTGCCAGGAAATATTTGATAAGCAGCAGACCTAAGGAACTGTTACATGTCCATTTTCAAAATCCCTTTCTTTCCTGCTGTGCAAAACCAAGAGCATTATTTGGCTATGTGTGAACCACAGAATCTGAAACATCTGGGGGGGGTGGTTAGACAAAAGGAAGGACAAAGAAGGAAGCATTTATGTATTCCTGTTCCTTCACTGAGGAGGATATTTTTCTGTGATATGTGCTCCGTAAGCACTGGGTGTGCTGCAGTATGGGGAAAGAAAGGGGCTTGATTCTACCTAAGTATCTCTGTTGAGGACAGAGGCAGCTTCAGCAGAGCAAATGGCCTTCCAATCACTCTGCACATGTAGGAAGAAACTTTTTTATTTCTGGCAACAGGCCAAATAAATTAAGGATGTCAGAGAGAAATCTGTCTCACCTGGATTCACAGATTTACAGCAAAGACAAGAGAGATGAAAACAGGGGAGAAAGCAGGTGCCAGAGAATGCCTATTAAAGCTGTTCTCACTTTGGTTGAAATGGGAAATATCCATGCAATGGAAGTCCACACCCCAGATACCAGTCAGAGCTCCTTGGACCATGGGGCTCCACAGACATTCAGCCTGCCCTGGAGCTGGCAGCCCCGGAGGGACAGTGTGCGCTCACTTGGGCTTCTGTGGGACGCATAAGGGTTTTGAATGTGTTCACATGGTAAAACAGAACAGTCAAGGCTGCCATGATAGTAGGAGGAGCATCAGGTAAATTATTTTTTAAGTGCTTTGGTTTCCCTTTTCCAGACCTTAGCAGGAAGCTCCCTGTTGTGGTAAAAATCAGGTGATTTTGCTTCCTCCTCCTTCATCCCACAGAACATCCTCCTGTGAGAAATTATGAGACTTGCCACTGCTCTTTTGACCTTGTTGCATCCATTCTTTGCTCCTGCTCATCTATGGGGTGGCAGCTCTAAGCAGCCAAGCAAGTAGTGAGGAGTAGAGGAAAGGAAATGGACTATAAGCAGTGGGGTTTAGCCCTTGAGGACTCCTGCAGAGAAAAAACTCATGGGATTGAGCCTCCCCTGGTAGCTTCTTTTGTACCACCTTTGCTGTGGCTCTGTTCCCTCAGGACTCTGCATGTCACCGATTCTCCTCGAAGACAAGACCTGAAGTACAGCAGGAGTGACTGGGTGGTGGCCACCAGCACAGTGGCAGTGGCTGACAGATCAGTCAGCACAGAGAGGTAGGAAGAAGTAAAACTTTGTGGGAAGGATGCTCACCTTGCTCTAAGTTGAGAAGGGCATATAAGCCTCTCCAACAGAACATTCCCTGTTGAGCTGGGAATGAAGGATCAAGCCCCAGACAAATAATGTCCTGTAAACTCAGATTACAAGCTATGAATAGGGTACAAAGAGAGACAGACAACAGCTTTCATTATTTAGACACAAGGGGAAGGGCAAAGGCAGGTTTGGAATTATTGCCTGCGTCCTTTGAGAGCAGTCATCACTCCCATCGTGTGTTGTCTCAGATTTGACAACTTGATATATCACAACATCCCCTTCTACTGACTGCTATTGATTTAAATCTTTCTATGCAGCTTGCAGATAACACAGTGTGGCTCATTACTGACTGTTTGGACAGAATACTTTAGCTTCCAGGTTTCTGGATGTGGGCTTAAGGTGGGGTTTCCTCACATGCCCTACAAACTGGACCACTAGCTTGTGTTTGGCACTATATCCATTTGCCTTGAGTCTTTTTCTGATGACAACGTGACAGTAGGAGAACCAGGGAGAGGAACGATGACCTGAACACTAGGTTTGACTACTGCTTGCTGTACCTCTGCAAACATCCGTGCTGCTCCACTGCTGAGGTGGAGACCTGGGATAGCTCTGTCACCAGCTGCTACTGCCAGTTTACGTACCATGTCACCGAACCCTGCTTGGAACAAGTCTAACTGACATGCTGCTTAAAACAGGGGTAGCAGCAGATTTTCCTCCATTCGCACAGGGCTTTAGGGGCAGCAGGAGTGCCAGTCCAACACAGGTGGCTTGTAACCCTCCTAGTGTCAGCTTGGTGCTAGAGGGAGGAGCTGTAACCCCACTGTTCAGGGGCCTTTCCAGCTAGGGGTAGCGGGTCAATTACTTGTCCTGCAGCCAGCCGGGCACTGCGGAAGGGATGACAGTAGAGCCTCATGGCCCATGCCTTGCCTGTTGGGTTTGAGGTAGCAGAGACACTAAGCAAAGGCAGTACTTAAAATAGCTGGGCATAAAGGATGAAAGGAGAAGTAATACCTCTTCACACTGTGCAAGATTATTTTGTATTTCATTTTGTCAACTTCCACCTTGTTGAAGTGCTTCATTCATCAGCTTGGAGAAAAGGTCTTTAGTTAACAATTCAACGTATCTTTTCTGTTAAGAATTTTTAATTAGCATCTCTGTGTCTTTCCCATGAAGAATTTTAGCAAGCATGAAAAACAAGACTTATATGCATGATATTCCTAAGGCTTAAAAAAAGCAATAAAACACAATACTTTCTCAGCTTTTGTGAACCAAAAGCGTCCTGAGCAAGTGCCATGGCCATTAAAGGAATCAAAACCACACAGGACATATCTCTTGTAGTTGCTTGTACAATAAATGAATGGAAGAACCAGCCTCTGAGTCCTGCATTCTTGCTTCCCTATGCCTTTCCCTATACCATTAGCCAAAGGGATTCAGCAGGGCAGCAGCCTATAGGATCAGGTGCTGATCAGTAAATACAGAGGTCAGTCTGCACTGGCTTTGGAGGGGTTTGCGAACTACACGCTGATGGGCCAGACCCATACATATCATATACCATCAGAATGTGACGCGCTGCCAGTATGATAGATTTCTAGCAAAGATGCTTCACTTTATCAGCCAATATAGAATTTCACTGTAGCACTGAAAGCCACATCACTCATTTTCCTCACATTATATCTCAGATCAGGTGAGTACTAGGCTGTGATGAAAATTTGCAAGAAATATTTAAAAATGGGAACCTTCTCTTTTCCCTGATCCACAAAATGGATGCTGCTTTCTTCAAAAGTTCATCCTATGCAAAGAGTTAGGTATGAAAAGTTGTGGTCTAAAATGTAAAAGAAACTGGAAAGATTATCATCTTAGAATGCAGTTCTTGGGAAAACTTAACTATGTACCTGTCGCTTCGTTCCTTGTGATAATTCATAGATGTTAACACCAGGAGGATAGTTACCATTGAATCTGTTATAATGCAGAACACATAAAGATTTGTTTCCTTACTGATGTGATGTTCTCTACTGAAGTGAGTGAACGATTCCCATTTCCATGACCTGGAGAAGGCCTTTATGAAGGAATTGCCCAGCAACCTGGGACCAGGCTGGAAAGTAACTTTAAAATACACATGCATTCTCAGTTTGAAGTCTCCAGCCCGTTACGAACTTAGCTTTTCCCTTGATAAACTGTTTGGTGATTAATTATACTCGTGGTTGAGAAGTTGTATGTTTTTTCAAATTCTCATTTTTCTAACCTCAGTTTCCAGATGCCACATCTAATTATAACCTCATCAGCTAGATTAAAGGGTCTCAGAATGGGATACAACTCCTTTTTGGAGACATCTACTGATCATGATTAATTTACCCATTAATGTTCTCTTTCATGGGCTAAGCAAAATAAGCTCTTTTAGTCTCTCATTTTAAGGCATGATTTCCAGACTTCTTTCTTTCTATTCTTTATACCTTTTTCAGTATTCCAACTTTATTCTCTGAGTCAAGACTGAAATCAAACACAGCTCTTAAGGAGTAATCTTAGCAGTATCCTACACAGAGGTTTTGTCACCTCCTTAGTACAAAATAATTTGAACTGCTTCTGTTTGTCTTCTCAGGCCCACAGGCTCCTGGTCTTCAGTCTCCTTGAATGATCAAAGTCCCTGTATTAATTTTCAAATCCAGAACTTAGTCACTCAAAGGATTCAGGCTGTGATGTTTCTTGAAATATTTTCAGCTACTACACTATAGGTAAACACTCTAAACCTGGTTTAACATTAAGTGTTGGTCAGTAATTTTACAAAAGAAAGATACAAAGGATGTTACAATTAATCATTAAAGTGAATGGAGCTAATAATAACAGGAAGATTACACAAACATATATTGAACACTTAGATTCATACATTTCAGTTCATAGATTTTTGAACAACTGTTCCAGTTTAGAAATGATTGATTCTGCTGTAAAGATCCGTGGGAGTACAGGTTAGAATAAATACAGGGGATTGTTTTGTCAAAAGTGTGAATAAGCCATTTTGCAAATAAGAAACATACACAGAGATGGTTGAATAGAGTCACACGTGTGCAATACAAATTCACAGAACCAGGCATACTGAAATGCGAGTTTTTATGTGATCAAACGTTGCATAGTCTCCACTACTGTCAAACAATATTTGCACTGACATAAAGAAACTCAAAAGCATACAATACCGTGAAACAAGTAACCTTTTCAGAATAAAGAGGGAATAATAAAACACTGAGCAGGAAAAATCTTTTCACTTCAGAATGCCTCATCTCTTTTTGCCTTGGGAATAAAAAATCCCTTTACAGTCAGACTTGCAGCAACTTTCTCCAGACAGGCTACAGGGTGTTTATTTGTAACATTCGTGTTTGCGTAAGGCAGTCTGTTCAGTCAAAGATTTAAAAAAAAAAAAAAAGGCAGCATATATAATCCTTTTTTGCACTCACTAAAATCTGCAATTGTTCCCTAAAGAGATGTGTTTCTGTAATTAAGAAGTTCAAGAGAAAACTTTACAGGCAAATATAACTAATTTCTTTTTCATTAATTAGCCTCATGCAGGAAAGAAGTGTTTTCAGAGCCATCCTGATTGTTAAAGAACTATCATTTGAAAGCAGAATAACCTGAGAGACACTC
>NW_009259718.1:2408523-2429048 GCF_000687185.1 Egretta garzetta | reverse complement strand
CCCCCCTTCCACTGTGTCTGACTTATGGCTTCATTTAGTTCAAAAGGAACCACTGTGATCAGCCAGGAAAGTACATGTGCACGCACAGGCAGAGGAGAATAATTCTTTATAAAGGAATCATTTCTAGTAAACCTTGAGAATAAATATAGATGTCATGTCAGTCTGCAAATGAACTTTTGGTTAATCATTAGATGGTACTTATTTGAAGTCAGAAGTCAATGCAGAGAATGAAGTCATGAGAGAATTGTGCTCCAATGATTAGATCACTGATTATCTCATTTTAATGTCCATGAACCAAAGCTATCAGATTGTCCCAGCATTTATTCAATAGTTGGTGCCAAGGATGCCACTGGCTTTGAGATCTGTTCTTTGCTAACTTTTACCTGTCACTCATAATTTCCTACATTTTTTTTTCCAAACAGTGATAGGAACATAAGGATGAAAGGAATTTAAATGCCCTGAAATTGGGCTGTTGAACAAGCCAGGAAAAAAGGGATAACAGTTACCCTAGATATGCTTCCATCTCAAAATACCATGTGTACAGAGAACAAACGTGCTGATGATGTGGTAAGTCATTTGGCTCAGAAGAGGAAATTACATTCAAGTACAAAATATTGAATCACTTGGATATGGTATTCATACTGAAAAAAAAAGTTATTTTTGCTGCAATTTGCTCTAAATAAAACAGTTTTTAAAAGGTTTGTCGTTGCTGGTTTTTGTAAACTGCTCCTCTCTGAGGGTGAGGAGGGCACTTCAGGGTGGGAATGAGGAGAAGGCACACACCAGTATGGGGCTACCAGTTGCAAGGATGGAATTCATCCAACTCTGTTATGTCAGCCCAGGAGTCCTGATGTTAAGGATTAGTTCTGCTTCGTATGACCTCCTGAGTTTCTAATATCACATCTGACAAAAATCACAAGATGTTATTAGGTCTCTAAACTCTAACTGGTATTGATCTACATGAAAGTTTCTGGTAGACGTCGGTTAAGGCAGAGTCCTATGCAGAAACTGGTTGTGAACATGAGATACTACCATTTACAATTAAATACCTACCCATTTCAGGAACTGCATGGGTCGGGATTTCTTAAGTTATTGGAAAACCACTTACTAGACTGTCTTTCAACCTACAGTTATTCTACGGGAAGAGGTATTACAAGTCACCATCTATGACAATAAGCTATCCATTGCAATGCTTCTAAAGTAAGGGAGAGTGCAGGGGTTTATTTCTTTTCAGTGACCCACTGTATCACCTTTAGCAAGTTCACTTCTCTCTCCTGAAATAACATTCACAGATTTTGTATGAATTATGCTATTTCATTATGGGGAAAAATTCTTTCAAGCTTGTCACGTTGTCATATGATGGCACAGATGTCCCACCCGATCAATAGCCTTCATGCAAACCACCAGGACAATGCCTCTTAGAAGCTTTCCTATATGTGCATGCTACTTATATGTAAAAAAATATTAAGGCTAGGAGGGGTTGATAAGTCATTTGTTTGATTTATAGACTAAAGGAGAAATGTCCAGAATTGCATATTGGCTACTGTTATGTTATTAAATATTTTTCTGGGCCATTCTGAGCTAATCTGCTGTCACACTGCCAGGAAAACAACAGTGCTATGCTGCAGGATTGCTCGGGGTTAGGATAACTGATGACCTCAGATGAATTCACAGCAGACTCAAGTTTGAAACTTTGTGGTGCATAAGTGTGATTCTTAGAAAAATTATCAGTATTCTCAGATCAATGCAAAAGGTACAAACTAAACAAACTCTTAGGTCAGCAGGCTGACAAGAAGCATAGGCTAAAAAATGGCAGAGAGGGTTGACATAGTACCAGGAAGATGTCCTGTTGGCACCCAGTACTGCCACTCATGCATTTGACTGCATGGCACTTCTTGTGTGGTGGATTCCAGTGGACGTGGTTGTCTTCACCACCACAGGAGAACAACGTTGTTAACTGGCCAGTATTGAAGACTGTGTGTGTCCATGAACTCCTGCCTTCCCAAGAAGCCACTTTTTCCATGATGTGCTCAGAGAACCACCATCAGTCAGTCTTCTGTTCTGTCATGTAGCAAGTGTTGGCAGAGAGTGTTGCAATGAATTTGAAACAGCTAATGACTTAAAATTGTAAGTGGCTGTGCAGACACTGGGAGAATACTGGCTATAGCTGCGAAAACCAATTTTGTGTGCTGGTTATGCATTCTACGAGCACAGTGGAGGAAGCAGAAACCACTTCTCAGAAACTCAGGTAAGAACAAAGTTGTCAATCCTTGCCCAAAACTTGAGGCAAGCTCCTGGTTTTACTACCATAGTGCTACATCGATCTTGTCTACTCACACCTGCTTTCTCCTTTTCAACAGCATTCAACTGTCTGAACTGGGAGACTATGAAATCTCTTGTCCACCTTCCACCATCTATAAGAAACGAGGCCCAAGCTGCATTGATACGTAGCTGCTTAACAACATAATCCTGATGCAATCCCTAAGCCCCCTTCATTTTGTGCACTGAATGAAGCAGGTAGCCTGCAAAAAAGTAGAATAACAAATTAACAAAGCTAACATTGTAACACACTTCCAAAAAAGGTTGAGCTAAGCTTGGGCAGGCAACTTTAGTCCTGGGATTTCTTAACTTTTGAATACATAACTCCTTAGGCT
Organism: Egretta garzetta; assembly: GCF_000687185.1. Classification (NCBI taxonomy): domain Eukaryota; kingdom Metazoa; phylum Chordata; class Aves; order Pelecaniformes; family Ardeidae; genus Egretta; species Egretta garzetta. The sequence goes on along the minus strand of NW_009259718.1, from coordinate 2,426,394 downwards.
TTTTATACTTTAAATATTTTTATGCAATTGGGCACGCAGAGGCATAAATAGCATGAACTTCTGCAAAAGAGGTAACCTTATGGCCTTTTCTCCTGCCAGAATTAACTAGCTGCAGAAGGGGAGAGAAGATATATTCCCTGCCTACTGCTCCAACCGTGGCCATCATGGCCAGTGGTTAGCCCGCTAGAGTGACACTTCTTCTGAACCTCTGCTCTTCTCACTTCAGCCTGAATGGAACCTGCACCTAGGTACCTGCCTGAAAGCCCACTTGCTCTCCCAGTAATAAAACTGCGTCTACTGCATCTCTTGCATCCATCTACTGGATTATTTTTCAGACTGTCCCATTCAAGTCTAAGTATTTCACTGCACTTACAAGGGAGGCAAACATAGGCTCAGCCTGCCTCCCACACGTGTGTAAATAGCAGCTAGTGCTTGCACTCAGAGCACAACGCTGTAGCCTATAAGCATCCATCACATCCTGACTTACACCCGGGGCTATAAAATGCGACTTGAAAAAAATAGCAGTACTGTGCTTTTTGAAGGATGGGTTTTAGTTTAGAGAGACAGACAGGGCCCTGGGGGTGCATTCTGGGCATTTCCTGATGGACTATGCAGCTGTAAAGATCAGTCACATTATAAGCCTAACCAACTTGACAGAATCCCTTTAACTAAATCTGCAAATGAAGGCAACCCCTGAAGGGAAGGAAGGGCCACTGTGGCTTAATTAACTGTTAATGAAGAGCCTGAGCCTTTCCAATACTAGCACAGGACAACTTAAAGTACCACAACCAGGTGGGGATCACTCTTGGAAAAACAGAAAGCTTGCAGCCCCCTTCATAGAAATTATACTTCTCTGCCTTTTAGTGTTTCTGGTGTGCCCAGCAAGCTTCCAAAATATGAGATGTAAGGCACAATTTTAGCTGACCATTGCCAATTGCCCTCTTATCCTACCCTGCCGCCCCACTGTCCCCACATCAATGTACTAGCTATACTTACAGAGTACTCTGACCTGGAAGTTATCACCTCCTTTAAAATACATCATTAAGTGCAGAAGTTAGTTGAAGTTTATCCTCTGACTCTCTTTTGGCATTGCCTTGAGTGATGGCCTCAACTAATTCAACCAGATAATTCCTGGATACCAAGCAATGGTTAGGTGTTGTCGGGTCCTGAGTTGCAAACCTGCTGCCTGGCAGTCTCAGGTAGCGACCTGTTGAGAGACTGAGTAATCAGTTTCTGTGCCTTCCCACAATAGTCAAGTAATTTGTGATAACCAGCATTCACTCATGTACTGTGGCAAATGAGATGAGGAAGGAGAAAAAAAACCACAGGGATGATATTAGCTTCCACAGGATTGACAAAGGTTCATTACAGGGATCCAACACATGAACATGCCCATGGATGTTCAGCCATCAGCAGTAATTTTCCCATGAGCTAGCTCTTCATTAATATTCTCCAAAATTTTCACGCTGTCATAAAAATAATGGGAGTAGATTTGGAAAAGTCCATTGTTTTAATAGTCTGTTGCGACCAAAAAAAGCCCCCACCTTTTGCTATATTCAGCAATTCTGTACTACTTTTAAATGCAGCACTGTTTCAAATGACTCAAAAACTGGCTCTCACCATCTCTTGTATATGGAGTTCCACAGCTAATAAATGTCACTGAAAAGATTTTTTTCCTCAGTGGCCCACCTATGTTTTGGTTTCTTCATATTTATCTCATTACTCAAGCTGTAATACTTTACCCTCTTCGGTATTTCATGCTAGAAGTACATGTGGATGGCTCATACAGATTTATAGAGTCTAGAAGGGAACTCTGTGATGATTTAGTTTGACTTCTATATAACATACTAAAAAAATTTTTGTCAAGTGATTGCTTCATCTCAGCCATTAATTTGTGGCAGAATCAAAGCATACCTTTTAAAAAGACAATGAGTCTCCATTAAGAGACTTCAAGTGGCAGAGAATTTATGACGTCCCCGGGTGAAGTGCTACAATGGTTCGTTATTCTTATGGTTAAAATTTTAATTCTGAATTTTAGTGACCTGAACTCTGAGCCACCCACTCTTGTTACAGCTTTTGCCATTAAAGACTTCTCTATTTTCAACTCCGCTCGTGTAATATCCTAGTTTTCATTTAGCTTATACTAATAATGATGATTTAAAGTTGCCTGACTATGGTACCGCAGTCTTCACAGAAACAGAGGTCTTGAGATTACTCAGAACTAACCAGCCAATGTTGCTCATTATGATTGACAGAAATCCCCCTCTCCCCATATCTTAAGAGACTTCAGTCTTTGTGCCTCCTGTCTTTCCAGCAAAATTGACAAAAAAAGGAAAATTAATTTTGAATGAGTAACTATTGCCACTTTTTCTGTTGTAACTTTGTGATACTTTTAATCCAGAAGATCCAAATTATCTGTGCTAAGGAGAACAATTATCTGCAGAGTTTATTTTCATGGAGAGTGGGAGCTGGAAAAGATGGCTCTGAGTAATATATGCACCAGTATGGAAAAGAGGAGAGGGCAGCAGTTTTCTCCAGAACACTATTGTTATTAAGTGAACTTGTTATAGAAACTTACACATGCCTGTTTCACACAAATGCCTACTCTGAGTAAATAGGATCTTGGCTTTTAAGGATTCCTCCTAAAAGCCTTTTCACATGCAGAACAGAAGGGAATTCATCCTAAGCACCTAAATATATTTACAATAATAATAATATTTTACCATGGTTTACACATTTGGCCTTGTTTGGCATACATTTCTGTACCAGCATAAACTATTTTGGTTAGAGGCTTGACTTTTATTTTTACCTTTGAATTATAGCCTCAGCTGTGGATACAGTCACACTTGATGCTTATCCTCATAGAGATTATCTTCCTCTAGTAAAGGACTAAGCTACACCAGTAGAAACAGGTGCAGATACAACACTCACCATCAGTGACTGTGTTACCCTCAGCAGCACCACCTGCAGTCTGTGCTCTCCTGGATCACACTGTGCATTAATGGCCATGCAGCTGTGCAGCTGCCTCCTCCATTTGCCCTTCCTAACTATTGGCACCCTTTCTTGAACCTAATAGCATGGACACAAGTGAGGGACTTGATAAAACTTTAAGTAAGGCAACAGAACAACTATGTCTGAGTAAGTGGATTGCATGTTAAGTCCACTGTTCACAAAGAGTCTTTTGGATACAAGCAGAAATCGGGTACCCCAACATGAAACAGCATGATTTCATACGATGATGTTAGGTTCATCAGATAACTCCTAGTGAAGCAATGTTCCCCTTGCAGGCTCCTCAGCCCTGCTGCACTCTCTGACCTTGCTCAGAGATCTTAGAGGTAGATGCTTCCCTTGGCTTGTTCTCCTTGGCTCCGCCATTCAGCTGGGGCTCTACACACAAATGTACCTGCCGTGGCCTGGGAATTTGCCAAAAACATTTTTACTCTTTGATTAAGTAGATTTGTAAAGGTCTGGGAGAAACAATGCAACTTCTTATCACCTATGACCAAACTCTCCAAGAAATTGAGTCCCTCAGGCAGCATATGTTTTACATCTAACTTTGATAAATCAGATGTGGGCTAATTACTCCCTATAATTTGGGGTCATGAAGATATGGCCCTCAGAATTAAAGACTTACAGAGTTTAAGTTCAAATTCCGAGTACTGTTCCTTTTGGGAACTGGTCAAAGTGTAGAGATTGCTGGTAGCTCACCTCCTAGGCTGATTCAAACTCCATTTTAAGATGAAGTCATGGGAATATAAATGCAAAATCACAGAATTGATCTCAGAAAGCAATTAGGCCATTTTGTTGATTCTCCTACACAGAACTTTGGAAAGTTTCAGAGTATGACCTGGCTACCCTTCTGCAGAGTCCAGCAACTTTGGTTTGACTGAGGCATATCAGCCAAGATGACTGTTACAGGTAACTTGTTTGGAAACTAAAGGAGCAAAAGGTTTGCTGATGCCACAGTAGCAGCACATCCAAGTAAAACTGAGATGAGACAATGAGCACAAGCCACTTCTCCACTGTAACAGAGTAAGAGAGGGAAAATGCTCCAGGATGGGTCAACAGGACCTTTTTCTGTAGTGCAGCATTTTCGGTATCATGCAGCACCAAGAGCTGTGCACAGCCCACTACCAGCTACTGACTGCAAGACATACCATCTTTCTTGGACATGAGACAAAATCCAAACATGGAGCCATCTCAGTTCTGCAGAGATAAGAACTAGTGAGTTAGCATTCCATGATGGCACATGTCAGATAACATATCAATGACATATCAACCTACAGAAAATCTGATCTGGTAGCTAGGCTGAATAAAACATAAAGCCCAGATTCTTTGCCACAAGGTGATCTCTACTCCACGTTGTTTCAGGATTTCTGCAAGTTTTAAAGAGCTATTTAAGTGAAATAAAAATAACTTTTCATAAATAAATAGTTTACTGACCAAACTTACCAAGGCTGCATCTCCCCAAACCTCAGGGGAAGAATTGGCTGTACTGAATCAGCTACACTGAGAAAGGTCCCTCTCTTCATGCCTTCAACACCTACAAATCTTCCAGGGCCTGCCGGGCTGCCCACAAACTGACAGCATTTCTGCAATTAAAATAAACTGGCCCAGAGTCAATTTTACAAAAGGAAAGTGCAGGATTTCTTTCCGGCTTATAGGGGAGGAGGCTAGGGGAGAGGTTTGTGAAAGACAGAGCAGTAGGTACAGAGTAGAAGCAGTGTAGCAGAGAAGAGATAGGGTGTAGTTGCAAAAAGGTGTCCTGTGTTGCCCTCAGTGCCTAGAATTAGTTGAGCTTTGGCCATGTGAGAAAAATACAAGTCTTTCCACCTAACAAGAAAAAGACTTTTTTAGCCTTTTTTTTGGCGTTAAACACCTTGTTAATTTTTCAGCGATTAACAGCCGTTTAGCACATGGAGAGTGCGGTGGGCAACTTAGGTAGACGAATAAATTAAGGCTAAGAATGCACGCTAAGATGAAAATCAAAGCTGTCTGTTTTATTGGAAAGGCGTCTGCAAATGAGAAGGGAGGAAATTGGTATCTCATTAAAAATGGGAAAGAGAGCAACAGTGAGAAAGAGAGAGAGAGAGGAAACTGAAATCTCGTTAAAATAACTGGAGAGTCTGTCCTAATTATACGTTTCCAATTGCTAACAAGAGGATATTTGTTAGAGGTTCAGAGTGTTTTTCCTCCAACCAAAACAAATAATATTAATGGCATTATTCCGTCTCCTTGGTGCAGTAGCAGTGACAGAATCTTTTTCAAAATAAACACTTCAGGGCTGGAGATCAGCGAAGTTAATGCAAGCAAAAAAGGTCAATTGGTTTTTCTCTTAATGACTAGTTGGAGTGTTGTGGCCTGACCTCTACCCTGCTGCATGTAAAGTGGCAGGTGGGGCTTAAAAAGAGGCAGCTCAGCTTAGTAATGAACTAGTCCACAGGGCAGCAGAGGCACCCTTGTCCTGAACTACAAAGCTAACAGCTCCCTTCAGCCTCACCAGGTGCCTGTGTCTTGTGCTGGAAAACAGTGAGACTCGTCTCTCACCTCTGAACGCAAAGATAAGCCATCGTATGGAGCAAACAGAGAAGTTAACTGAAGGCCAGAAATTGTGACATTTACTTCCAGTTCTTCCACTGGCTGATTCAATGACTTTGCAAATGTACCCTTGCCTCAACTTGCTTCTGTATAGACTGAGGGTAAAAATACTTTCTCCTATTATTTCAAGATCCAAGTAGAAATGAGGCAGAAATACTAAGTTCTACCACACCGCAGAAGGAAGCCTAGAACCTACTTTGACTACTGAACAAACTGCAACTCAGCTTGGCTACAATAATCCAGAATTTATCCCTCAAATAGCCACAGTCAGGTTTGGGAAGCCCATTGAAGGTCATAACAGAGCTCACAGCTGCAAGGGCCTGACCCCATAGCTTTCAGCCTTATCCCTACCTCCAACATGCCAGTGACACAAATGCCAGCCACCAGTTGGATGACTTTAACTGGGACTCAATCTAGTTAATGCCATCCACTACCTTGCCTACTGTGCTGCTGTGAAATCTTTTTTGGGTGAACAGTCCCATTCAATAGGTCCTGGCCTGGAGCAGTATAGCTGAAGGCCAACTTGCACCACTTGGCCAGAAGACAGGGTTTATTTTTTTGCATGAAGAAAAAAACCCACCAGAAAACCCCAAAACAACAAAAAGGGACAATGTAAATATAAACAAAAATCTCTCAAGAGAACTTTAGATGGCACATTGCACTAAATTCATAAGCATTTGAAACAGCATAGCTACCTCAAGGTAACTCTTCACCAAAATCATTACTGTGCTGCCAAGAAGCAGGAAATACTAGCTTGGTACTGTCCTATCTACTGACTTAGCTATACTGCTCTTGGAGCTAGTTTTAAACACGGATTCTCGTCTGCCTCTTCCAGACTGTGCACTGGGCCATGTAGGCATAGCCTTGAGTCCTCCTGCCCTGACTCCAGGGAAAGGAAACATGTACGGCAGACTGTGAGATGTTCAGACATTGTGAGTGGGTGAACAGAACCAGGCTCAAGTGAGCATCACTTTAAGCTAGTAATCATTTCTGACTTATATGGAGCAAACTGAATGCAAATATTGACTTCTTAGTGACTTGGTTTGATAATGTTACTAAAATCAATGTACAAAATAGAGATGTCATATTTTATTAGAAAGAACCAACAGCAAGCCAAATTCAGTTTATGATCTCTTCATTATAAAACAAAATCCACAAATAACTTCCCCACTGCTTATTGTTTTTGCACACTATAGCCAAGCTGACATTAGGCTGTAAGTCTAACAGGGAAGACTGGCTCTAATTTATATCACTATGAATCATCCAACAGACTTCTGCTATTGTATAAATACTTACAATGATAAGGACAGAAAAGGCCTTGAGTTACTTCAGAGTTCAGAGAAACTCTAGGCATCTGTTGTGGAAACCACGGGGTGGCGAAGGAATGCACTGGTAAAAGTGGATGAGAATGCCCATGCAAATGCAGCGTGGGCCTGAATCAGACAACCTTCTTTCCAATTTCCTTTCTTCCCTTCTCCTCTTTTTTTTTCTTTTCCACAGGCGATTTCTCTGATAATCCTGCATGCTGGTATCACCAGCAGCACACAAGTGTGTCTAAAACCTTGACGACAGTAATTAATGTATTCCATCAGCACCCATGTCTCACAGCCAGCTGTTTTGTTGTGAAATCTGCCAAGCCCTAGAGGCAAAAAACTGTGCCCCCTCCTTTCACTCCATACAATGTCTGGTGTAGCTTTCACTTAACGATTAGTGGCTTTATTCAATCCATCAGCATGGGGCAGGGGTTACACTGCTCTCAGGGGCATCCAGCAAAACCTGATCTGATAGAAAGCACTCTGCTGAAGGAGAAGTGCCTATCAGAAGAGTAGCTGCAGGTGGAGAAATGAGAGAGGAAAGAGGGGAGGCCTTTTAGGGAGAGAGAAATACCACTTTTGTTCTGCTTAGTTATCAGAGCATACAATAGGATGCCTAGGCAGACAATATAGGAGCTATGCTTGATTACTGCAGTGACCACCAGACTGTGCATCTGGGCTTTCTGTCTTACTCTATTCCAAGCAGAGTCTGAGAAACCTGTTTTGTACTGTCAAGTCCCTATAAATTCCCTGTATGGAAAGCACTCAAAAGAGGAATGGAGCATTTTTTATATACCATACATATTTGCCAACCTGCAAGTAGAAAAGGAACTTCTGATTGTCTATAAAGAAAACCACTTGTTTATCTGAGACTTAGAGGAGCTAGAAATGGAAAAGCACTTTAAGAAAGCATCTCTAAAAACCTTTCAGCTGACTAATGAGTTTATGAGTCATTAGGGTTACTGCTGTCCTTCTCTGATTCACAGCAAGAATGTGCATACAAATGAATTTTCCATTACCATTGTCTCAGTAAAGGCAAAGGAAACTCAGATAAAGACATGGGACTTGAACTTTGCCCTCAAAACAGGTAGGTTTATAACCTTTCTCAAATCAGTAGCATCAAGGCAGTAGTATCAACGCATTCTTCACAAGGACAATTAAACGTGGCAGACCTGAATGTTCCATCAGCTCCCTGTTTTCTCTGGACCCGTTCCCCAGCCAAACCTACTTGGAGGCTCTCAGTCTATGTTGACTGCCTTAGAAGTCCTTCAAATCCACCACTTACTCCCATTCCTGAGCTGCTCTGCAGGCTGCAGTTGTCATTCCTGGTTCCTGTGCTCCAGGTCCCTTGTTTGCTGTAGCCCTTCTCTAGCTTAACTCTTGCACCATTCGCCTTCTCTTTGCACAGTATGTCTATGCGCTTCATTTTCACCTTCACAGCTCTGCTCTTAATTCTCTCTCATCTACGAATCAAGAAGGCTTCTGTGTTACCAACACTGATTTACTGGGTGGATGAAGAAGCTGTGCATCCTTCCACTAAAACTACCTGTCGCTGCATATACTCCTGCAACATCTGAAGCAGCTGTCTCTGCTCAGCCTCCCAGCTCAGGTCAGTGCTACACTGCCAAATGTTGCTGACAGAAAATGCTTTCTACGCTCGTGAGGCTTTTTGTATTTCCAGGACTCCTCTCTTTTAGCCAGGCTTTGGGTCTTCTTATTCTTTTTCTACCTAACACATGGAAAAGTTAAATTACTTTCGTGAAGTCATGGGGGAAAAAAGGGAAAGCAATAACCTTCTAATTTCTAGAATAAAACTGAGCTTGACCCTTCACTGTAAAACAACCAATGATGCTACCATGCACACATATAATTTTTTTCATAGACTTTCCAAAGTTTGCCAGACCCAAGGCCTGAGACCTGGACCATGTTGACCAAAGGGCACACAACGCCATCTGATCTACCATTTTTTTTTCACAAAAAGCAGAAATCAACCCTTACCAATAATTACTGTAGATGACAAATACCTTCAGTAGATAGGTGCTGCATTTAAATATAGGTAAAGACTCCCTCCTGTGGAGCTTATGAACCCTGCAAAGCCCTATCAGGTGTTGAAACTGCTCTGCGGGCGAATTTGTAAGTACTAAACAGCATTCGGGACAGACATTAGCTTTGGGGACAAATCCCTAAAAAGACATAGGCAGTCAGTCTGAGTCAGTGGTGCCGAAGTCTAAACTTGTTAGCCTGAAAAAACAGATTCAGCTGCTGCCTACGTCAGCGGGCAGCAACAGCGAGGTGGCCGTGCATCACTAAAACCATTTTCAGAACAAATAACGATGGCTGCGATGCTGTCTGTCGCCACATACCTGATCTCAGGGTCTTTGCATTTTTGATGTCATGAGAGGTGCAGGGCCAGGGGCAGCTGGGGGCATTTGTGGCTCATGGAGGAACTCTGCCCCATGTTTGTGCTTCTGATGTCTGTTTGGACCTTTACAAAGACCTTCCGGTCAACAGGCATGAAGAGCAAAGAGGGCACCTGTGAAAGACTGCGTGGATGAAAACTGGTGGTTTGGCAGCTGAAGCCTGAGTTCCAGAGACAGCTCAGGTGTTAACACTTAAAAACTTCAAAGTTTCTCAGGTTTCTCCATGTGTGTTCAGACCCTGCTCCGGCACAGCCAGCGCGGCTCAGTGCCCACCTCACACCAAAGCCCCCCTCCAGCTCCAGAAAGCAGGAGCTGCTCCATACCTTTCCCCTGGCACCAGGGCTGACAGGCATCTCCCCTCAGGGGGGCTCCACTCCTGCCCCATCACAGGGGCCACCGAGAGGGGGCCGGTGGGCCTGGCCAGCATGTGGAGGCCACTGTGGCTGCTCTGGTTCACCCCAGGCTCACCCCAGGCCAGGGGAGCTGTCACCACCTGCCCGTCACTACCCAGCAGGCCTTGACAGCCCCTGTGGCAGCCCTAGGCCCGGGCCTTGCCTCTGCCCACTGGGGCTGCCGCTGCTCCTCCTGCCTCATCCATGCTGCCTCCCCTTGCCCTGCTGCCATGTTGCCCTGGCAGCCTGAGGGCTGTCACAGGGTGCAGGGCCACTGTGGAGGCAGCTGGAGGAGAGGGGGATGCCACCTCCTTGCTGCCCCTGCCTGGCTCCTTCCCTCACCCAGGGAAGGCCACAGTCCTCAGCTCCCTGGAGCCTGAGCTCTCAGGCTGCCTGTCCCATCTTCATCACCCTCCCTCTGCCATTGCAAAGGGACTGTTGCTGCCTCCATGGCACGAAGCTCTGAGGGACTCCTGGCACAGGGCAGCCCAGAGGGGCTCCAGGTGAATCGTCTCACGTCCCTGCAGGGCGACAGGCAAGGCTGCCAGTGAGCAGAGGCACAAACACATCGCTCGTTGCTGAGCAGACTTTGCCATTGTTTCTCTCCTGTCACAGCCTTGGTCAGTATTTGAGAGGAAACGTGGGATGGCCACAAAGAGCTGGATGGTAGCTGAGGGGAGAAACCCTTGAAATGGCCACAGCAAAAAGCAAGGCAGGATGTGATGGTGGGATGCCCCCAGTGGTGCTCGGTACAGTGGGGATGCGTTTGAGGGGAGTTCAAGACTGGTAACAAGTGCATTTCATCAGCCCAAAGGAGCCAGCTTCTTTAACTCCTTCCTGAGCTGAGGCTGGCCATTTAGGCTTCCCAGAGGTAAAGGAGGCCTTTATGCATTTTATTTCTCCCAGAAGATTTGCTGTCAGCTTTACCATACACCTGCCACACTGCCAAAAATAACGTAAACGAGGTCCTTCTGTTTAGTCTATAGCCAAGAAAATCTCCTACATTTTGAACAACTCTGGCCCTGATGATCAGGGCTTTTTGAACACGCTTTTTTTTTTTCTTTTGCTTCTGCTGCATTTAATGGCTTGTAGATGGAGTGTTCTGTATTTATGCACAGCCTCACTTCTACAGGTCCAGGGTCAAACTCTGAAGCATGGCTCGAAGGACTGCAATGCTACATTTAGGGGTATCTGAGTTTGAAAGTAAAATGTGCTGGATACACTAATAGCCCTGCAGCAATGTTGGTGCCTCTTGTAGAAGACCTGTGTAGCTCTGTGAAAAGAGAAGAATGCTTTTACTGTTTCCTTCAGCTACCTTCTTCACATAGACAGTTATGTGCTGCTGGGAAAAAGAAAAGCACCGAGTAGGTAGAAGGCTAAGTTTTAAAACATGATAATTACTTTTGCTGCAGATAATTGTTTTAGTATGATTTAGGATTAATTTCACATTTAAAAATTCCTCTATTTTAATTTTTTTTTAATTATTCCTTGAACAAAAAGCATCTAAACACATCGTACAATGGGAAACTTTTTTCACTTGCATAACTAAGAAGCATACAACAGGACTGTGGTCAAACTTTCTAAAAAATTTTACCTCCAGAGCTGAGACCATGCACTGAAATGGGAGATTATAATAAAAGTCCAAACATAACCTTAATGATAGGTTTTGCTGTTTTGAAAGCTATAATATATGGTAACTACTTGTACCAGCCCAGCATATGGGGGACTTTTGTCTCTGACACTTACAAAAGCTTTCTTTGATCTAGGAAAACATCTTTGGGCTCCTTAACTGAATCACCAAAAGAAAGAGAAAGAGGAATAAAATTACAAGAAAAAAAGGCTTATCAACTCCATCTAGATCAACAAGCTCCCAAAATAGCAAAAGAACTCTGCCAAACCTCTAATGCCATAAGGTTCACTCATTCCCTGACCTGATCTTGTGTTTTTCATTCCATGCCGGGTTAGAAAATTTCACTAACGCCTTCTGGAGCTGCACGTCTTGTCATGTATTGTCAGCTCTTTCTGTACTGGAAACACCTATGGTCACAGAATAATAAAAGCAACAAAGAAGACCCAGAGGAGGAAAAGACAGCAAAAGGGATGGTTATGTGGGAAAGTCAGAAGATAGGAGAAGCTGAAGAGATACACAAATGGAGAAGGAAAATCCAGCAGAAGGAGAAGAGGGGAGGAAGGTGATGAGAGGAATAGAGGTAGCCCTCAGAAAGAAAAGATTATGAAGAGGTATTTTACTTTCCCATCCATTTGTTAGAAGCAGAGAAAGCCATAGAATCACACTCCTCATTTCATTGTGTGCTCAGTGGAATTCTCCCATCTGGTTTGACACACCAGCTGAATCTACAATCCATCCTGTAGCCTCTACAAATATGTCAATCAAAATGACCTGCTGTGAAAGCTGTGAGAAGGCACTCTTTTGTGTTATCCTCACATTTATGTTAGACCCACACAGAATCCCTGCTGTATCTTATTTTCAATCACAGGACATTGGAAAGCTCCTGCAGATGTTATTTTTGCCATGCAAGTAAAGGAATATTGTGATGTGACTAAACCATGAAAGATGAGGAACAGCCATGAAATGAGGTCTGGTGTGTGAGTTAGCAGAAGGGGATCAGTCACACATGGGAGGCTCTGACACAGGACGAGCTCAGCACTCCTTTACATGACTCATTCTGGAACCATGGAGACAACCAGCTTTGCAAATATTGCTAGAGAGCTGATGATGAAATTGCTGCAGTCAACCCAGATGTTCCCATAAAGAAGCCCTTCAAGAAACTCCTGAAGCATCAGTGGTGGCCAAAGAAAACTTCCCCATTATACCACAGAGAAATTTAAAAAAGTTTCACCATCCAGCCACAAGAGCTTTCTCAGGGTTCTGGTCTCTCTTTCTTTTGTGTGCCTCAGATGTTCTTGGACCCACAAAGTCCATTTGGTGATTCAATAACAGGTCTAAACCCCTCAACTCACAGGAGGTTTGAGGAATAGCTTCACTGTATTGCAATGCTAAGTTTAGATTTAGTTTAATTCTGAGGAAGCTGCCAGACATACGCAGCCTGCTTCGTCCGCCATTGCCAAGCTGGGCTTTACCCAGACACTCACAGTCCTAGAGGTCTCTCTCGCTTGTGTAAGTAGTACATGCAGTAGGTAAATTATAATTGTTTGGGTTTGCACATCACTATTCAAATGACATACACCTGGACTCCCTGTTGGTACTGAACATAACATGAAACTTTAAGCTATACAAAAGCAATTTGATGAATTTGCCCTGTAAAATGTCAGAATTTTTTTTTCTCACCTTATGACCAAGCTTCCAAAGCAGAGACAGAGCATGAATAAAAGCCCTGTGTTTTCTTAACATCATTCCATGCTACTACCTTTTCATCTTCTTCTACATGCTTCCTTCACATTTCTATTCCCACCAGATATAGTGGGAGAGATTCCTATCTTTTATTACTATTATTATTTAAGCAAGTAATGCAATTGATTCTAACCCCATGCTGAAAATTGACCTCAAGTGAGAAATTCTGGCATTTCTGTGAAGAGGACCGAGTCGGTATTTTTGCATTTCTGATACACATTGGCACAAGTGAAATCAGAATTACTTTGTGAACATGCTGAGGGGGAGGACTGTAGTAGGACATCCATCATCTGTTGGAGCAACAGCGAGAGAGGTAAAGTCAGGAGCATAGTTTTATTGGAAGTCCTTCATACTGACTCAGAGAAAAGTGCAAATGCCTAGTAGCCCTACTCCCACCTCCTAATTCTGAACATCAGATGCTGATCCCTTTTCAATAGTATTGTACTCCTTGTACATGGTCTTCCGCAAAAACAAGGTGGCATATAGTTCCATTTAGGGCTCTCCTGTGAAGAAAGGCACATTATTTCAGAATAACCAGAACCTTATCAGAGGATGCCTTGGGAAACATTGCTACTATTTCCTTCTGACAGGTAGTCACAACTTAAATAAATGTGTCTGGGTGGAAAACTGATACAGCAATGAACACTTGTGTATGATCCCTGATAGAGTCCTCAGATACTTCACTGATTAATTCATTTCAGCTTTAACCTGAGTTGCTTTACTGGCCCTGCTGAAGTTAGTTAAGTTTTCAACTGGCCTGCAATTGGATCTTAATCGTCCATCTCAAAGGCATGGGGAGACAATTTGAGCCAACCTGATGACTCACTGTCATGCTAAGCAGGTCACACTTGTCCCGAAGGGTTGCATAAGGGGGGGGTGAAGTAGGGGGGAGTTCACCAGGATGAAGCTAAACTGATCTGTGCTGATCTCAATCAAGCCTCTGTCCAGCAGTAAATCAGATCCTGTGACACAAGTAATCAAAATAGAAATCTGATGTGCAAGTGTCTTTGTGAGCTGAAGGCTGTTCCTTTCTTTAGACAGCAGACTGGTAAAATGATGCCCTGTGTAAACTGAGGTGGAAACAGTTTTAGTAAGGCCTACTGTATCAAGCAGATTTTCTGTTCATAGTGAGAACATTGAAAGAACCACAGGAGTTGGTTTTGCTGACAAGTTCTGATACGAGAAATGCACATGTTCTGAGAAAACCAAGAGTCTGTGTTTTAGAAGAAATAGAGAAGAAATGAGAAAAGTTGACTGGGGTTCAGTTTGTGCTTTTTGTATTTACATTGGGTTCTTGAGCATTGGATAAATAGGTTTTCAAAACTGGATAAACAAGCAACCTGTATCTTCTCCAGGAGCCTTCCTTGCTACCCTGCTTCACAAAATTCCACTCTCCATTCCCTATCAGATAACCAAGGTGAAGTTTTAAATAGGGGAAGCGTGGGGGCAGCTACATAGCCTCATATGGGAGAATTTCTCTCTCTTTTCTCTTTTCTTGTCACGTGTCAGCCAAGTTCCCTGTGAGTTACCTTCCTCTTCATGTCACAGCATTTCCCTTCTGACCAAAAACTGATCATAGGTTCAGGTTGACATCTGCAATCCAGGCACTGAGCTGCACTCAGAGCTGCAAGCATCAGGCAAGCAACTCCCCAGACAACACATGCGTTAGGGGAGAGAATTCACCACAACGTGGGTTGATGTTTCACAGGACAAACCACACCAATTCAACAAACCAGCATCATCAGTTTGAGGGCATGCATCAAGGTTTTCACTCGGTCAAGTTAATAAATAAATAAATAAATATTCACTACTTAAATATAGACACTACTTCTGAATCACTTTTTTTTTTTTTTTACAGGAGAAGTTTTGGCAGTTAAATTTTTGTGTTTTGATTTGGGAACAAAAATGAATGTTAAAATATTAAGATCTCCCAGAATTTCATGCCATGTACTTAACTCTGGTGTGTCCAGTTACAGTTCCTTCTGATGGGAACTGGTTGCTAGTAGTCAACCAATGAGCTCTGCTGAATTTTTCTGAAGTGGAAGAACGGGCATTATGTCTATTACTACCACCCATCACAAGCCAGCTTTGAAGCTTTTGGGCCAACCTGAAACGCCAGTCTGTGAACTGCAGCATCCGGGCATGGAGGTACTTCCTATCCTTCCAATTCTGCTAAAAAAGATGGTGTCTCCAGAAAAGGATCAAGGCAGACATGCCAGATAAAAGCAGTATCTTTGGCCATCTCAGCAGACATTCAGTGTACTTCATCAAATGAAGCCCTTGTGCTTGCTGTACCACTGGACTTGCATTCCAGGAGAGACATCTGATCCCCTCAGGTGAAGGCTATTGCCAAGATATTTCTGTGGTTGGCCTTTGGCTTTGCAACACAGATGTCTTAGCCCTCTGCTTACCTGGCAGTGTGTGCCTTTTTGTTCCCTGACATCTGGCAGAACTCTGTGATATGACTTTGTGTAATATAAGTGTGGTTGAACACTAATAAAAGAGGAATTTGGGTTTGTGTTTGTGTGGACATTCCAGTACTTAGCTTTTAATTTCTGCACAAATGTTTGGACTGAGCTGAGGTAGGGTGCTTCCAATACAAGAATAAAATATACCTGAAAAATTCTAATTAATTCACTGACAGTAAGAACAGCTTCTTGATATTTATAAGCTGTCCTGACACACTGAAGTGTAAATGTTAATGATAACAATAATTATCTGCAGATAAAATTAAATGAACAGTCAGAGTTTATATCAATGCTAAGTCACTTTTCTATGTGGCACCTTGTGAACCACATTTCTTTTCTTCAGTTGATCATCCCCAGGAAATTGTACTGTGATTTTTTACAAAGAAAGCAGAAAAATCTTGATGTGAAGAATACTCACAACTCAGCTGATACATCAAAACTACCAAAACCAAAAATGAGATTATATGTTCCAAGAAGCTGTATATTTTATCATTTGATTCCATTACATTTTTAAAGAATTGTCTTTTTAAAAAGTATTCACAAAAATAACTTTTGGGGGAAAACAGCTAAAATGGGCTACTTCAAACTTGTAACCCATTTGCTAGTAACATTTTCCAACTCGGGATCAGACTTAGGAGAGCTAATATAGAGTGTACTAAGATATCTTAAAGGACAGTATGACAGACCAGCAAAGTAATATTTCTTTCCCACTGGGACACTTAACCACAGGCTGATTTAGTCCGAAGTATTCTCAATGAGCTGATCTTAAAGCTGGGAATGAAACTTCAGGCTTCTGGCTCAAAATCTGCCACTTGAACACTATTAAAATAATGAATACAAATAACGGAGCAATAAATTGTATTGTTCCTGCTCCAGGCATCCCCAGATGATACTTGCACTCAGCAAAAAAAAAAAAAAAGAGACATCTAATTATATGAAGATTTTCTGCATTATGAATTTCAGCCCTTGATAGCACCGGTGTCTGAAGGCAGCTGCTGTGCAAGCAGCAGAAAGATTCACTCTCTGCCTCCATGTCCGATCAGAGTACATTCTTGAAACACTGTCTTTTGTGAACTGCGTAAGAGGCCGAGATTCCCAACGAAACAATTACGTGTCCACCACTTGACAGCCTGTGCTGCAGAGTATGTGTCCTGTGCACAAAGCAAGGTGCGTGCGGGTACTGAGATACGGAGATCCCTCCTGCGGGTGTTTCCCACCAAGCTGGGAAGCTAAGACACCAGCATAGCCCAGGTCTCTGTTTCACATGGAACCAGCACCTGAATGGAGCAAGTGCCTGAAAAAGGGGCATCAATATTCTGAAGAACCCCATGAAAGAGAGCAGCATGTGACTGTAGACTTCATTTAACAGTGTGAGTATTTAAACCTCTGTTTTTTCTGCAGTAAAGCTGTTACTATTTGAACTCTCCATCTTGGTTCCAAATATCTGGATTTTATCAAATTCACCTATTTTTTGAGAAATTACAAAATAACAATCCATTTAGAAGGAGACAAGGAATAAAATCCTTCAGGAAAGTAACAGTTCCCTTTAAAAACCTGGAATGAGGCTCCGATCTGCAGTGCCAGATTGCAACAATGGCAAAGGAAAAAGTCATCAAGGAAAATGCTGACTTCATATCACACCTGATGGTAACAAACCCAGCTGCAATTTCAAGCAGGGGAACAGTACTTCTCCCTCATCACTTTAAAATCTGCTCTGTTTTAAAGTTCCTGCTAAATTTGACAGTTTAAAGGGGCATTTAATGGAATTGCTCTTTGTACCTTGTGTTATGCTTTAGCTCTGGAAGGAAAACTTGCCAGTTTGCTGAAGTCCTGCCAGGAGTGTGGCAATGTGCGCTATGCGTGATCATCCATTTGGGACAGAAGCGAGATGGTCACTTGCACAGACCTTTTATAGCCATGTGAAGATCGAATGACTTGCTGTGGTTCTAATCAGGGCTCAGCTCTGAGGGAACTGCCAAAAGGAAAAGGCCAAAGGAGAGAGAGAATTCAAAGCTCACATCATAACAGCAATCAAGCAGGGCCATGGTTACAGGCAAACTACAGAAATGAGCAGGGTAAAAGAATTATCCAACTATCACAGGCACATTAATGCTGGTCGCATTCCAAAGCACTCATTACAGCACTCCAGTGTGGCTCCCTGTACAGCTGGTCAAATAATGCTCATCAAATAAACGATTTGACAAATTTTGCAGAGTTTCAAAAATAAATTATCCAAAAAAGTGTGCTTTTTTAATTATTCCCACAGCTGTAGTCTTGCGAGTCTAGAAATGTGTTCAAACTCGCCTC
>NW_009259718.1:2383289-2408077 GCF_000687185.1 Egretta garzetta | reverse complement strand
TGCTCACTCTTTACATTTTCTTAATTCATGCTCCCCAGTTGCACTTTCTGAGTTAAAATAAGTCTCTGGGTGCACATTGCAGCCTTCCTAAGCAACTCAAAATAGCAACGCAGTGTACTTTGTCCAGTTCTCCTGCGCACCCCTAAGTTTTAATAATAAATTCGCATGTCAGTATGCATGACAAAGCCCAGAACCTTGAGGGTTTCTCCCAGACAAGTCAGGCATCCAGTTGAACCTCATCAATGCTCCACTGAAGCTAATGGCACCATGTTGATTTACACTGGGTGAGGATCAGCTCCATCATCACAATGACTCAGGTCAGTGCACATTTGAGAAAGGGTCCTGCTCAGCTGCCTGCCTGAGTTGGCTTCTCTGTTCTCTAGCACACCGGAATTTGTAAACACATACGATCCTGCAAATTTGTAATTTCCCCCAATAATGTTGTTTGAAAAAAACCCCACAGAGCATATATTTATTAAATTTAATTGATTTTTTCCCTTTTATTTGTGAAGCCCCCAAAATGGCTATTTATACATATCAGTGTATATGGAGCGCTTCTCCCGAATAACTATGAAATAAGAGGTCAGCAAATTTCTCTTAGTTCTTCTGAGCGACTTTGAATGACAACCATGTTTGTACAGCCAAGATCATGCAGTCATCCCTAAATGCTAGTCCTTACTGATTCTGTTCTCTACAGCTCTTGCCTGAAGGCCCTTCAGGTGAGAAACACATAGACCAAAGTCATTAATTTATTTCAGTGTAGTTAGGAACAGACACAATGGCAGGAAGAAAATTTATTCCCTATAATAAATATTCCCTATATAAACAATTCAATTTCCTAGCCCTGCTGGACCAACTCCTTCAATAGCTCTGAGTGTACATTTAATTAACAAAAGGAAGTCAAGGTAGAAACAATTCAAAACTATGCAGATACATTTATTAAATTGTTTGATTTTGATTGCAGATTCAAAGCCCTTTTACAGGAGATCCCAGGTACCTGGCAGATCAGCTCCTGCTCTCACTTCTAACCAAAGCTTCTTCCTCTTGAACAGTGAATTGTCGGTCGATAGAGGGAGGCTTCTGACCACGGGAAGCAGGAGCCTGGCCAGGACTGGGACCAGGCTGAAGGATTTTGCTGCCTGGTGAGACAAAAGTGAATGTTCAGTTTTGCTGCTTTTAGGATTAAATGCAAAACCCAACTGCTTGGAAACATTTGGTTTGTTTTTTTTTTTTAAATAATACTGGTTTTGTGATGCATTCATTTAGAAAATCAAGCCAAGCTTAGCATTTCCTAATAGCAAGGGAAGAGGAGAAATTTTTTATCACTTACTCACTACAAGGGAAGCAAAAGCATCATGGTTATTAGCAAAATTATATTGGAACATCAAATTTAGATTCAGAAAGACCTTACCATTTCACTGCTATGCACTAAAAAATGTGTGTTCTGCATATGTGAAACCCACATGAATATAAACCTCTGAAAATCTCTTTTTGACTACTTTTTAAGAATTTCACTTGATGAATCGACTGTGGCTAAGTGAGGCCAATGGAGAGATGTGCACTATTTCTTTAAATCCAGAGCAGAGTAATAGTAAGCCTAAAGAGTAGCTTTGGAGATAGATTGATTTTCCTTAATCTAATAAAGTTGAGGGGCACGGGGAGGATGCCTGTACTGATCCATATCATTCTGGTAGTTCAAGCCCCTCACAAATCCTCTATCAAAATGGGTGTTAAGCCATGTTGCAGTCTCAGTGGGAAATTAAGTTATGGATTGTTCTTACGATTAGGACACGAAGAGTGGTGTGTGCTGATGGAGGCTGTGTTGGTGATTTTAGGCACATGGCCAATATATATTTGTTAGGATCTGGACAAGATGTGCCAGTTCACTCTATAAAAACTCGTGAGCAGTCCAAGTAGTTCAGTAAAGTCAGTGGAAAATTAAGCGTAAGGAAAAAAGGGTTCAGAAACAGAAATGAGTAAAAATGAAAATGTGTATCTAAAATGGAAGCAAAATGTTAAAAGCAGAAGTAAAAACCAGAGGAGTGTTTTGACCTATCTGATTCTGTACGCATTGCAAGAGTTCTTAAACCACAAAATCTTATGCATTTTACCTTTCTTTCTCTTTCCTCATTTGTGTATTTTTTCACCTTTTTATATCTTGCTGCACAGGAGTGGATGCCAACAGCACTTTCATGATCCAAGGACGAGCTTTCAATTCTATCAGAATATTCAGTCTTTAAAATACAGGAGAGGGAGGGGAAAAGGGTCTAGGGGTGAGAGATGCCACAATGCACCAGACTGGTTTATTCCAGATGCAGAATTACCATCTGTTTTGATTTTTATAGGCCAGTCTTGAAACACAAAGGGCATGCTTGCATCCTACAAGGCCGGGATGTCATCCAGAGGGACCTGGACAGGCTGATTTGTGTATTTTTTCACCTTTTTATATCTTGCTGCACAGGAGTGGATGCCAACAGCACTTTCATGATCCAAGGACGAGCTTTCAATTCTATCAGAATATTCAGTCTTTAAAATACAGGAGAGGGAGGGGAAAAGGGTCTAGGGGTGAGAGATGCCACAATGCACCAGACTGGTTTATTCCAGATGCAGAATTACCATCTGTTTTGATTTTTATAGGCCAGTCTTGAAACACAAAGGGCATGCTTGCATCCTTCAAGATTGCAGTTCAGGACCGTTAGACTTGTAGATCTAAAGGCTGCAGCCCTTTTGGGGGGTTCTCTCATCTTGCTGTTCACATACATGAATCGGTTGGATGTGGGGTAAGGAGGCCTGGGCTCAGGTGTAGCTGTCATCCATTCTCAGGAGTCTTCCTAGAAGCCAAGGGCAGAGCAGTGTGTTTCTGATGGTTGTCATCTAAGTGGTAAGTCACTGCAGGTACAACAACTGCTGACACAGCTTCATGGGTGAAGAGGGCTGTGAAGAGCTTTCCTTCCCTGAGCTGCCTACGCAAGTCCTAAGGGAGGCTCAGAGAACAGAGTTGGAGGGACACTTACTTGGGGCAATGAAGGAGTCAACAGGAAAAGAAGGCAAAAAAACATGTCAGAGGTAAATGAAGCAGAGTAGGGGTGAGCACAGGTGTTAGACAGGTTGTTAGGGAAGAAGACCCCATCGATATCCTAAAAGGGCTTAGAGACAAGTGAGGAAGAAATCAGAATAAAGAGAAAGAAACTTAGAGAGATAACTGTAAGAAGGTAGTGCTTCGCAGAAAACGTGCCATAAGAGCAGCTGATTGGGTGAATAAGAGAATGCATTGGCCAGTGCTAAAGAGTATGAAAGCAAAAAGAAATCTACACTCAGATCAAAACATCATTGATGCAACCAGGGAAGTCATTCAACATAAGAATTGGGCACCATAGGATGAGGGAGAAAGAGGTGGACAGATAAAAGTTTCAGAGAAAGAAATCGGAGAAATCGGAAAAGGAGCAAGGAGGAGGTCCATCAACAGCAATCAACCAGCATCCTCAGTGCAGTAGTTGAGTCAGTCTTGCAATCAGGAGAGGACTTGGTGTCAATGATGGGGAGTGGGAGACAAAGTGAGAGCAAAGACAGCCTGCAAAGTCTAAATGAGCATTTTAACTATCACGCAGGAATTTGAGATGAAGCAAATGGAGGGAAGAGGTAAGAGGCATAAAGGCGGGCAGACTACATCAAGGAGAAGGGTGTAGGGAGAGCCTGGTATTTAAACCTGTATTTCTTCCTTGAAACAATGAGGCAATTTATTTCGGAGAGATTTATTTCGTGGAGGGTAAAGGGGATGTAGATGATCTGTCTCACGCAAGTTACATTTGAACTATCCGTGTCAAGTGGCACAGGAAGGGTTAATTTCAAGTCTCACCAAGTGGCTGTACAGCTGGTGAAATGCATCTGTCAACAGAACTATTACTGTCATCCCCAGCTCAGCACAATGTCCTTGACCCTGGAGGTCAACCAAGAGGCATTAGCTGTTACGCAGACAGAGCTGTCATGCTCCGGTGGGAACAGAAAGGTTACAAGACCAATTGGATCAGCCCAGGAAGTAAAACTCTCCCTCCTTATCCAATAGTGGCTTAGAGGTGCAGGTGAAGTGCAGTGTGATGGAGTTACTCCAGCACCTTTTCCCTTTGGAAACCTAGAATTAAGCACTCCCTTTCAAACAGGCAAGGAGAGGAACTCCGGTTATCGTCCTTCATAGTCCCCATCTATGTGCATCACAAAACTGTTGTGTAGTTTGCTGGGTGCAAAGCCTGCACTACACACTGAACGGCTCAAGACTGGAAGGGGGTGGGAAGTAGATTTGGAAAGTTGGGGACCCCAGGGGTGGCACAGCTGGGGGAAAATGGGCAGCACGGGACAAAGGTTGTAGAACTGCAACAGTGAAGAGCTGCAGGACAGGACTAATAAATTTGTGCTTTTAACTGTAAGAAAATTAAGATAGGCATTAAAAAGTTCTCCTTTCTGAAGTAACTGGTGGCATTCCCATTGACTTCAGCAATGTTTTTTTATCATTCTGTTTGCAGTGCAGTCACAGTAACAACTCCTCGGTCATAACAGAGGTAGAGGGCTCTTAATGTCACATTTCTCTGAAGGGATGTGAAGTCTTAAAGCTAAGATTTCATTAGTGAACAATTTCATTAAACCTCCTCTGATGATATATATATAGACATATAATCCAGTGTTGTTCAATTGCCAGGCCTGGCAATTACATCCCAGCTTAGCTGAAATATTATCTAAATTGCATTTTAAAATGGGTGATTGACAGTGGAATGGCAGCATTTCCCTCAACACTAGAATATGACAGCATGGGAGGGAGATGAGAGAGCAGAGAACAAAGGCAAAAAAGGTGAAAGGAAAGTGAAAAATAATCAGGTTCTCCATTTTTTTTTGTAAATTGATTGAAAACTTAATCTGGCAGCACATTGTTCAGCTTGTAGAAGTGCCTTCCCTCTTGCTCCTCTAACTTACAACGCCCCCACCCCAACTACTTTTTTTTTTTTATCTTTTGAGACAACCTGCATTAGCAAGACATTTTTGTATTACTTAAATCGGGGACAACCTCCCACTGTGTGCCGTGCCGGGAGAGGGCTCTACCCTTCTGTTTGTCTCCGGGTTCTGCAAATCCTGCAGCATCCGTGAAGTTAGCTCAGTCCTCGCAGCAGGTGGAAGCTCCCAGCCCCACAGCAGCTGCGCACAGCCTTGATCTTCAGGTTTTCACACACAGTCCTTAACCTCCCCTGTCCAAGCCTCCTTTCCCTGTTTTTTTTTTAATGCGGAAAGCGGTAACCCTCTGGCCTGGCTAGACCCCTGCTATCAGATTCCACCGGAGGAATTCTGGGCACGGAGCTTCACAGGGCAAACAGGTCTCCTGCCCTCTCTAAATGTCTCCCCCCTCTTCCCTTCCCCCCTCCCCCTCTGTTGCTGGGAATCCACCCTTATCCACTGCAGCGGGGACGATATTTTTGAATTGTGTTTATTTGTTGGCACCCTGGTGTGAAAGCGCTTCCCATCAACTGCATATTAATCTTGTCAGCAGTTTGTGAACATTTTCCTCCCTCTCTGCCCTAACTAATTTATGACTTTTGGGTCTCTTGCTCCCTTCCATCCCCACCTCTCACTGTAATTAAAGAGAAATTAATCATCCTGATTTTTGTTAAAGTGACTCCAACCATGTCAAAATGGTAAGAAAGGGACTACTTTAGCCCTAGGAAGAGTGAAGTTCAGAAAGTAGTAAACTGACTTTTAGAAAAGCACATGTATTTATCTAGCCAGTACACATTCCCATGATCTTTGAAAGTCCTGGGTCATTTGTGCCTGTACTTTTTGCATTGAACCATAGCCACAGGTTGGAACCTCTGCTGGGTTTTCCTTATCCTGAAATGCCCAGGGACACTGCAAATACCCAAGACTGTATTCTCTGTTATCCTAAAATCTTTGAGGCCATTAGTTATATTCCTTGATACAGTCTTTTATTCACTATACCCATCAATACATTAACACTTCTGTTACTTGATTACCCAAACACGCCTGTGCATTTTTTGCAATCCCAGACTCCTGGTCCCTGTTTCCTGGGTACATAGCCCACAGTGATTTTTATTTCAGGGTGGGTTTGAGGCACTGAATTGAATTTAGTTGCACTGAGCAGTCTTCTTCAGGAAAAGGCACTATTAAAAGCTCACTGGCTGATGGGGGCAAGTGCAAAGGGTGCAGTGCTGTTCATGCACAGGGACATTGACTAGTTGGAATTATAGAGAAGGTAAGTGAACATCCCTGCCCCTGCCTCCATCAGAGAGTAAGGAGGCCTCTCCACCCCCTGGCAGGGTGGAACTAGCAGAAACCCCGTTCCTTTTCTTTACTCATGTGATGGTCACTTCTGATGAGCTGCTCCAGCCTTTCACCTTCTTGGGCTAGTGAAGATTCATATGTCCATGTCAGTGTGGACCCAAATGGGTCCTGGACCCACTACCAGAACACTCAACTATATCTAGGATGGATACTGCCAGCTTGAAATAAACTCTAGCTGATTAAAAGTGGAGCTGCTTACTTATACAGCACCCCAGGCTGTATTTGCCATCTTATTTTCCCAGGAACTTGGCTAAATAGCCCAACCAAATGCAGAGCTCTGGGCAACACCTTCTAGTTCCTCTATGGTAAGAGCCCCAGTTATCTGGAAAACTCAGCACACACAGTCTCAGTCTTCCAGATCTACAATGCAGGTGGGCATAATTCAGAGAAGCCTCTGAACTATGCCCGTCTGTGAGCTAACTAAATGTCTTCTGTAGCTGTTTAGCATTCATATGACGGTAGCAACTCTCAGCCTTTACCACCCACATCAGGGTGTAACTTTTGCAGGGACCTAGCCACTGTGCCATTACAATTCATACTTCCATTACTTCAGAAGCAGAACAATGTTCTGTACTATACTTGAAAAAAAGTCTGCAGAGATAGAAGTATGAAGTGAGTACTTGACTTCTCAAGGAGCATCTTCCTGAGACCACATGTCCTCAGGGCCCTGGGATTTGCACCACACATTCCTATTAGACTTCAGCTTTTTACCTGTGACCCAAAATAGCCAGGACCAAAGTGCATAAAGTGTCCCCCCTTCCCTGCATCCTGTCCCCATTGAAGCTAAGGAAGGTGCTTTGGCAAATCCAGACCCAGAATCTCCAGATCTTATTTTATCTTTCCTCCATTGTGGCATCCAGTATTGCCCAGATCTGTCAGCCTTTTTGGTACAGCATATAGATTTTTTATATGATTAGTGTTTCAGGAAAAGGGTCAGCTATGGGGTACAAGGGAAAGCAGGAGCTTTTATCTGGGTGAAGGGAAGTGGGCAATGGTTCGGATTTACAGTGTTGGGCTCCTGGAATAATACTTTATGATGCTGGCTGGCAAACATTTTGTAATAATTTGATATTGCTAAGTACTTTATCACTGCTGTGTTTGCATTTCTGTTGTTTTTACAACGCGTTCCACAGTAGGCAAATAGACATCATCCCAAACCGAGAAGCCAATAGCTTGGCTGAAAAATTAGCAACTTGCTTCTCAGGGACTGAAAGTAAACTCAGATTTTTCCCTTTATTGGCCAGGTTTTTCTACCACACAGTGGAGCTGTCTGCTTCAGGCAAACTCTGCGTCCCTTGGAGTATCAAGAGAAAGATCATGCTAAGCACAGAAAAGTGCAGCAAGGTGAGTAATCTTCTACTGGTTGAAGACTAGAAATGCAACAGGCAGGAGACATGCAACCCTCTAGATGCTTTAAATTCAACTAATTCTGTAACTCAGCCTCTTCCTGCTTAATTTAATTTTCTTCCTGTCCGAATACTCATCTCCTCTCCCTGCTAACAGAGCTACATGCTTCACTTCTGAGCTCTGACAGTGTCTCCAAGCTCCGATAGTGTCTCTGCTACCAAATTTACATCAGTTGCTAGTGCGCCACCCTGTTATTTACGTCAGTGTCATCCTGGCTGGGATTAATAAGGCTTTGTGTACCCCAGGGCTGCAGCTATTTCTCTTGCTTATGTTAGTGAATCCTGAATAAAAGATTTTTCGAAAGTTGAAAAAACTGTAAAGTTGATGACATAATTGTGGGAGAGTCTACGGGAATATTAAGGAGGATTAGGATACTATCAACAAATCAGGTTTTAAGTATTGTTCCGCTGGACAAGGACTGTTTTCAATTAATTTGTAATTAAATAAGGGAAGCAATTTAGTGAACTCAGAGAGATATTCCAGCAAACGGTTTATCTCATCAGTCTGAACCTCACATTCCTCCAGAACAGGATCATTGTTTAGATCTTGGGCATGTTATATGATCCGACCTATAGCAGTAATTTAATAAAACATCAATATTTTCCTTCTATTAACCCTCATGCTAAATGGAGAGACCTGCCTCTGCCTCCTTTCACAGTCTCCATTAGATCTGCACCCTCTCTAACTGGTTGGACAGGTGTTATCACTAAGCAGCCTGGGGCTTTCCAACATAGACAAACCAGACACATTCTCCAGCAAATTCTCAGCACAGCAGTAACATATTGAGGAATGGAGACGAAGCAAAGGAGGGATGGACAGAGAGGACAGAGAACAATAAAGAGGAAACACACCTGGCTTTCACGAGTGTCACTTGAAGAGATTTCCAACTAAGATGATGGGATTTGCTCATATTTTCTCAAAATGTTCTTTATAAAATCATTTCTTCAATCAGACCCAGAAGTATAAGGTAGTTTAAGAGGACCTGAGAAGAGATGAGCAATTCCAGATGGGGTTCCATGCATGAATATATTCAGGGCAGGGAGAGCAGGGATTTGTTGATTGCTTAAAGGCTTAGTGCAACAGCTGGGCACATTTTGTGTATGACCAAAAATAAGAGTACAAATGAACACTGATGTCCAGACATCTGGCCTTACAGCTATTGTTCTTGGCTTTTTTTTTGACTCATAGCCAGAGTTATTCCATGGAGCAGATTGAGGGGGGAAGAAAATTATGACATGAGGGAAAAGGAGCCAAGAGAAGAGATTTAGGAGATAATTAAGGGGTAGAGTAGGAAAGAAAAACAAAATTAGGTGCAAAGGGAGTGTAAGAAGGTAGAGTAGGAGATGAACCAGGTACAGAACTGAAGAATAAAGAGGTTGGGGACACAGAATTAGAGAAGGGAGTGAATAAACTAGGCAAAGACAAGTAGAGGGGTGAAGACAGTACTAACTGTGTTATTAAACACTTACTGCAACTCCTGATAAAGAAAAAAAGACATAAACACCTTTGATATAGATTTCTTCATTTTCAAGTCTCCTTTCACTTAGACTTCTCCCACCCTCTCTGGCCCTAGCTTGTCCTGGTCATTGTCATATTCATGATAAAACACTTGTCTGGAAAAATCAACTTAAAAAATTTCAGACTTGAAAAATTAAATTATAGACATTTTTATTTCTGCTTATATTGAACACATTCTCATAAATATATTTGGGAAGCTGTAGTGGTACTAAAATTCAAAAAGAAAATGTGGTTCTGCCACAGGGAATGGCTTTTGATCAGAAGTGTCCCCCTTTCTCTCCTTGTGAAAACTATCAAAGCTTGGCCGAGTTGGAAAGGTCTCATTTTGACATGCACAGGTCAAAGCTGTGAAGCTGAAGTCACCAAGGATTTTTGTGTATGCTTTGCATGCAGAAGAAGTCAAGTAGGTTGCTTCTTACGGACACTGCTCCTAGAGTTAATAGTGGTAGGACAGGGTCCCTCAGGATTGCGACAATCTGCAACTGGCACTTGGAAAACATGGTGGAGAGGACCTACTGAATGGAAGCAGATGTGGAGGAGAGAGGGAAGGAATAAAAACCAATTGATACAGAGCAGGAAATTGACTGGAACATAGAAATTGCAAACAGGAGTTGTTTGGCTAATGCTCAGGGCAGGGATCTGAGGAAAAGGGAAGGCTACATTCAGAAGAAAAGAGGAGGAGGAATCTGAGGAGGAAAGACTCAGTTTGAGGAGAAGACTGGAGGCACAGGCTACACTGGAAACTTGCCAGATGAAGAGGTGTGGCAGGAGAGAGATCAGTTCTAGGAGGAGTTGTGTCCAATGTAAAGGAGTTGCTCTAGGTAAATCCAGAGGCTGGAGAGGGAGCAGGGAGTAAGGAAGGCAGAAAAGAGGGTGAACGCCAAGGGTGAATGAAGAGTTTGAGATGCTGGAGTGGTACGGGGCAACACAGACTCTGAGAAATACAGGTAGGAAGAAATTATCGTAAACTCAGAGCGGCAGAGAAACAGACTGATCAGGGAACTACTCAATGCTGATGACACAAATCAAAGAAGGGAGTCAGAGACAAGCTGAGCCAAGAAACTGGAGCAGGGATGGGGAGAAGGGATTGAACTACAACATGGATCTAAGTATGGGGAAAAGATAAAACTGCAGCAAGGACCAGGGAACAGCAATGGGGCACAAGGATGACAGCTTGTTTGGAGCTGGCAGAGGGGATCCCCTTTGACCACAGTCCCCATAGGAACAGAGTCTACATCTCACCACTCCTTCCCTGCCATGGAGTCTCTGTGAAAGCCAATAGCATGTGGTTGTAAGAATTGTATGACCTCCTCTCTCTTTAACGCTTGTTCACCTACCAAATAGCAAAACCTCTGCTGTTACCAGTTATTCGAGTTAGCTCAAGTGACAGGGGCTGCTGAAAGTGATCTTAAATTATCAGTTGTGGAGTTAAGGATGTCAGTGTGATCCTACCTAACTGGTTTATTTTTCCTCCAGTTCACCTTTCCTCTTTGAGGCCTAGGAACATAAACTCTGAAAAATATTTTAAGAGAATACTATTAAGCTGTTAAGGTCAAAGACTTCTAAGTTGTTTGAAATGAGGTCAGCATTGTAAGGCATGCATCATGTCAAAAGCATGAGGTTATGCTACTGTAAGAATTTAACTCTGGTTTTCTTACAATTTATACTGTGACACTGTATTAATTTCTATTTTTATCTAACAGTAAACTCAATGTCCAGTTTGATTTTTAGCATCCTGAGACACAATGTTCAGCATATCTGGAAATGGTTCCAACAAAAATGTAATTGTCTGCACACTTCTTCAGCTACACATCCTGCAGAGAAAATGCCCATGACAAGAAACATCTCATATAGCTGTCATGGGTTCTCTCCTTCTCTAGAAACTCCTCCTTTCCCACTCCAGCAGCTGTGGTTCACCGTGTCCCTCTTAAGCTCCTGGAGGTAGGTCCCTTTAAGCTATACAGTGGCCTGGATACTTTAAAATTAAATACTGCTTGAAAAATTGGATTATATTTTTCAATTCCCATTTAGTAATGGCTCCTTATCTGAGTGTGGCTCAAGTAAGCCCAGCTTCTCTGCCCATACCCGAAACACCCATGCACTGCTATGTCTACTTTGCCTCAGAAACCTGGAAAGAGATTGCTTTCCTTCTGGAGAGACCAGGCAGGACTGGGTTACAGAGCAAAATGAAACTTTGGGCACATAAGGATTGCCTTGGCCATGGTGCTGGGGGTTTTGTATTTACAGGCCGTCCAAATCCAGGTGTGGAACGCAGCCACGGACTTTGCTTGTTTGTCTTCGTTTTGGTTGCACCAAAACCTATAAATTAAACAGAAACTCCAGAAAAGGGGGCTTTTGCCCAGCTATACAACCTCTGGCTTTCCCTCAGGTAATTATGGAAGGGCCAGAGGCTCAATCCTCAGTCATATATGAATTTTCTTCTTTGCAGGAGGGGAAAAAAACAGTTCTTAAGAGGAGCAAAATAAGATCAGAGAATGTGCTGTAGGAAACAACAACTCATGGAGCCCAATGTATGGATTAGGCATGGCATGGCTGGCATCATTTGCTTCCGTTGTGGATGATAAAGCTAGAAGAAGCCATTGTGATCATCTGCTCCAGCCTCCTGCATAATGAAATGCATAAGACTTGCCTAAATTAGCTTATCTTAGAGCTATGGTGCCTGTTACAGGAGGAAAAAACATCCAATCTTGCCTGGAATCTTTCCAGAGAAGGGCATTCATCACAACACTTGCTAATTATCCCCAGCCATTAGCCTGCATTCCACATTAAATATGTGGGGCCTTGTTTCCAGTCTGAACCAGCCTGTCTTCAGCTTAGCCCACTGCAAATCATCATGTGTTTGCCCACTGTACTGAAGAGGTCCAGTCCTCAGTTTGCTGTACCTGTCACCTGAATGACAGAATGACTCCAACTGAACGGTGTCATCTCATAGAATCATAGAATCATAGAATCATAGAATCATTTTGGTTGGAAAAGACCTTTAAGACCATCAAGTCCAACCTTTAACCTAACACTGCCATCCCACCACTAAACCATGTCCCTAAGCACCTCATCTATCCTTCTTTTAAATACCTCCAGGGATGAGGACTCTACCACTTCCCTGGGCAGCCCATTCCAGAGCCTGACAACCCTTTCAGTGAAGAAGTTTTTCCTAATGTCTAGCCTAAATCTGCCCTGGCGCAGCTTCAAACCATTCCCCCTCATCCTATCATCTGTTACCAGGGAGAAGAGGCCGACCCCCACCTCACTACAGCCTCCTTTCAGGTAATTGTAGAGGGCGATAAGGTCTCCCCTCAGCCTCCTCTCCTCCAGACTAAACAACCCCAGACCCCTCAGCCGCTCCTCATATGACTTGTGTTCCAGACCCCTCATCAGCTTTGTTGCTTTCCTCTGGAGAGGAGTCTCAGCAGTCCCACTCTGTGAAAGACCATGGGCTTGAACACCAGTCATGAATGACCGCTTGCCTCCTTACCAAGGGTCACAGAGCATCACTGAGAGAGCCCACTTCTTTAAAGCCCATGGGGACTCCTAGTGGGAAAGGCACGATGACTTGCAGAACACTAAAAATTGTTTATAATTGAAGTGGTTGCTTATAAATAGCTCTCGCTTGTTGTCATGTGGCCAGCTTAATTAAGTAGCGCAGAGCGTGTGCGGTCACTCACCTCAGATAGAAAAATCTGTATTGGGCCTTCACCCTAATGTGAATTTCCTGGCCTGACAGATGGGGATTGAGTGTCTGTTTATGCCAAGAGGAGTTTGCTAACATTTTTCCTCTAATTGCTAATTATACCAGTGAAAGGGGCTTTACGGCTGGAGTCCTGGAAATGTGAAACTTGATCATCAGAGATTTGCAGGAAAGATGGAAGATTGATGGGTGACATCAAACAGCTGACAAGGAGGCCAGGGCAGCCAGACGGACAGCAGCTGCTCCAAGGGGCTTCAGGGGTTGGGGGGCAGCTGCTCAGGGGGGACAGGGAGCTGTGGGGGAGCAGCATGGAGGGGGCTGAGCCATTTTAACAGTTCTGCACACACACACACACACCAAGTCATTTCAGATATGAATGGGTTTAATCTCCCCGGGCTGGAGGCTGCCCGTGAGAGCGCATCTACCAGCAGGTGGTAAGGCAAAGCAGCAGGACTGAAGGCTGCTGCCGCTGCAGAGGGGCACCAGTTCCGGCTCCGGCAGAGGGCTCCATGGGACGCTATGAACATCCAATGGAGGAAGAGGAGCCAGAGGATGTAAATCATCTTCCTCTGGGCCTCAGGTTTCCCAGATCTAAGCCTAAACACCAGTGTGTCCATTTCCTGAAGCACCAGGAAGCCTATCTCGTAGTGCTTGTACAAGCTCAGTCGCTAGTAGTCCTGCCACGGTGTGCTTCCTGTGGCCTCCAAACCACCTTGGTGTTCTTGGGAATCACTGGATCGGCTGCCAGAGCTTCCTCTACGGGCTCCCTTGTCTAAAATGCAGATCTACTCCCAGTTACAGCCACTCTGCCAGTGTGACTGCCCACTCAGAGACTCTCGTGATGACCGGAGGCCTTCTTCTGCTAGAGGAGTTAAACCATCTTGAAAGACATTCCCTGAGCAGACACGAGAGTCCCGGTGCTGGCACAGCTACTCCTGCTGCCAGCATTATTGCCTGCTCGCTGGTGCCACCCTGAAGAGGATTAATTATCATGTCATGAGCTCACGTCACTGCACCAGCAAACTGCAGCCCATGCCCTGCCCAAACCCACTACTGCAGAAAGCAAGCAGAGTGACCGCTGGAAACACATAAATGGGGAGTCTACCAGGGAGTTGAGAGAAAACAGGCTTTCACTGTCCTGGAGCAGTAGGCATCTGGTTGATTCGTGTAATGTTAATTAGAACTTTATTCTTGAAAAGGGCCAGGTGAATGGTGTTTGGTTTTGCAATTCCATGAACGTGAAAGAAGCATGCAGCTAAATAGCGAGCTGCCCTTATGAAAATTTCTTTTTGCTGGATGTAAGAGCACACACAGCAGCAGTAGCATAGGAATGAGGAGATTTGTGATAAGAGGAACTTTTTCACCAGTGCAGTGAGCTGCATTTCAAACTGATGCAGTAAATAGTGCACACGTATTAATACATAAATAACCTCTACTGCCACCTAGCCAATAATCGAGGTAGCTAACGTTAACTGCAAGCTCCATCTCAGGTAAAAAGCCTGCCTTTCACCAGTGTTGGCAGAATATTATAATAAATATGAGTGTTTTTCAGAGCTCTAGGTCATGAGTCTAAGTTTGAAACAGCAAAATGATCACATAGGAAATATTATAGTTTCATGGATCAGCAGCTACACTCTCATCCCACTGTTTCTGGTCCAGGTGGGTAGCCTTCATCTGAAGTGCAGTTGGAGGGACAGCACAAGCGATAACTCTGTAACACACATATTCTCTTCCATGAAGGAGCTTCATTATCTATTCTACCTAGGAAACGTTGCGGTCTCCCACACTAATGTTTACATTTCTATGCTTGTACTTTACTTCTCATAGATACAAAGCACTGAGCATCTGCAAGCTTCACCGTGTGCAGAAAACTGCTATAAAGAATCTAGCCTGAGTTTTGCAGCTCCAGCTTTACAAATGCATACAGAACTGCACTGAAAATATGGAAATTTAACATTACAACTAGCTTTGCACTGTCTTATTCTATCTTTCTTTCTTCAAATTATGTTTTATACATACTACTGCACAGAAGTGTCCTATGTTCTCTGAAAAAAAACCCAACTAAACCCAACCACAGGCTTTTTGAAGCACCCATCATCAAATCCTCATAAATACCCCAGAAAGCAGCTGGGCTAGATATCCCCAGCTTGATCTTTATCAGACTGATAAGCTGTTCTTTTAAAAAGTCTAATGCAAATGATTTCCAGGGCTTCCCATCTAGGTCAGGAGCCTTTTAAAACTCGATTAAAACATTCTATTTCCCCACTGACTTGAGGTTAACAAATGGATGAAAGTCTGCGCATAATGTTTCCTCCCTTCAACAATTCTTCAAATTCCAAATATACAACTGGAGGTCTAGAGCCCAGCGTGGGAGGATGAGCAAACAAATGGGTTAAGGCAGGTCAAGGTATCTCAGTTTAAAAAGACATTAAACACACAGCACAGTCCCTAATGGTAATATTGCCATGCCCTGCCAGCACCATGCCCCACCAGCACCATGCCCTATGGACAGAACTGGAATTATTTTCTCCCAGCTTCAAATGCCTGCCTTTCAGTGCCTTCCCACCCTTCTCACACTTCCAGCTGCATGGACTGCTTGTTTGCATGTAGTGGGAGTGATGCAGCATGCCCCAAGGTTTTCATTTTGAGCTCTGTCCCTCCTGCGTTCTCTCCATGCCTTCACATCTCCTTCATAGATAAAATCAGGAACAGGAATGTAGTCATTCTTTCAGAAAAACCACACTGCTTCTGTCTAGTTGATGGAATAATCGATGAGGGCATAAATGCAGCCTTGAGGAATGCCTCCCAAAGGCCAAACTGCATCATCAATAGTCCTTTCTCACGAACACTCAGGCAAAGAATTTGGTTTACGGCACTGTGAAGCATTCCATCATTTTGCTGTATTTCTGAAAAGCAAAAAGGATAGCGCTTTCTACAGGGAACTCCACTGTGCTTGGCAGTAAAGATCTCCAAGTCTCTGATTTGAACAGCATCCTAGTACGTGCAGTGGACCAACTTGACTAATGTTTCATTAAAATATATTACAACCACTGGATGAGAAGTGCTGCCAACTGTATCTACTACGTGCTGCTAATCCACTCATTCCAGGCAGAAAAGAAGGGTAAGCCAGCTCAGTCTGCCCTATTTTGCCCTATTAGACAGCCCTCTAATTAGATGTGAGTGTACGTCCAGTGATCCAGGATGTGTGGCGGTAGGTGTGTGAGCCAGGTACATAAGCTCAGATGGTTCAAGGTATCCAGGGAGCCAACTGCCTACAGAGCTGGGCCTCAGCCTGTTGTTCAAAGCATCTAGAATTACTTGAACTCTGACAGCAAGGTCTGAATGAGGTAAGTGTTGAACTTTAGTAGTCAATGTTTTCCTTGCTTCAGGACAGATCAGCTTTTCCCACAGCTAGCTTACTGCCCCAGAATAACAGTGATATATTTGCACCAGCTTGGAATCCCAAGTACTAAGCTCTAAAAAGGAACATAAAGTGCTGATTGAACCTTTTGTGCAAAAGCTACGTTATGATCTCTGAAACAAAATTCCATCACCTCTGAAATGAAAACTACCCTAGGAGTGATTCAGTTTCAGAGTAGCCTTTTATTATACCCAAACTCTCACACTTCTTTGTGGCATAGCTCTGTCTTTCTAGTGTTGTCTAAACATCATTAGACCAGAAGATGGCCTTTCAATTTCAGTTCATTAATTTTCTGTCCTGGAAAGCAATAGTTGGTGTTGCAAAATCCAAAAAAAGCTCAAATAAATCTTGCAAATATCAAACTTCTGTATAAGAGGAAACCAGACAAGTTGCACTTCATTGATCCACATTGGTAGTAATAGCGCTCAAGGTTTACTGATGGGAATTTGCAGTAAACTGCAAAATTTATAATTATACTATTTATAATATAAATAGTATAATTTATAATAACAACTAATGAATCAGTGCTTTCTTTAAATTGTTATTGCTTAGTCATCAGAGGATTTTGTGGGATGATGAAGAAAAGCAAAGATAATTCAAGGCAAATGGGAGAAGACATGTTCACCAAAAAAGCCTTCTGTTGGCATTTAAGATGTATTTTAAAGAAAGCTAAGAAATTCTGCTTTCTTTCATTTTCCTCACAGTCTTACTTTGTGATGACAGACAGTCACAATGACTTTATGAGGTTTGTGTACTCAGAATATAACTGTGTAGAAGAGAATTAGGGTTTAGACACCACAGCCAGTACATTGGGCCGAGCTGCTGAGCTCAGCTGCTTATGTCAAATCCCTCCAGATTATTCGGAAATGCTGACTAGTACCACTCCTAAAAATCACTAGATACAAAATAATCATTAAGGATGGCATGATCTGAAAACGCTGGCATGGGCAGGTCACTACACTGGGAGCGTGACCAGATTTTAGCTAACTGGTGTACCTTTTCCACTGATAGCCCTCAGTGTCTTGCAACCCTGCCACAGTAAATGTTTTGCTTTGTCTGAAGTAATGAGATGGCAAGAGATGGAAAAAGGCCTGGTTTTCATTCTGACTGATGTTAATGTGAATTAAGGAACTTGGCTGATGGGAATTAGTGCTAATACAGTTTGTTAACTAAGAAAAGCACTAATTAGAAATCCTTTTAAACTTGATCTGTGTAATGATATAATGTAAACACTTGCTGCATATTATTTGCTTAAAGCTTATTGAACCCATATGAATGGGTGGCCATGGCAGAAGCTGCACTACATTGATGATATGGTGTTACCAATTGTTCTTTGCAACTTTTATCCATTACACAACACCTGTCAGTAGCAAGTGGAGCTTTTACATTAAAGCAGGTGTTAGCATCTTATAGGGATGAAAATATTGTTTGCCCTTCCTAAAATTATGTCATTTGCTCTTTATATAAAGAATTCATTTTCTGAGAATTTTAAATTAAATCTGCTCTCCTTCAGATAGCTAATTTAAGAAATGTAGAAAATCTGACAGAGCCTTGGTTTTTCTGTCATTTGCAGAAACAAAGACAGCACAATTCTTTCAACTTCCCATATTGTTAAGACTCACTAAAATCTTGCACATAGCATGCATATGCAGACTTGGGGGGTGGCGGGCAGGAAACTGTCTTTTTTTGTGGTTACTTTGCATAACTGCACAGTATCCCCCCAAAGAAGCTGAGGAATAATACACTGTTTACAGATAATTCCACAGAGGTAAGCCACCTTTCATGATACTTTCCACCTCTCCCTTATCTTGGTAGGAAGGTGCAAGACAAGGCCCTGGCAGGCAGAGACTGCTCATAGCCTGATCACCCCTACCACCTGTTTTTCATAGTGCTTTTTGTAATAATAGAGCAGGGGGCTCTGTATAGGATCATGGCTAGATCTTGAAGCCCTCAGGAATAAGTAAATTTTCAAATTATTTGAGTTTCTATAGGATGGCTGGCCAAATTACAGGTTGTGAACACAACTCATTAGCTACCACAGTACCCAGCCTTCCCATATTCTTTTATTTCATAAGTCATCCGGGAAATGGTGGTGGTAGTGTGCTGGATGGAGTGCGAGGGAAGAGGCCCTCCAGCACAGCTGATGAGGGAGAGGACCACACCTGCAGAAATGCTTCTGTTGGAGTGCTGTGCCAGGGGCTTGCTGGTTGAGGGGCTCGACAGGTGTATCCCAGATCACAGGGACCAGCTCCACCCAGCAGCAAGCACTGTCAGGAGAGAGGTGCTGGTTCTTCAAATGTGAGAGATCTGCTCCTGCTGCTGCTGGGAGATGCTGGCTTTGAGGCTTTATGGTGCCTCAGTCTGCTGACACGGGCAGGGGTATGTGCTGGCTGGGGGGAAGTATTTCAGGGGATTGGGTTTCAGCCTGAATTTTGGAATTGCAGAATAAGAAAAGCTCATGAAGTAGGAATGGTGTGGGTGGGAAAGGAAGAAGTGTAGGATGCTGTTCTGGTCTGAGGTAAGAAGACTATTAGTTTGACTTCAGGTTTACGGAAGAGTAAAGGATTTAGTGGATGATGGGGTAAGGCATGACAGTGACTTGGGATACAGTCCTAGGACTGGGAAGTTTAATTGTGGCTGTTCTATAAAGCAGATTTTAGACACAAGTATGACCAAGAGAGACAGGTGCCAAAATATGGCAGGATATAGCCATCATTCTCTGTACTTCTATCCAAAACCTCCTCATTGAACTAGATCAACTGGGGAGTGTATGTGCTCACAGAAACAGATTGGAAAGAAAAGAGGGGGAGTGTCCTGGTTTCGGCTGGGATAGTTACAGTAGCTGGCATAGTGATGTATTTTGGATTTAGTACCAGAAGAATGTTGATAACACACTGATGTGTTTCGTTGTTGCTAAGTAGTGCTTAGGCTACTCAAGGACTTTTTGAGCTTCTCCTGCTCAGCCAGGTGCATAACAAGCTGGGAGGGAGCACAGCCAGGACAGCTAACCCAAACTGACCAAAGAACTATTCCATATCATATAATGTCATGCCTGGGGGGAGTTAGTCATTGGGTGCGGGAGGAGAGTGATCACTGCTCGGGATGGGCTGGGCATCGGTCAGTGGGTGATGAGCAATTGCATTGTGCATCACTTGTTTTGTATATTCTCTTACTATTATCATTATTATTATTGTTATTATTTTATCTTACTAAACTGTCTCTATCTCAACCCATGGCTCTCACTTTTTCGGTTTCCCTCCCTTTTCCCCGATTCTCTCCCCCATCCCACTGAGGGGGCAGGGAGTGAGTGAGCAGCTGCGTGGTGCTTAGTTGCCAGCTGGGTTAAACCATGACAGGGAATTAAAGTTGAAGCAACAGTTTCAGAATAGCATATATTGTTGCAAATTAGTTATTCTGCAATTAGACATTGCCCTCAGAAAATTCAGTTAAAAACCATCCAATTAGAAGTTCTCAGAATTAGGATACCAAGACCAAAGAATTATATTCTAGCCATTTAATTACTTCAATTCTAGTTCAGATTGCATGTATCTTTATAAATAAACTCTTCTCCTTTAAAAAAAAAACCAAACCCACCATGTCTTTCCACCATTTATTTTCAATATTTTCAGTGCAAACTCTGGCATACATCTCAGGTCTGTTTACCCTCCACGACGTTAATGTTTGTTTTTAATGGATTAGGCACATTTTTATTTTTGCACCAGTAACGGTATAGCGTTTCAAATTCCACTTATTTAGACTTTGCTTTGTTTGGCTGTTGAGAAAGGTTAGTGGTTAGTGCTCAGCACTACTGTGTAAGACTCCCTTTCTTGATGGTGGCAGAGGCAAGGAGTGCTACAGAAGCAGATCTACATGGACGACCCTCTGACCTTAGGGAAACTACTCCTTCTGCGCCAGAAGAAAGCAGGCAATGATACAGGATTTGAAAGTGCAGAAGAATGGGGTGGGAGTGGGAGAGTTTGGCTTTCTGCAAGGGTGGGAGAATGTTTTCTTTGGATTTATTTCTTTAGGGAGAAGGATAAAACCTTGTGATGTGTTTTGAAAAGGGGCGGGAATAAAGCCTGAGATATCTGAAATCGGACTTTTTTGCTGACTGGCAGCACTGAACTGCTTCCAAAATTCAGTTACCTAGAGACAGTAGAACTAAAATACCAAATGCAGAGGGAGTCTTTCTTTAAAGAGGCTGTTGCGCAGCATCCAGCTGGAATTTGGAAGTCATTTTACTGACAGATGATAATGGATTTCATTTTGAGCTTTGCCAGGAATCCTTAGATTGGAGAGAGAGAGGAAAAAGCATTCTCCTCACACATGCATGCACGTGGGAGAGAGCAGACTACGAAAGCATCTTTTATGAAATTAAATGCAGGGCCTTGTAAGGTGGTTTTTTCCCCAGTAAAACAAAGTTGGTGGAGACTCTTAAATGTAAACTTATTTGTATGTATAAAGGAAGTTTGATCTGTTCTGTGTGTTACGCTTATGATAAACAACAGAGGCTAGATACATTTGTAACTCAGCTTGACGGGAAGTATTTGAGGGAAGAAAAAACAATGACTGGCCAGGCCAACACTACATGCTAGAGCCGGGGGGAGAAGGGAATATCTACAGCTTGCTTTGATTTTGGTCACATTATTAGACAGACAGGCTTAAATAGGTTAGGTCTATTGATGTGTGCATATAGTGGCCCAGCATCAGAGGACAGGCCTTGCCATGTGGCGGATGGACTTGACTGAATTGTATTGTCTTTACAATTTAGCTGCTCCCTTTCTCTCTAACCATCCCTGCACGTTCTCACAGTTCAGCAAGCATCTAGCAACCCTTATCTTATTAGGAAAGCCTATTACAATCTGAGGAGGAGAGTTTATTTTATTGTTTCATTATGGTTAGAACTCAGTCTAATGAAGAAATTACTTGCCTTCGGCGCTAGAAAAATTGTAAGTGCACCATGCCACGTTCAGAGGGGGAGTGCATTAATATATTCATGCTCAGCTTAACTTTTGTCTCTTTCGGGGCACATGCACTTATAATTTACTGATGTAGAAATGAGCTTTCTAGATCCTAAAGCCAAGACAGATATTTGGTTTGCATCCACAAGGCCAATGCAGTCCATGTGGGAAGCTTTATGCAAATTATATAAACGAATTTAGAGACTGAGAAATAAATTATAAGGAATCATTTGGTGGCCAGAGCAGCAACTGTAGGCAAAGACCTCCTACATCCAACTTGATATGTGAGAGTTCAGGGAGGCTGTGGAAACACATGCCATGGCTGTCAAATCTGTGTAACTTGTGAGACGGTTGTGTCCTGGGGGGTTGCAAGCTTCAAGCAAAAGCTGTTCCCAGCCCAGATGCTGCAGTGCTATGAAACTGGAAAGGAAAGAAAAATGTTTTATGTTCTCCTCCTTCTTCCTTTGTGAGGGAAAAAGGACTGGACAGACCTTATGTTTTTAAAATACCTTTCTTCTTTTAGAAATATGAGGAATATGAAGGACTGTTTTCCTTAGCAGTGCTGAAGGCCATGTTAGCTGTTCTAGACAACCTTCTGGAAAGTTTTCTAAAACGGAAACAGCTTTCTGAAGCCATAATTCGGGAAGCCTCCCCATTTAAGAAATATTTAAAACTTATGAAAGCAATACAAAGCAATTAAGTGTGTTCTTAAGTATCGAACAAAGAGGACTCTTTGCTCACTTCTCAACTGAAGGTGAGAAGTTGATGGTTCTTACTGAAAAGATAATTTTTTCCCAGTATTTGTCAAGCATTTAACATAAGCATTTAAAAAAAAAAAAAAGCAAGCATGATTAAAATTAATTCTCCTCTCAGTCAATCCATCTTTAATTATTTAAGATCCAAACCCTTTACTAGTTCTGTAGTCAACTGTAGTCTTTCAGGAAATATCAAGTAGAGAAGACATGACTTTTACAACTAGTAATGCCTTTCCATTCCTCACACTTCACTGGAGAATAAGTAAGTGCAAATGTTCTTTAAGTCACCCTAAAATAAAAGGCAGCCAATGCTTCTTTTTCCTGAAGAAGGTAAAGAGTATACCTAATTTTTAAATATTCCTTCTATATTATTATAAAAAATGTGGGCACAGGAAGATGTTGCTGTGTCTAGCTACTCCACAGTATTAACATGCACACTTTCTTACCCTGCTGCATATATGCGGAATATGGGGTTGTTAACCCCTCTCCCAGGGAAAGGCAAGCAATCTTCTATTTACACAGAATATTATTCAGAATCAGAAGTGTATTGTAAATTTATAGCTTTAGTTACTTCACTCTCATTTGTTCATGTGTACATATGCTATTTTTTCTAATAAAGGCTGACTTTATGAGTTTTAGGTTGCCACTCTCTCTGATAATCTCATGATCGATATTCTTGTCACACAGCAAGTCATCACAGATTCGCCCATTAACTCTTGCACTAATGATAGACCCGATTTCACTACACGGAAATGTCAGGCTTACATGTGTGCATTCCTTTTTTGTGCATAAGGTACCCCAAACTGTGTATCATCTCTCTGGAGCCTGAATGTGCCTTTTCTTCTCATCTGTGGCTTATCAGTATAGTTGAATTACATCCATTTTTGGTAATACAAGTTTCAACATTGCAGCAACCCCATCTTTTAGTTCTCAGAAGGAAGCTGGAAGTTTTCAGATGGCTCAGAGACAACTGGGTATTTTGTAGTCCAGACCATTCTGAGGAAACAAAGGCTGTCGTTTCCCAGTGGTTTTTATTTGTCTCTTTTGTCTGTTGGAGGATTTAACCAAAAGGGTTTCAGAGATATGGTTTACAGCTTGGCCTACAAGCATCTTTGGCAGCACAACCGATTGGACAGGGACAAGCATCTTTAGCTGACTCCACTGCAGGAGTACCTCTTTTAGAACTATAGGCTAGGGCCCTTTGCAATAGGGAATAAACACAATTTCTTTCTCTCCTTTGTTGGGGAAAGTGGTGGAGGTCATTTTAAATGAACTGGTATAAGCTCCCAGTGATGGGCTGTCCTAGTTCAACATCACTCGCTATTTGCTACAGCATCCAACAACAATAAACAGCAAGTTATCTAGATGCGTTTACTAAGGTGGTAGGCAGCAGAACAAAACAATTTCCTTCAAATAATCGTTTCTCATCCAAGCAAACACGCAACAGATGAACAGACCAGGCGATGGTTCTTACAGCTACTGTTCATGTTCTCAGAGCTGTTTGTAGACTGACATCAGTCTTGCTTGTTTTTAACCTTCCTAATGACCCTGAGCATACAGATCCAGGTGTGGGCATAATTAAGCAGTTGTCATCTGCCACGGACATCATGGTAGTACATATTTCCAGCCATACCATCAGGACCTGGGTGCACAACCCTCTCCTGTTGGTCCTCCTGAAGCTTACATCCAAACCTGAAAACTGAGCCCTGACAAGTCACAAGGGTGGTTCATAATAAGGATAGTTGGCACTGTTATCTGTGCATTCCGCCCCCATACCTCTGTCCTGTTCTGCTGCATCGACTGCTGATCCTGCCCCGTTCCTTCTTCCCATACTCTCTCAGTGCACCTCAGCAGGCACAGACTGCGTATCCAAGACCTTAATGAAGAACGAGGGTTTGGTGGGAATGTCACACTGCCTGTTTCTGTGAACAATTGAAGTCTTGCTTTTTTTTCTGGACAACAAAAGAAAACCTCAAAAAGAGAAAAATGGACACCAGCCAAGAAACGGGGTGG
The DNA here is from genome assembly GCF_000687185.1 of Egretta garzetta. Taxonomy (NCBI): domain Eukaryota; kingdom Metazoa; phylum Chordata; class Aves; order Pelecaniformes; family Ardeidae; genus Egretta; species Egretta garzetta. Next base: position 2,383,957 of record NW_009259718.1, on the reverse strand, counting down.
GGGAAAATGTTTATGGATGTTGGCAAATCTACTATGCAGCTTTTCCCATGTTATAAACTACATCACTGTCTGCAAACCCGGGGAAGATACCCTTCTGCTAACTAAGATGATATGAGACTTGTCTGGTGCGTTCCCTATGAATCTAAATTCCTACTTCTCCACTAAAACCATGTAATTAAAGGTGTTTTATTCAGCACATACACTGGGTCAGTATCATCCCAGAATGAAGTTCTGACTAAAGCAGTAATGCGCCGCACAGCAGGGCTTTAAGGCTCTGACGAAATTAAAATAAAGATTTGGAGGCTCTGAGCAACCCTGGTCGGTATAAGGGGGTGGGGGAAGGGCAGCATGTGGTTTGGGGTATTTTCACCAAATGTTAAATCACACAGAATATTTCACTCGTCTCCAGTGTGAGATCACGACATGACTCCTCTGTAATGAATTCTTTATCTTGGCAGCTCTCCTGCTTTCTCCCAACTGTGCCTCCCTCTCCCCTTCTGGTCCCAGTGCCGTAACATATGGTAGTATTTGGAGAGCGATTCCGGCCTGGGAGCGGGCCTGGCTGCCCACACCTGCGCGCTCCCCCGTCTCGCTGCTCCACAGGCGGCCGCAACTCGGGTCACGCTCCAGCGCCACGGGCCAAGCTCGCTCCTTCACCCTCCTCCCCG
>NW_009259718.1:2382334-2382608 GCF_000687185.1 Egretta garzetta | reverse complement strand
GACGTGCGGCGGAGCTTGCCCCCCTCCCCCGGCACTCCGCCGCGGCCCGGCGGGTTTCTTGCTTTTCCTCCTCGGCACTTTTCTTTCTGGGACTCTGGGTGCCAAGTTTCGGCTCGGAGTGAACTTTTTATAAACTGCTGAACAACGAGGTTTGATGGAGGTGCTGACACAGCATTAACTGTAGCGTTGAAAATGTGAGGCTGTAATTTTCCTGCTTGAGTGTGTGCAGCTAAAAGGCACTTTTTTTTCTTTTTTCTTTCCCCTCTCTCCCCCA
>NW_009259718.1:2381422-2382311 GCF_000687185.1 Egretta garzetta | reverse complement strand
GTGAGGAAATAAAGGCATATTTAGGTTTCCAGGTTCTGTGTAAGCAATGTAATTCTAATAAATCTTGACTTGCAAGAGAGAATTTGGTTTCAAAATAGCATAGAAGTTTAGCAAACAATAATATTTATCTAGCATGTGTTTATCTAGCGCTGCTTCTGCAAGTGAGACAAATGACTTCCATGGCTTCCTTGTTTGGTGGGTTCCTGTTGTGCCCTATTAAAAAAACGAGAGTGTTTGTTGTTGTTGCTGCGTTTTTGGCTTTTTTTTTAACAGGCCAGCAGTTTTGGTTAAATATGAGGACTTTTCAGTTCAGGAGGTTTTTAAGCTGGCTAATATGGTTTCCCGAAAATGTCACAGATGTCCAAAAATCTCATACTTGCTTTTACTTTTATTTGGCAGTAACCATAGGGTACAAGTTTAGCCAAATAAAATCACTTCTTGAAGTAAGCTGCTCAGCTAAGGCTCTTGTTTCCCATTTTTCCCTAGAACGTAGATTTTTCAGTAGAGTTCAAAGGTGCTTGAGCCCTTTCTTGCTTGTGAATCTCAGCCCTACTCTAGGAGAACCTTCCTGAAGCACGAAAAGAGGGTGGACCGGTTCAATCTCCACCACCTACTTGGTTCCTGACCTTTCTCCCGAGCTTACTAGCAAGGTGCCAATTAGTGATTTTATTTTTTTTTTATGGTGGTATTTATTGTAGTTGTGGATATTGTCCAGTGAATTCAGTGAACAAAGTGCTTTGTTTACTCTGCTGCTTCTACATGTGATTTATTACATTTGTGAAATGCAAACCATTGTATTGAAGTATTTTAAAAGGTAGGAAATAAAATGCTCAAAATTTAGGAAATGCCAGAATTAGTATTATTAAGGACCACACACTGAGGCAGATGG
>NW_009259718.1:2353588-2381395 GCF_000687185.1 Egretta garzetta | reverse complement strand
CACTTAGTTAAAGATTATTGTAATGCCTATACACAAGGGAGCTGAGTTAAGATTCCTTGGTTCTTTAATTCTGGTATTGTCCAACCATTTTCTGTTCAGTTAAGCTTATTCTACTTTCTCTGTGTCACTTAGCAGGCAGAGCCTTGGAAACATGGGAAAAACTGTCTCCCTGCTGTGGTCAGCTTGAACTCGGGCTTCTGGGCAACCACTGAAATTTCTTATTGCAGGAAAATTATTCATCTCTTACAGTTGTGGGCAGGAGCATACTCTGTGCAAAGCTGTCAAATGCCAACAAATCTCTTCTGAGCATGTGTGAATCAAGATTCATCAAGTATGGCCAAATGTGGGTATACTTAATGTAAATAAATGTGCTCTGTAAAAGCACATCTTTGACACGAGTATGGCTGTGCTGCCAAATTTTAGTTCCTTCCTTTTGAACACAGAGGGAATTTAATATCTTAATTACTTAATCACATAGGGTTTTTTAATAAAGGATAAAAATTATTTTTAAAAATCAAATCTCATTCTCCAAATAGCCTAACCACACTAATCCGTATGGCCCCCCCAATAAGCTTAGAGCATACAAGATTTAAACTCAAATATATAAAGGCCAGGAACGGAAAGCAGCCTGTAAAAAGAGAGTGTTGAGCAACTTTAATTGCATGTGTCACCAGACACGCTGCAGAAAACTATTTCTCAGTGTTGTATGTGATATACCATGTGAATCTGAAATTATTTGGGAGATGGCAGGAACTCTTATCAATTAAATAAATTTCTCTCCTGGTAATTCATGTATAATGAGTTTTAAAATCTTTTACTTGTATCAATTTAGAGAATATTCTTTCCCATTAGTGGAGTCAAAGGGAATTTACTAGAACTGGTTTTAAATTGTACCAGATAGACTGAGCAATGAAATTTCACATTTTAATGTGTGTTTATGGCTTACAATGTTTTATTAGTCTGATCTATGAAAAGGAGTCATTTTACCAGTGCTGTTAAGATTTTATGGACGGCTATGCTAACTAAAATATGATTGAAATGGTATTTACTAACCAAATAATTGCTTTTACTAAACGCACTGTGAAAACTGGCAAACAGACAACTTAAAAACATGTACAGAGGAAATACGGAATTTTCATTATAGTTTATATACATCTTTTTTGTTTCTAATGTGCTATGGAGAAGCAAATTGTATTTGCCTTCAGATATTTGTCAAGATACTTTAGGTTCACTGCAGAATTAAATTGTAAAATATAAAGTAAGGCTCTTAGTTTTAAACTTTGCGTGCTTCAAATAGTTAAAGGGCAATATTTGCTAAGTGAAAGGTGAATTCTGGGTTAATACAGCCCTTAACAATTGAAATAATTGTAATCTAGTATATCTTCTTATTAGCAGATATAACTAAGCATAGCAACTGGAAGCCGCCTTCTGCTCTGACTTCTCATCTGTGTGGTTTCTCTCATTTTATTGGCATTTTAGGGCCTGAAAATTGGACTGAAATTAAAGCTTGTAAAACCATTCAAAATGTTCTGAATAGGATGGCTCCACTTGTGATTACTATTCATACTGTTTCCTCTTCAGAGAGGAATTAACATTTAATTGAGTTTTGATACTCTCTCACCTGCCCAGATTATACAGCAAAAGCTCAGGCTCTTAAAACCAGAATCCGTTAGTAATATGGGCCTGTGTCAATCAGTGGATAAGGAAAGCAGGCTTGCAGATTTCTTAGCAGTGGTGCCCTACCCAGTCACTACATGAGGGCTACAAAATTGCTGATGAGCAACCTTTCCCAGTAATGCTCATTGTATTTACTGATTTACAAGTTCCCTCATTGTTGAAAGCAAAGAATGCTAGAGGTAATATCACCCTAAGTGTTCATAAATCACTAATAAATCTCATTATTTCTGAGGCATTACTTAAAAATCAGGAGATTAGAGAACCCTTGCTGTTTAATGCTGAAGTGTTTGGAGTTTAAGTTTTCAAATGTTTCTCTTCAGCTGTTACAGTTAAATTTGAAGTTGTGCTGTAATGAAATGAACCTTCTAGTTGTGGCCCTAAGAGGAGAAAAAAAAAAAAAACCAACCCAACCAAAACCCATTAAATAACACAAGAATAAGTGATGGTGCAAAATGACAGATACTCAGATTGCCTGGAAAGGGGGCAGGGTGAGATGACTGCTTGATGCTTTTCCTGGCCAAAGAGATCTAGAAACTGGTACTGCAAAAATAAACAATATACCTGGCTTTTTCAAATGCCTCCTCTAGAATAGTTGCCCTTTTGTGTCTAGGAAATGAAGCAGAGAAAACAAGATGCATTTAAAAAGGAAACAAAACTTTGTGAGCTATGTCTGTTTTCTTCTTCCATGTGAATTGAAGTTAGAGGGTTTTTTTGACGTACCTATGCTATTCCAATATTCCTGTGATAAATAAGTTAAGTAGGCTATGTGTGCTGGTTTTTAACAGTTGGAAAAAAAATCATGTTACAGGGGGACACGGTGGAAACCTGAGAACAAAATCAGGAGATGATGAGGCACCTTTTGTGTTTTGTGAAAACAAGGAAAACTTCTGTGTTTTGGACAACTGCTGGCTGCTTACATGGAGCTTTCAGGGTTAGGTGGATCTTGCTGGGATTGGAGCCTCTTCACCTGAGGGACAGACAAGCTTCCCACATAGGAAAAAAAAAAAAAAAAAAAAATCTAACTCAGACAGTCTTTGGTGCATTTCAACTCTTGACATGGCCAAGGGTTTTAAAACGGGGGGTGGGCACACACGACACGACACAGGACGGTACCGTTTGTGACAATGAATTGTCACTGGGTGTTTTCCAGTGAGAGTGGTCGGCCTGCCCTTACTTGTTTCAGATTGTTTAAGGTGTATTCAGTTACCAATGACAATGCTTCAATTTTTTTTTCATTCGTGTTTGAATCAACATTGTTGATTCTGTGGGCTATCTACTCCCTGCATTTTGGTCGTCTTCATTCACAGTACATAGTGCTTGTGTTATAGTTTCAGTGGCAGCCTCCCTAAGCTGTCTCCATGCTTTACCAGTAGTTATTTTTATGGTTTTCTCTATCCAGTTCTTTAAGCTGGGAACCTCATTTGAGGTAGCCTTAGGGTTGCTAATCTATCCTCTTTCGGATCCTTTCTCAGGTCTCACTTCTACAATAACATTTGACAGAATTAAACTCAGTAGAGGAGCAGTTGTATATTGAGGGAGAAAATATTTTTAAAGTAACCATATACATTTTACTACTTTTCCTTCTCAGTTTTATGTTGTGATTTTAGGTGGTGAGCTGTAGAAGCAGGGTCTGTTTCTTCTCCATCCTTTCCATGCCTTGAACATTAAGGATACTGTTACAGTATTGATAATATAAGGGCAATATTGCAAAAATAATAGATTTTTAAGGTCAGAAAAGAGCACAGTCAATTAAACACCTTTAAACTATGTACTAACGCTGCACATTTGCTGTCCTTATTGACTTCAGTTGTTGCTCTCAATGTTCAGCTTTTCTGAAAAATGATCTTTGAGGTCTTCAAAATTGGTCAGTCTGGAAATAGATGACATGCTATTAGTGACTCTGAGAGTGCTGGATCATTATTCCCTGTTGAAGTGTGTGTAGCTATTTCTGTTATTTATCTAGCGCCAATTCCCAGGTATTGCAGCTTTTACAAAAGGAATACCTTTTTTTTTCATTTTGCAGCTAGGGGGTTATGGGCTATATCTAATGCTGTTTACATTTTTATGACAAAGACCTTGTATCAAGTTGCGTATACTTCTGTAGAATTAAGTTAGGTGGGATTATAATTTTCACTACCAGTTATCTTGTAGAGACTCATTCCATGTATTTTATTTTTAATATATTAGCCAGTGTTTTGCTTATGCTATAGATATTCTCATAGCTGTTCTGTGGAGAAGCTTTAGCAGCTTGTTTCTTTGAAGCAGAGAATTTAGCGGTGGAGAAGATGTGCCTCACTGATGTCAAGGGCATGCCTTTTGCTGAGGGCACACCTTTTCCTGAGAATGTTTCTGTATTGGGTAAATCCTAAGTTTTTTGAAAAATCCATTTTTTCACAAGCAGGACTTACCCCGATGCTTTGTTACAGGCTGCTGTGAAGGTGGGAACCACAGTGGAAGTCAGGGAATGCACAAGTATCGTGAAGCAAAAAGTCTCATTGCTCAAATGTAACTTTGAAAGTGCCTGGGAAGTACTAGAGGGGCTAGAGAATAAGGATTTGGAGAAGGAGTGTGAGGATGGAGAACTGGAAGTGGGATCAGATAACAAAACTAGGGACTAGCTGGGGAAGGAGACTTGGGACAAGAGCTGGGGAACAAGTAATGGACATGGGAAGCATTAGGAGCTCAGATGAGGAGCAGAGAGTGGAAATGGAAGGAGGAATGAGCTAGGGACAGTTGTGACCAAGGGGTGGAAATATCAAGAAGAGACAGGACTGTAAGGAAGACAGGTTTTACAGACATCATTGTTGCAGGATGATGTTAATTAGTGCTAAGCAGGTGTAATTTGTGGGCACCAAGATACCAGCATGTTATAAGGAGAAACCGAAGAAGGCATAAGGTAGAGGTTTTAGGACTCTGATGGAGATTTCTTCGCATATCTGAAGAACTGCAGGAAGCTGTGGGAGTAGGCTCTATATTTCTGCTGGACCATGCTTCCCCTAACATCTAGGGTAGAACCTGACATTCCTGAGTCTTGGTCGTCTTCTGCTGTCAGCATCTGTCTGTGCGACTTACTGAGCCTCGTTCCCAGCTTTTGGTGGTCCTCACTGAAGAGGACAGCGTAGTGGTATCAGTTGCTCCATTCGCTCGTGTTGCAGGTGGATGGTTGTTCTAAAGGCTCTGTCTCTGCTGGCCAGTGCTGGGAGCACCAGGATGCTGCCACACGAAGGCATTTCAATCTCAGTTCTGAAAGCCTAGAGAATTATGTGTTGGTATACCAGTATGGACATCGAAATGCTCTCTGTTCAAAGAATGGTAAAATTTTTGTTTCCAACTCTTGGCAGCTATATAATTACAACTATAACTTGAATTCAGATTAACTGCAACTCCTGTGCATGTGTTTTGCTGATAATATTGGAATACCTAGCTCTTTCATAGTGCTGTGCACCGGTAGCTATCTTGGCAACTTAAGGCAGGAGGAAGTATCATCTCCCATCTTCTCCCCCAACTAGAAGGGGGAAAGAGAAAATCAATGTACTGGGCGCAGTCCCTACACAGGCCATTGCTGCTGCTGCCTCTCCACTGAGCAGTGCCTGCTGCCCCAGGTCGGCTGGACACTCCTCTCTCATAAATTCCACCATGTTTGCATGCTCCTGGAGCATCAGTGATATGCTTGCACCCTCCTGCATTTTGTAATTTTAAAAACTTAAGGTTTATTTTGTGCTCCTATAAAACATCAAGGAAGTTTATGATGTGTGGAACTGTAAGGGCTCTTTTGGATTAGGTATCTGCTCGGTAGTTACTTGCAGTTTCAGAAGACTACACTTAGTGACCCAGGTGATCTTTCCATCTTTTTTGTTTCTCTGAATATTCTGTGGTTAAAAAAATGGAGCATGTATGTATAATCACATCATGCCATATTCATGTTATGCTTTGTTAAGAGTATGACAAACTGTTTCCCTCCATGCAAGCAGTTTGCAACTTATGTCAACTGTTGCTTTCTCCCATCCTGAGTCATCAGTTACTCAAATTGCAAACATTTTGGTAGGCTTTTCTTCAGCTAAGAGAGGGCACAAATGAAGAAGGGTGCAGTAAAACTGGAAAAAGAAATTTTTCCTTTTACCATTTACATCTAACTTTTTTTTTCTTTTTTTTTTTTTTTTTTTTTTTTTTGGAACTGTCCTTTCCCTTTAACATCAACTCGGGTTTTGTTCCTCTTTTCCACAAGGACTTCATGTGTAATATACATGTATGAAAATATTTCCATCAAAATCCAAAAGTTACCACCCTCTCTTAAATTTGTCTTTAAAATCTTTCCCTGCTATGATGCACACTGGACTGGTATATGACTCTGCTTAGCCTGGTCCTGATTAGCATGACAATGTCTTGGGGCTACCTCGATCTTTCTGAAGCTCTTTCCATGTTTACCTTTATGCAGCTTTATTGATATCCTTGCAGTTTACATGTGCAGATATGCAATGAAAAAAAAGAGTTTGGTGGTTCCTGAAGAGTGTACAGCACAACCATTGGAAGTGCTTATAGTTCAGGTGCCAATTGTGCTGACAAGGAATACTCCAGAGTGAGATGTAGATGTGCTGGAGATAGCTGCTTGCTTTGTGAAAAGGATTCCAGTAGGTTAAAGCAGAAGAAATGGAAAAGAAGAGTAATGAGTAAAAGTTGCTTAAATTACATAATATTGAAGATTTTGTGGATATGTATCACTAAATAACATGTTCCAATCTCCTCTTGTTCTGCACTTCTTGAATGCTGAAATCAGATTTTTTTTCCATAAAAATGCCTATTTTACTGCAAATGTTTGAAAACTGCCAATATTGTAGTGAAATACAACTTGCTATTGATAAGTAATTTTTCTTAGTTCAGAATACTTAGTGAAACTGTGTAAGAACCATGGTATGCATAAGTATACCCTTATAAACATCATACAAATAGTGCTACAATCTTCAGAAAATAGTATCGGGGCATTATCTAATGGAGCTGAAATTTATTTTTTTTTCTACAGCAAATAATCACAATAATACATACATTCAATGACAATAATACATATAGCCAAAATTCACTTCTTGTTTGCTTACTGAACTGTCAAATCTTTAAATGGCATGTAAAAGTTACTTTATCTTTGTGGGATGCTAATGCAGCGTTTGCCTACAAGGGGTTTGTAGAAGTTGTTACTAGGCATTTGTGTTTTCCATAGCATAATGCTGCCACCTGATGGTAGAAAGAATTGGGAAAAGGTAGTTGTGCTTTTTTTTGGTTTGTATACAATTTATTTCAGTGTGATTAATACAGTGATGTTGAATATGTCTTAAAGGGAGCAGCCATCTCTACAGGATTACTCCTTGAAACTGCAGAGAAGTGCTTTTGTCTGCTTGTGTTTTAAAACCTTAAATATTTTATTTTGGAAAATAGGATGACTGGAAGCCTAGCATCGCTTTTGTTGTTGGGACCAAAATTGAGGATGAAATCCACACCAAGGCCCTGTCTCTTGCTGTGCAGGTGCCACAGAGGAAGCTTTTCAGCGTGGTAACACGTGAAGACATTTTCAGACAGGTATTCCAAGAATGGAACTTCTAATAACAAAACAAACTCTGGATCTCGCTTCTAGATACTAACTTCTTTGGTCTGTGGTAACTATAAATTTCGTATTCAATTTAACTACTGTGTGGAAGTTTTTAAAATTACACTAATTTGTGGGATTTTAAAATGGAAAAACAAAAGCTCACTGTATAAGCTGGTCTGCTCCCTGTAAGTAGTGAGGTTTCATTACAGACTTTTCTTCAAGATGCTGATGACAGAAGTTCCTTCCCTAAGGTACAGGGGTACCATGAGATGATTCCTCACTATTTTGGAGTGTGAGTGTAGCATTTTCAAAAGAGAATAATGAGTAAAATAATTTGTGTAAACTAAAAATCTTCTCATAGTACAATGCTTTATTTCCTTGCAGATCAGAGAATCTGGGAATCAAAAGGGAAAAAAAGTTAAGGATGTGCCTATGTACTATGAGGTAGGTTAAAACATGTATTGCAGAGTCAGTGCTCTTTTACACTGAGGTAAATACAGCTGTTTGCGTTATGTATGCCTGAGTAAATGCAAATCTATTGGATGTAACTGGTAAAACCACTCAGCCATCTAGATACTTAAAATGCTTGATTTTTATGATACCAACAGTGTTCTACTGGACTGCTAATTAAGTGAGAATCAAGATGTCTTTTAGGGATACGAGTTTTACTGTGTTAAGAATATGTTATGTGGTCAGATTTTGATGGTGGTGTCACAAATTACAGAAAAGTGATTAGACTCTGCTCTCCCAGATGCTCCCAGTAATTTAGACTTATACTTTCATTTGTGGGAATGCAGTCCCATAAATGAAACACTGTCTCTGTGTACTAATACCCATTATAATCTCAGTTTGATGTTAAATTCTAAGCTGGTTCCTCTAGTGGGGTATGTCAGCGGGGTTAGGAATCATGCTTAGTACAAAGAGGACTTCCTTCTCCCTACCTTGTTAATGTTTTACTTAGAGCTTGTGAGAGGTTATAAAATCCTGTGATTAACTAGAAGATTGTTTAAAATTTTCTCAGGTAGAGTTTTATGACCCTACAGACCTGGTGCATAAAGAATTTTGGATCACTCTAAAAAGATCTTGTTTGCATTTTAGTTCTGCAATGACTAATAAACTTTTTATGTGTCTCAGGGTTTGGTGGACTTTATAACAGGTCTTTTTAGTTGCAGTCTGTTTTTCAGTAATGCCAGACTACTATCTGAACAAGTCCCTTTGGTATTATTTACCACTGACATGACTGTGAATTTTATGCAATTAACCCTCTTTGTTTAGGACTAGGCTCCCAGGCAAACTCACCCTTATATTACCTGGGATGTAAACCCCCTTCAGTCCTACTGACAGAAGGATTTTGAAGTCTGGCTCTAAGCAGAAGCTTTCTATGATACCTGTATTTAATTACTAAGAGCAGTTTTCCTTGTGAAGTGGATACTTATTGAATTCCAGCTGTCAGTGCTGTGTCTCATTAGCTACTTACTTTACTCCTCAAAGACATTTTTTTCTCCCCTCCTTTAACAGAGAATATAAAATGCCTGTTCTGACCTTTTGCTTGGACTCAGTTTCCGTTCTGGCTGTAGCAAATTAAAAGATTGATCATGTTGCCACAAGCGCTAAGATCCTGCTTCTCTGGGCAGAATTTGCTCCTGAGCATTCACTTGAAGTCCATGTGCAGTTTGTGCATTCAAAGCTTTCACTGCAGTAAGGCTAAACAAGTACGAGGTTAGCACAGAACACAGGGTTGTGAAATCTTCTTTTGAGAGGAGCATTTCTGTCTTCGCTGCATATGGTTCTTTTCTCTGTGGTAGGATTCAACGCACTGGCATTTCCACAAGCACATATTCCTTTCTAGAGAGACTTGAAATGAGATTCCTGACGTTTAATGGTCTTTGAACTTCTGATGTGTACATGTGTGTGAATTTGGGACTGGGACATGCATAGTAATGTGGTTATTAATAGTATTATTAGTAACATTGTTATCCGTGTCATTGGTCTTGTACATTGTGTCTACTGAAATGCAGGGGGGTTTAATAAATTTCGGTGCAGCAGTCTGCAGTGCTTGCTTGAAATCAAGAAACTTCAACAAACTGCTCTTGGTATATTGCAAGCTAATTACATATTATATTAAAATAATTCCTTTTGTCTATTCTAAATTATTTCCCTTCAGGGTTTCTATCATTTTACCATGTTGTATTTCCTATCATTCATATTGTACAAAGTGAAGAGGATCAGGGTTTATGACTATGTAGCTAAAAGATTTCCAAATCCAGGAGAATTAGGTGTCTAACACCTTTTCTGTCTCTTAAGTGACTTGATGGGAGTAGAAGTCCTGATTTGTAATTTGGTGCTAATTCCAGCACTTGCTTGATGGTAGGCTGAGTCTCTCTCTTAAAGATGCTGTGGAAATTGGGTTTTTGTCTTGTATACGGAAGGGAAAATGTTACATTTCCTGTAAAATACCAACAGATTTTATAATGAATCAGATTAATTTATCATGTACAGTTTTTTCAACAGACAAGACCTAAAACTGCAGTATGTTTGAACAAAATATATGCATTTTATAAGCAAGGTATGTATCTTTTATTGTTTATGTGTTTGTTTTGTCAGCTTTCTATTAAGGTTGGTAATGTCATATGTAATTAAGGTGCTTTACCACTACTACATATGATAGTGGTTTAGTTTCCAAGCTTTGAATTTTGAAAATCTATTCAAGCCTATATTTTCCATACTAGATTTGTTCATGAAGCTGATTTTTTTTTTTTTTTTTTTTTTCTTCCTGCTTGAAAATTCTGGTGAGATGGAGATCAGGGGCTGTGTGGATGGAAGGATTTTTTTTTTCCTCTTAAGAGTTGTTTTCCAGTTTTGTTGAATTCACTGGGACAGGGTCAGGAAAGTTGCCTTTACATTACCCAGGAAATTTTGAGAAGCTTTCTTGTCCCATACTCATAAGGGAACAAACTGGAGCTTCAGAGTAGTACCATAGTAAGAAAATATTTTGAAAGAAGATGGAGCCTTGTGGTCCCTTCATGTGATAAGACTGGAAGTAGAGAGATGGCGTTGCTGAAAATGGAAAGTTGAATAAGGGATATAGCCATGAGAGAGAGGGGGGGATGGGAGGGAGAGAAATGTGGAACAATTTTGTGGTTCTCTCAGATAAGCTGAGATGCTTGGGATAAAGGGTCATGGAAAGATGAAAAAACCACAAGTGGCATGGGATGTGGATGCCAGACCACTGCTTTCAAAAGTGTCCCTGCGCTTGTGAAGCCAGCAAAACTGAAGTCTTGTAACAGCGACATCCTTCCCCACACTGCTCTGACTTATCTCCTGGACAAGCCATCCCATGTAACCAAAAGGCTTGACTGCAATTAAACATAATAATCTTTATTCCACTACCTGTCAAGACTTAATATATTAATTCTGCTTTCTCACAGTATGGCTCCTACCTATAGTTGTCAAACTGAAAAATATTGTCAAATCAGGGGCCAAATCTAAATCCTGGCCCATTCGCAGGCTGGAATTCTGTGAGGCTGGAGCAGAATAAATTAGTTGTAAATAAGTATTTCCCATCTGTTAATCACTGGGTAGATAGCTAACTCTGTTGGGGTCTTCTGCATTTTGAGGTTGGGAGGCAGCAGAGCAATGTGCACTGCGCTCTAGAAATCCTCACTAGACTTATGATTCCTTGAGAACAGATATGGATGATCACAAGTTAGGAAAGTTCCTAGCCATGGCAGAATTTTATGTATATATATAAATAGAAACCTAAGGAGTAAATAATTTTCTGCTAGGCTCTGTATAGTATGCTGTGAAAGAGTGGAAGCATGCTTTAAGTAGAAAAGGTGGACACAACTCAGGGGAAGAGTCCATTACGCAAGTGGAGTGGTCTCTGATAGCAGCAAAACCCATAACTTGCAGGGGGTGGGAGGAGTAGGTGGTTGGAGAAGGCATTCAGATTGGAAGGGAAAAGGTAAATGGACTATCTGGGCTTCAGACCTCAAATGTAATGGAAGTTTCTGTTTGATGTAGTTGAAAGGAAAGTTTCTTGCAAGTGATTTTTTTTTTTTTTTTTAAATCCTGCACCCTGTCTTTAATGATGCCTTTTTTCTTCTCTCCGTCTTTCCTTCCCCTGTGAGACACACTATTTTGAAAAGAAGTTTTTCCTTCTCCCTTCATCTCTGAACTGCTGCAATGCTCTATCTGTTCTTAGCCTAGGCTGAGAAGTGCTTGGTTGTTAAATGCCTTGTGTTGTAGGCTTATGTTGTTACGGTTTACAGTGTTCTGGCTTACAAGAGGATTTAAATGGGAGTTATGTGAGGTGGGGGTTGGCCTCTTCTCCCTGGTAATGGATGATAGGACGAGAGGCAATGGTCTGAAGTTGCGCCAGGGCAGGTTTAGGTTGGACATTAGGAAAAATTTCTTCACAGAAAAGGTTGTCAGGCTCTGGAATGGGCTGCCCAGGGAGGTGGTCGAGTCCCCATCCCTGGACGTATTTAAAAGAAGGGTAGATGAGGTGCTTAGGGACATGGTTTAGTGGTGGGATGGCAGTGTTAGGTTAACAGTTGGACTTGATGATCTTAAAGGTCTTTTCCAACCTAAATGATTCTATGATTCTCTGAGAGCTAACTATTCTGATCAGGTGTGAAGACTTTGGACTTGTTTTTCAAGTGTAAATGTGATCTGTTTTCCCAAGAGACCATAGTGAATGCTACAAATACACATATATGCACAAAATAAGATCACTAAATTGTTTTGATTCTTTTTTAGTGAGAAATGCTACTGAAAAGAAAATTTGTAAACAATGTAGCCCAAGAGTTGGCTTCCTTACCAATGCTGCTATCACCAGTGTGTTTTATGTTCTGTGAAATGAGTAGATAGATAGATTCAATTGGCAGAAGAGACTATTGTGACCTGTACCACTGGTCACACTATTTTCTTCAACAATCTGTGTGTTGAAATGTTTAAAATCAAGATTGGATGTTTTTTCTAAATGATTGAAAACAATTGAGAATCTGCTACAACTTAATTTGTTTCTGGGGAAGACCTTTCCTGATAAAAGTTACTTCTAGTTTCAGTGTAAATGTATGTTTCAGTATATGGCTTACAGCCATATTTATTAAATTAAATAAAATCTTGCAATTAATCTTCTTTGTGTAGAAACTTTGAGATTGTGTTCAAATTGTCCCTTAATTTTTCTCTTTATTTAGCAATGTATAATACATTCCTTCATGGGTTATTTTTCAATTCTTTAATAATTTCTGCGGATCTTCTCTAACAAACATTTACAATTCACTATTTTTAGTTAATTGTGGACACCAAATGGACTTAGTTTTTTTTGTTGAGCACATATAAAATATAAGCATAACATAATGCATGTACTCCTATTTGATAGCTCATTTTATACAAATCTGAAGATTGTGTAAGCTATCTTGGCTGCTGCCTTACACTGAGAGCTAATTTTGGATTGATTGGTTCACCCTTAACCAATGAGTCCTTCCAAAGTTATCACTTTAGAGATTCTCTGTCCTGTAAATTTGCCTATTTTCTTTATTCTGAGATGTGAGTCTCATAATTTAACAAAATCAAATCACATTATTTTCTTGCACTATGCTAACTACATTAACCAAATTTCTTTGTATGAATGAGTTTTCCACTATATTCTTTAAATCTCCTGTGCTTATTGTTTCTTCTGGAGATCTTATCATTGAAGACTTTGTGTCTTCTCCAGATCACTGACAAACTTTTAAATAGAGTAGTCTCAGTAGGTTGTATTCTTCAGACCCAACAAGAAACTCACCTGTTTGATGATGACTGTTATTGCATTTTTAAATCTGTCAGTTAATGAGTTTTAATCGTTGTCACTGCTTTATTAACTATAGAATGCTTGTTGCTAAATTAGTAGTGAAGGAATACTTAGGGAATTGTGCTTTTCACTGTATCAGAGTTATTATCTGTTTCGAGTAGAACTACAGTTTTATCAGAGGAAGCTATTCTCTTTGTGAGAAAACCACCTTCTTTTTTTTTTTCCCAAAAAAGAACAAAATTGAATTGGTAATAATTATTTTGCCCTCCTTTTATTTGTTGTTTATTGAATCCTCTGTTAGGACATTAAGGACATAATACCAGCTCCTTTGTTACTCTGCAGCGATCAGCATTACGTTGCCAGTACTTAAAATTCATATGTTATTCTAGTTTTCCTTTTTTTTAGCATTGGTGTGACATCGGCTTACTTTTATTTAGTTTATAACTGCCCTTGTTCTCCAAGAGTTGCTTGAAGATTGTATTGATCATATAAAGAGCTCCTCAGCTATCTATTTTTTAATACTACTTTGATTATGTTGTCCAGGTCTACTGGGTTTTGGTATGCCTAGCTTTAAAAGCTGACTTTTTGCAACTTTCCATTGACACAGTTGGAAATAACTGCTTATTAATGAAATGATACAACCTTATTAACAGTAGCAGAAAAATCACTGATTAGCCCTAGTTTTCCTGCATCTTTATTGACTCTTCTACTGTTTCCATTTAATACTAGAACAATGCCATGTTGATGATATTTCTTTCCTGATACAGTTTTTTAAAAAAGTAAATCTGTTATTTTCCTTATTTCTGCTGGCACGTTGTCTTTCCTTTGTTTTTCTTGTTTTTCTTCCTTAAATCTGAAATAGTGAGGACTTCTAAAAATCTGGCTGTCTAGGATATTACCCATCTTGTTGCACTAAATTATCTGTTTGATTCTCGCTTGTGACAAGCAAGAAAACATTTCCTGCATGTGACATGCAAGCTACTGTTAGTATTTAAACAGAAGAGAATATAGAATTTTTATTACAAATTGTTCTGCTTCTTGTCATTGTTGGCTGAACGCAGGACCTGTTTGACTCTCCTGTTGACTTGTGTTGTGGTTTAACTCAGCAGGCAGCCAAACACCACACAGCCATTCGTTTGCTCCCCCCCACCTCCACAGTGGGATGGAGGAGAGAATCAGAAAAAAAACAAAACCCATGGATTGAGATAAAGGCAGTTTAATAAAACAACAGAGGAAAATAATAGTTATTATAAAAAATATACAAAACAAGTGATGCACAATGCAATTGCTCACTGCCTGATGCCCAGCCCGACCCCAAGCAACAATCACTGTCCCCTGGCCAACTCCCCCCAGTTTATATACTGAGTGTGGTGTCATATGGTCTGGAATAGCCCTTTGGCCAGTTGGGGTCAGCTGTCCTGCCTGTGCCCCCTCCCAGCTTCTTGTGTACCTGGCAAGGCATGGGAAGCTGAAAAGTCGTTGACTGGTATAAACACTACTTGGCAACAACTGAAATATCAGTGTGTTAGCAACATTCCTCTCCTACTAAATCCAAACCACAGCACTATGCCAGCTACTAGGAAGAAAATTAACTCTGTCCCAGCTGAAACCAGGACAACTTGCTTCCAGATCTGCATGGCAAATGGTTCTCATACAAAACCTCACTTCATTTTACCTCCTTGCTAACAGGGAAGGTGTATCCACTCAGATACTTCAAACTTCAGGACTGATAAAAGCGGAAGTTCCACTTTTGCTGTCTGAATCAAGATACGTAACAGTCAACCATATCACCAGGCATATTGCGATATCAATCTAGTTGTGCAGTTTCAACAAACAAACCAAAGAGACCCATAAATTAAATCCTACTGCTAAGCATAACATGCACAGTTTTGCCATCAAAATCCATTTCAGTTGAGTGCTTGCATGTAAATCTTAATTAATTCACGCTTTGTACAGCTCATTTGGAGGACTAAAAGGTTATTGGTTAGAAACAGAACCTTGCATTGTTTAAAAGTTATTTATATGGTACTTGGGCTTTTTTCTTTGGTTTGCTTTTTTCCCTAAAATTGTGCTGTCAGAATCCTTGGGAAACTGTGTAACATTCACGGTAATTCTTGCCTTAATAGGCAATAAGCTGTAGCAGAGACAGAAGGATCCTTGGGTTTTCTAGGTGTAAATAAAACATTTCTCTTCTGTCACTTCCAACACAAAATATGTAACCCAAGATATTAAGAACTTCTTAGTAGAACATAGCAATGAACAAGCTGAAGTGTAAAATTTTGAATTAATTTAGCCAGCAAACAAGGGATTAAAAACAGTCTTCAAGCATTTCTGTGAATTAATGCTTTGCTACAAGTGTGTAGAACGTAGACTTAAGAAGTGCGGGTTGCTGCTGGTAAGACTATTTGAAGTGGTGGTCATGTCATGATGTAAAGAGAAGGTCCACTTTAGATTGGAACTGAGCGTGTAGTTCCTGGGATATGTGCTCTTACTGTATTATGAAAGTTTATATCTATAAAAATATTGTGCATACATTATATATTATTATATTATATCTAATTATATATAATTAGATAATAAATATATTTTAACATGTATTAAAAATTTATACATGCATAATTATTCAAAGTGACCTTATTCTATTACTCCCTCACCCCAATGGTATGAATTTCCTTCAAGAAACCAGTTAAGAATAGCTACTCTGTTTCTAAATAACTTCTATGTCCTCTCTTCAGTAGGTCTTAAATACCTCATGCCTTTCTATTAGCTTATACCTTTCTATTGTCCTACATAATTTTTTTTTTTTTTATTCTCTCACTACTGTCTCTAACAATATCTTCAGTAAAAAAAAAAAGAGGGCAGCACTAGGGACAAGGAATATGCATTTATTTTGTGTTAAGGATGTTATAGTACATTCCTAGGGCAGGAAAATCAAAAGTTTTGGTTTTAGCTTGGCATTAAAACAAAACTCTTAATGTCACAGACATAACACTTGTGGCAAGGAGTATTTTCACCCAAGAAGGTACAAGCTGTCATGAATCGCATGGTATCTGGAGGAGAGCAGACTAGTTAGTAGCCTGGATATGTGTCACTGAAGAAACAATTTCAGAAATAATGCTAGTCAGGAGTACTTTATGGAAATGTTTTGGTTTCTTGTGGAAACATATAAGTAAAGGTGAGATATTTTTGTGGAAGTGTACAGATTGTGATGAAGAACAGGCTTTCTCAAAAGTATAGGCTAGATTAAAATCTAGCCTTCTTAGTCTAAAAATGTATGTCAATAGAATTCTATATTGTAATGGAAGTTAGAAAGATTTTGTTGTCATTCCACTGTAGAACAAAATTAATTTTAAAAGTACTTGTAAAATGGAATAGTTCAGGAGCCAAAACTTGTCTGGTGTCATTGTTTTGTTGACAGTAAAAACAACTTTTGCAGCCATGCTGCCATGGTCAGAAGGATAGAAAGATTTAATTTTATTTTTCATTCTAGTACAGAGCAAAAGAAATACAGCAGTCTTAAATGTCATAATAAAATGGAACAGTTCTCCAGTCAGCCTTTGTCAATTGCTATCGTGTGGACGTAAGTTAAAAGAATGTTATTGCAGAAGGACTTGGCCCTTGCACTGTATGTGTGTGCAGAGGATTAATGCTCAAGAAACAGTTGGTAACTGTTGTTCAATGTAGATGCCTTTTTGGGAGGTTCTGGCTCCAGGGAAGGATAAGGGACTTTAAATCCTGCTGTGGGCACTGTCTACTCATCTGTTTTCAGCTCTGTTGTATCTGTTACCAAGGTCCTACGAGGTACATCACAGTACAGAATACAGTATGTTTTGTAAACAATCCCACTGCATGAGGTGGCACATTAACCCAAGATATTTATTGTCTTGTCCTCTGAGGAGAAGTTTATGACTTTGCCTCCTGGGTCCAAGTATTTAGGTCAGTTTACCTAAAAGGATGTTAAGGAAAAAATTTGTTAGCTTAGGTTTAGCAAGTTTCACAACTCCCATTTGTCTTCAGCAATTTGTAAATATCAATACAAGTGAGCCTTATGAGAAGACTACCAGTGTCTGCATATCAGCTGAGGTTAGATTTACCCCCCTCTTTACAGGAGACCTTTACAAGCAATTCAGTTTGCTCTGCTGCCACCTGAATAGCGACAATTCATGGCTGTGCCAAACTTTTTTTTCCAAACAGACACTATCACAGTCCAGGCCACAAATCTGTGGCATCTTTAGATGAACTGCAAACTTGGTTTATTCACATTCCTCCTAGATAATGTTAAGGTATTCCAGGGTTTCCTACATCCTGAAGATTTTACTAGAACTCACTGAGAAAAAGCTGAACAAGCTTCTCCCTGTCTTGCTCACCTTAATTCTTACTTTCACTGGTGGACTTCTTAATGCTTGCTGAATTGCTCGCACAGACAATTGACTTGCTAGCACCAATATCCAAGACAGTAGCATATAATTGGAAAATGCCTACTTATAACTTCGCCAAATGGAAACAAAAGAAAATGTCCTGACAAAAGAAGCAGCATTCACCTGGGTTCAGCTGCCTTTCCAGAACAGCAAGGATCTTGCCTAGTTCTGTGTTCTATATGCCGGACCAGTATTGATGTCTTAATGACCTAGGTCATCCTAGTGGCATTAGAGGCGTGTGTGTGATCAGTTAAATAGTTCTAAGCCTCGGATAACAGCAAAGGGATTTTGATTTCAAATATAGGAAATCCATGCCACCTAGAAAGAATAAAATATTACCCTGCGTAAAGACATACCACCATGTCTTTGCATCAGCCTTTACTATTGTCAGAGCGTCCAATGCCACTGCGTGATCCATAGTGGCATGTGTAGTCCTTTGAGTTACCAAATTATATGCCTTCCATTTGGGATTTATTTATTCCATGAGACTCAACTGTTGTTACAAACCAGTCAGTCCTAGAAATTGTAGTTGTTTGTAATCAATTTCTAAAGTCTCTTCAGTTCAGTATCCCTTTCCAGGCACCCCTCTAAGGACAATATGTCAGGTTAAGAAGTACCAGGATTTCCAGGTTCTGAAACTGGGGCAAAAAGTCTTGAGCTCCTGCAGGAAAACAATCTGTGTCTTCTAATATTCTGGTTCCTAAAATCTGAGAGGTCAGGTTCTATTATTTACATGAAACAATTGAACGTGTTAATCTTTTCTTTCCATTTCAGAATAGTGACTGTTCATAATCCTAATTCTAGGATTATAGAAGCAATGCCCTCTGCATGTATTATTAGTTTACTACTGTTAGTTGTAATTATTTGGCCTGAGGCCATTCATAAAACTCAAAATCGCTGACAATTTATTTTCTAGGAAAGAAACTTGATACCTTTTGAAATTCACCTGTCTATTTAAAACCTGCTTTAGAACACTGGTGAGACCTTGGGTTTGCTTCCTAGATTACAAGGTTTCCTGTATGCATGCAACTTGGTATAAAATGTCCTGCTTTTTCTGTGCAGGTTTTGTTGAAATCTCTGCACAACTAGAGAAAACAGCAATTAAGTCTGTAAGAATGTCATCCTTAAATTGATAGAGAGATTCTGCCAATAGCTAAAGGAAATGCTGTTGTCTGTTTTGTAGCCTTCAAAAATTTCAGGTGACTATAATTGGTTAATTAAGGACAACAGAGTGTAAGACATTTTTCTCAAGTAGAGCAGATAACCCCAGAATCCTTTGTCACCAAAGAAAAAGAAAATTTTTTAAAATGCCTGGAGCCCCATTGCAAAGCTGGATCAAGGTGGAAAGATCCTGCCTAGGAGTTTTGTGGTGCCAATGCCACGAGGCCATTGGGACTTCCTGGCCCATGAGTTCTGCAGCAGCTCAGGAAACTTTGGCAAGATGTAGCTAGAAGGGTTCTGCCAGCTCAAGGGTTGATGAGGCAACTTTGCTTCTTAAGTCTTTTTGTTTCACCTCTGATGGGGTTCTCTTCCTAGCCATGCAATGTTAGAAAAGTGTGACTAAATCCTTTAGCGTTGTAATGCTTGTGTGGATCCAGTTGGCTGGAATTACTGGAGACAATTTACTTCTCGGAAGCGTAAAATATTCTATTCCACAGTGGAAAGACTTGCTGGGCAGATTCACACCACTGAAATGTAAACATTTCAAGTTTGATCATAGCCATGTTATTTCTTCTTCTGAGCCCAGATCACAGCAGACTGGCCTTTCCTCTTTTTAAAAAGGTCTGGGTTCTAAAAGGTAAGAGTTCTTCAGAAATCACTTAAATGCTATTTCAACTATCTCCCCCCAATCAGATTGTTAAGAGGAAACAGGTATCTGAAGGGTCACATGAGAAAACTTTCCCTTACGCATAAAACTCCTCCTTCCTGAGATAGCAATGCTAACGACTGATCTTTGGAATCACCGGATATTCATATTGTATTTTGTCTTCCCTTAAAGCAGTTTGTTTTGGTAGCAGTTAGGTGCTCAGGAAGCCATAGGACATACATGTCATAGGTGGTGAGAGCTCTTCTATGAGCTCCTTTAACAAAGCCAAGGTGAAAAGACATCCTAATTTTTATGTAATGTATTTTCTCATTTTTACTTAAATTAGGTTATTCAGCTGGTTGTATTTCCCTTAAAACATTATTTAAGTACTTGTAACACTAAGACACATACGCTGTACGCATGTCTTAGTTCTCATTCTACATTGCTGAGATTAAACCAGTTAAGGTATGCCCTCAGGTCACATGTTTTCTGTAGAGAGAGGTTTAAAGAACAGACCTTCTTACAATGGATATTTCTAACTAGGTTTCTGCTAACCAGATCAAGCTGTGTTGTGATTTGGCAAAACCCAGACTCATATGAGTGAGTGACAACATATTTTTCTAGTGCACAAGCAGCCATTGCTGCTGCTTTGAGAACTGTTCTCACAATAGAAAGGCAGATATTTAGTACATGAACAGCATAGGTATTTGCTCAGCATTGCTCAATAGTCAAGGTGTCCTATTCTTATTTCAGTAGGTTTCTTTGAAAAGGACTCTCAGGGGCAGGAGGAGTCATCAAATCCACTTTAATTTTTGTTTTAATTCTCTGGAATACATGTTGGTAGAGTCTTCATTGATTAACGAAGATGATTAATTCATCAACTTAAGTTTTACAGTCTGCCTTATGGATGCATAAGCTCTATATGGACCTCTGTTCAGATATGCAATTGATTTACTGATTTACATGAGTCCTTAAGCTCAGTTTGAATTCTGAGTCATTAATTCACCAATGAAGGATAATGATCTTTTGATCTTTTGACATCATAGTTGCGAAGAGGTTCTGAGAGGAAAAATGAAATTAGATGAATGATCTGATAGTAGAGACTAAATTGCCTTTCAACACGCTGCAGGTGTGATCTGAAAGAAGTTGTTTGAGTCAGCTCAGTGCCTTCCTGGTATTCTTTGAAAATGATCGATTGTAGTATGCTATAGTCAATGAAACGACATCAGCAGATTCAGAAATATTTAATAGTATGTGTAAAGAAGTCTTCTTTGGACAAAATAAATTTATCAGTATGGCACATGCAGCTTTCATTGCCTAGTCTGTCTTGAAGGCTGCTTGTGAGGGATTCATGATACTGGTGGTAGATTGTAGTAAGTGAAGATTGCTTCCCCCTCCACTTTTATTAGCTTGCTCAGGAAAATACATTTGAACAGTAAATAATAACTTGGTTGGTATGTGTAATCCATAGAGTCTCTTGACTGATGGCTTTCCTGCTTCAAATTTGCTTGAACTGTGTCAGCTACTAATGGATTTGAATTACTGAGGAGTTCTTCTAGGAACCATTATGCTTCTTTTAGGAAGTGTTCTATGAGTCTGAGGTATATGACATGGCCTAGATATCTTACAGTTTCAAGAACAAGAGGGAAGACAGGGCTTTAGAAATCTCACCTTGGATATGGGAGAACTACACTATGAAATGGGCTGACCACTGTTCGTAGCCAGTGATGCTACTGCTTCCAAGTAGTGATAAAGCTGTGAAAGTTGATAATGTAATTTATCACTTTGAAAACTTCTCTGATTATGATTTAGCAGCTACAGTGGTTCTGTATATTGAAAAGGAGGCATTTCAAAGAAAGATACCACAAAGACTCTGGCTTTAAATGTTTCCCTAACTTTTAAGACCCATCTCCTATCTCAATGGTGCTGGCATCTGCCAATGGTATGGTGTCACCTACAAGCATTCATGCAGTGTTTGAATGGCTTGAAATACATGCCCTTTGCACCAGGCAGCTAAATCTCTGCATGGTTCATACTGCCACCATATGAGATCAAATACTGCATCACTGAAGCCTTTCTGCACTTCACAGATGTGACCCCTGCTGTGTGAGGAATGCTAAGTTTCCTCTTCCTTTAAAGGAAAAGAGGCCCTACCTAACTGAGTTTGTTCCATCCAAGTTTCCATGGTTTCTCACATAAGAAAAAGGTCATCACTGGTGGGATGAAGTATAGCCAATCTGAAATGAATCCACCTCATAGTATCCCAAAAAATTCCTTCAGTACTCCTACCAAGTCTTTGTCTTCAGCTTTTTTTTTTTCATTGAGGCTCTGTGGATTCTTAACTGTTTATGCCAGGTGCCTGCATAATTCACAGGGCCACAGATGAAGTAAACATGCATAAGTGTAAATAATTTAATTTCTTTTATCTACTGTGCATGGATTAATCTATGTTCTGTCTTTAAACTAGCAGTGATGAGGGATTGTTTTTTATTTGCTTATGCGTAAAGGAGGTTTTACATTGCTGTATGAAAAACTATTTGCTTTCTTTGTGTTGCCAAATGTAGTGTTCTTATTTTGTCTTTGTCTTATTTGTCTGACCTCCATCCACGGTCATGGAATGTACCCCTGTTAAATACAATTTGGTTTGTCCTTCTCTAATGCCTTGCGTAAGAAAGTTTGTCCTTCCTACCCACTCAGAGTTGTCCAGCTCACTATAGACCTTGGACAAGTCTCTTTGTTTCTGCATTCTGTGTTTACAAAATAGGAATAATCATGATGCATTGCTTTTGACTGGTAAAATGCTTTGAACTTCTCAGGAAGAATAGGTTGTAAAAAAGTCTAAGCATTCCTTCCTTCTTCCATGAACAGTAAATCAGCAACTGCCATCGAGCTGGGTTACTATATATACACTTTTCAGGAATCCTTCCAGAACCCGCCTGTTTTCCCTCTATTGTGTTTCAAGAAATGTGCAACTCATCTAGGTTAGGCAATTGGGAAGCATCCCTTTCCATAGGCTATTAACACCACTTCTGCAAAAAAAACTATATGAGAATTTTTCTCTCTAAGGGAAGTTACAATGATATTTCTACCAAAGCCTCTTTCTTTCAGAGCACAGATTTTCTGTAGCTCTGGGTGACTATTTTTTTGTTGGAATAGCTAATAGTTTCTAGTATGCCTACAGTCTGTGGGAGTTTTAAAGTCTGTTCTTAACATATCTTTGATTTTCTGCTGTGACTCTGAAGTCAATGGGAGTCTTTTCAGTAAGCCTTCTGTGGCTGACTTGTTGAGATAGTGACCAGTAAGTAGTCTTATTCTGAATATGAAAGATGTAAAGCAGACCTGATGTTAACCGTGACGTATTTTCCTATGTGTATGTTAAGGAGATCATCAGATTTATTAGTGTTGGAGGGACAGGATTGTTTTGGGAGGGTTTATAAATGCAAAATACGAATTTTAAGATACTTCTTTTTCTGTACTTTGCTTTCATTTGTCTGAAACAATAATTTGGCATATAATAGCCAAAATGGAATCCAGACTTTGTTTTACTCAGAGAAGCATTTTTAGTAACTACATTTGCTTACCTAGGTTTTACTTGAGAAGTGAAAATTTCTAAGCTGGGCAAGAAACTATGAAAGCTCAAAGCTAATGGTGGTGGTTGTCTTAGACAAGACACAGTTCAGTGAGATGCAGTATGCACCTTCATTGTCTGAATGTTAGCAAGCAAAATTGACACCATATGTGCCCAACTGTAATTGCTCCAAGAGGGGAAAAGAGAAACATGTCAGAACATTTGAGTAACACCTAATTCAGCCCATGGTTATAAATAATGCTGATGGTTGCTTAAAAACAAAAGTAGGAAAATATTATGGTTATATTATTCCTCAACAGCGCTTCCTACATAGGTGAACTTTATTACAGAGACAACACAAGTGAAAAGAAACATATAACAACTTTTTATGGTATTTTTATGTTATTTTATTTTTTTCGCAGTAAATAAAGTGGTTATGAGGCTCCAAGGAAAACGGCCCAGATGTTAGTGAGTTGTATGAAATTTAGTGGAAACAAGCTGTAAAAAACATAGTCATAAAACAGCCTGTCAATGCCACACATCTGGACAATGCAGCTGTATGTTCCCGCTGCTGTCATCACCCTAAGAAAACTCAATAGCCTTATTTCACCCCAATTAGGCTGCATACCAATGGAATCAGAATTACACAGGGAGGGGGTGTATTTTCACCAACACAGACCCTCTCAGATTCCCTTCCAGAAGTTTTTATCTTTCATTCAGGGCTAGTGCCTCAGACACTAGTCACTTTGTAAACAGTACTCCAAACTATTCCCCTTGATTTGCTATCTGTTAAATGCTTTTTAATTTATTACTTTACAATAAGTAGTTGCTTAATGTTGCTTCTTTGTTTAACACCTTAAAAAAATGACATTTTACTGTGAGAACTGTGTGTCTGTTGACCCGTACATAAATCATAGAAATTTTCTCCATTCTAATTTTATCTCATACTGTAGCAGATATAACTTCATTTGAGGTCTTAGGAACCAAAGAACAGCTATGCATTTTACTGATATGTTGTTTTTCTGAAAGTGTGGCCATTTTGACCCACACATTGTACAATGTGAGATAGCACTTCCTTATTTCAGCATGCAAAATATGTGTCAAATGCAATATTAAAATTATGTAAGTAATAGTTACTTTGGTTGGTTTTTTTTTTTCCACTGCAGGTGATAGAAGTAGCCAAAGCTGTTCTGGATAGTGGTGAAGAAATTCCTGTAACACTAACTGGAAAACTGTTGAAATTTCAACTGCTTTGTCTCAAACAGAAGGACCTTCAGAGAAGAGAAGCTGAAAAGAAGGTACTATAGTATGCCTTAGGGAGGATGCTTGATTAACTTCATGAGGACACTTCCATTCTAGTGCTGCTTACATAAATTCAAATTTCTCCTCATGCTAAACTTCCTAGATCTGTAGTTGAAGAGCAATGTGAATAAAATTTATCTTTTTAAGTTAATTAGATTTTGGAGAAGAAGCTCTCAATTACTCAAATGCAGGTGAGACAGGGAAAAAAAATAATAGAAAAAACATTGTGCAAGAACCCTTTGCTAGTGAAATAAGTAGTAATGTCTTAGCTGAGTCTTAGAACTAGTAGAAAATAGAACTAGAAACTGGCTCAGCTGAATATATTTCTGCTGAAGTAAAGGTAGGAGAGGTTATTAAGTTAGAGGTATCAAGGATAGATGCAGAGCAGCACTATGAAGAAGTTATCATGTATCACCTCTCTGGAGGAAATTTGGAGAAGTTATCTATTCCATCCTCTGGTGCTAAGGCAGGATAAAATATACATAAACTATTCCTGGCAGATGTTTGTTGAACCTGTTTTTAAAACCTTCCACTCCTGTGCTTTCACTTTTCTACTGCAGTCAGTATTACTGCTCAACTATCTCTGCAATATAGCCATTTGGAAAAGGTTTCTAACCTTATCGACCCTGCCCTAATTTAAACCCGCTACTGCTTCACTTCTCACTGTGTATGGGGACAACAGTTCTTATCCTCCATTCTGCAGAAATCTTTACATAACTAAACAAACCCAAGTATGTCATGGTTTCTAGTTTTTTATTATGCTTATTCCTCTCCTCTGAACCCTCTCCAAATAGTTCATATCTTGAAATCTGCTTCTCAGAACTGTGTGCCACATTTTCCAGTGTTCCCAAAACTTGCTTCCACATATTCTCCAAGATTGTCTCAGTCAGTTCACTTGTATCTTCTAGGAGGAATTTCACCAAGCTTGTGCAGAATCATAATCAGATCAGACCTCTAGCTGCTTTCTAACATCTGTAAATAAAAAAAAAAAAGTTGTCAGTACACTTCAGCAACTTACCGAACAGTTGGTCTTTGCTGTAGTCCTTTTCCAGCAAACATTCATGCAGCTGAAGACCATTACCAGAAAGTCTCATAATTGCTGCAATAGTTTACCCTGTTAATTGATCAAAAACTATAAAGTAAAATGTGATGACATGGAGACCCAAGCACTTTATGCATGTAAAAGATGCAAGAAGAAAATGGTTTAATGGATTTTGTGTGTAGTTGAGAAGTCTGTACATTTCTTTATCAGTAATTCTATTTGTGGGAATAATTAGTGGATAAAATATAGCGCACAAGAAACTTAAATGCTAGGCAATATATTAAAGGTGTGTCCTGTTCCCATAGAAGTAAATTACAAAATTGATTAGCAAATGATAATGTAAGCCACAGAAATGTATAAAGAATCTGAGGGGAAAAAAAATGCATTTTCAATCTGAAGAGAAATTAAGAGGCTGAAGCTATAGAGCAGATTTTTTGTAATGAATGGAGAAAAAATGACTTTTCTTTTAGATATCAGTCAGTGCTGATAAGTAAATGGTAAAATAAAAATTTGAAATTTAAATATTAGGTACTTCAATATTAAAATTGAGCCTTTAGCTTTGATTTGGCAAGATTACTCTTGTAAGTATAATTTTATTTTCCTGGGGAATCTGAGGATAGTCGGTATTGAAGGTTGAAGAATCTCTGGAACTTAGAATTTCTTCTCTGTTTTATCCAAGCAACCTGGACAAAGTTGTCGGCTCTTCTGGATTATATCTATATCAAACCGTGACAGGCAAACATGAGAGCAGCAGTTGAAGAACAGAGTCAAGAACTGGGAGGACTCTTGGCTATGAGGATGCTCTGCAGTACAGAACGGGCAGAAACTGGCTTTTAATTTAGAATTCTAACTCTAAATTGTCTACCATAAAATTTTTAATCCTTTCCAACTAGCTTGTACAGTGAAAGTTCTGTTGCCAACAACTCGGGGATTGAAACCAGGATTTTACTAGCAGATCAGTTCTCAGAAAGCCAACGTAACTGTCCATTGTTTTTCAGAATAGAGATCAATTAATAGAATTAGATTGGCAGAAGAAAAACAGCAAGGGAATAAACAAAAATAAACCATCGTGAAATTTCTGTATTTCAGTAGGAGCAGAAGCTTGTCATAAATTGACAGGTGTATGCATTTAAACTAATATGCAGAAGAGGAGTGTCTCTGAATTAGAAAACTGTTTGAGGTAGTAAGATTCTGTAATATGAAGCTTAAAATAACAAAATTACAGACTGTAAAGCTAATGGAACACTGAGGGGAAAAGGAAAGTCCTAGAAAGAAGAGGCTTTTACTCCTGAGATATTGTCAACTAGTATTCTTTGTTGGAATCTTGGCAAGTTTGCTTGTCTCTGCTTATTTGAGACTTAATTATACAAAATGGTGCAGGTGCAATAGGTAAAGCTGATTTGTGAACTTTGTAGCCTGATGATTGTATCATCTGTTTTGATGTGTTCATCAGCTTAGAGTCAAAGTAGTACTATCAAAATCTTCGGTTTGAAATGTCTGAAGTGGAATAAAATTGAAAGAAAATAATGAAAGCATCTAAATCCTCCATTTCACAGTACAGATAGTTTTAAGAATCTCTTGAAGGTATTTCAAAATTTTACAGAAAGGGAATGCATGAAGAAGGGGAAGCAGGAAAAGATTTTTCTGCTTTGGTTTAGCTGGAAAGTCTGCTTTTCCAGCTCAATCTAGGGAAAGCAACTGTGTAGAGTCAACTGAACTGCCCTATCTCATTTGCATGGAGAGCTTTTCTTATTGCTTTAATAGCCTTTAAAGTGACACTAGCAGGATGGTAACAGTAAGTTAAGTTAATATAGTTTAGTTGTATTTAATTTAGCTTTACAATCCTTAAATGTCATTCTTGCACAGTTAATGCATGGTCCTGCTGCTGGGTAGAAATAAGGTGGAGGTTTTCCTGCTCTTCCAGCACCTTGCTTTACCTTAATACATTTTTGATTATTTTAATTTTAGACTGGCTCTGAGCTTTCTGGATTTATAGTGTGAGGCTTTGGGATACTTACAAAATCTTTTTCATTCTTTACTCTTAAATTACTGAGCAGAACTTAATGTAGGTGGTTTTGTTTGAAAATAATGAGAATGGCTGAGTAATATCCTGTGTGAAATGAGCTCAAGACTCTTGGTTCTAGTTTATAGTAGACAGATATTTACATCAAAGAAAAATAGTGCTGGTACCATTTTACACCATACTCAAGAGTGTTAAGAGAGATGCTGAAGACTTAACAGAAATCGAGTTTTTGTCTTATTTCCCTTCAGTCCAGGGAAGGTTTCTGACTGATGTAAGTGCTGTAGTGGCGGTAACTAGAGCACAGCGATTCTTTACTTGTCTTTCTACCAGTATGCATTTCATTAGTTTTGTAGGTATAATGTCTACCTACCTCTCACAGTTCCTTTTTAATGTGAAGTCTTAACACTATGATTTAGTAAGAATATAGTAAACTGAATGGTGTGTTTGAGAAGGATGAAGCAGAGTGTTCAAGGCAGCTTTACCACATCAACATTATAGTGCCTGACCAGGAAAAGTATTCAAATAAAAAAATTGAACCACTGAAATCATACAGCAGTCTGCTCTTTGTTCTGCACAAATGCTACAATGATAACTTACC
>NW_009259718.1:2325818-2353571 GCF_000687185.1 Egretta garzetta | reverse complement strand
GAAAGAGAAAGCTAAACCTCCCAGCAAGAAGGAGAACATCCTTAGTGCCAAGACAGCTGAGAAAGAAAAGAAGGGAAAAAAGACAGAAGTAGGCCCTCTAGCACTAGCCACTGTTAAAAAGGACACCCAACTGAAGCGACGGGGAGAAGTGGAAGAGGAAGACAAATACATTGGTATGTAAAAAATGTAGATATACTGATAAACTTGCTAGAAATCTTGCAACCTAGCTTCTAATGAAGTACTTTATTTGGTTCCATGTTGAAAAGTCAGGATTTATTTGTCAATATCAAAGCATTGCCACTTTGCATTTGAAGAGGGCACTGCGTTCTGTTTAGTATTAGCATAGATGGTACAGTTCAAGAAATAAAATACAGGTGAAGTATATGTACCATGCCGACATCAAAATGTTTTAGCATGTCTAAGACTAAAAGAAAGTGGCTAAACAAATCCTACAGAAAACCTTTCTTACAGAAAGATTTCAGAGTAACTAAATGCGTTTGTGTCAGTATCCAAAGGTGGCTTTTTCCTTGTACTATAAAGTATAATAGAGCTCTCTACCATTGTCTGGGGCTGAAGCCAGGTTCTGCACAAAGGGCAATATGATTTCATTTGCTGTAAAAACATGTGGATAGAACTGAGGCCTGAAGAAATATACTCCAGAGATGAGCTACACAAAGTATGCAATAATACGCTAACTAGTGCTGAGGAAATCTTTATTCTTAATACATAGCACCCATGGTTACAAATTTCACTGGAACAAAAAATACTGGAGAATGTGCATAGCTTTCCTCATTAGGTTACAGTTATATTTAATTTGGACCATACTATGTTTGAGCTACATCAACATAAACAGGATTTCTCCTGCTGGAGAAGCACTGGCTGGTTTTTGGATGTACTATGTGTACCTGCTATTCTGTAGTTGAACTGCTGCAGGCTTTCCTCACTTTTTCATCAGACCTTTGTCTGCATCTCATTCAAGATCAATGGCAATCTTCAAGCATCTAAAAAGCATTGGTCCAGGTGTTTAGAGCAAATCTTGAATCTTAGTGAAGCTGACAGAAGTACACAAGAACAGAACAGTAGCTATCTGTGCATAGCTCCTCATTTTTTCAGATAAGGCTTGGCTATAACATCATTCTTTTGATAATTTTAAGGGTTTTCAGGGCCTGAAAGAAGTCTTCAAAGAAACATTCATGCCTTTAAGAATCCAGGCTGAAGTGATGTAGAGAACTTGTGTCATCTTGCTAAAATTTGTACAGAATGTACAGTAGAGTGGCTTTGGGTGTGTACTAATGTGCTTCCACTAGGCCCTGTAGAAAAAATTTTACCAGCTCCAACATTTTGCTCCCTACTGCCTTGAGAGGTGGGCAGAAAACATCAGGTACCTGTATAATAAAGATATCCATGCTTTGCTGCCTTGTTACTCACAGCTAATGAGAAGACAAAGCAAGGAAAATACAAATTGCCTCCAAAAACTAACAGCCATGAAAAGTATCCTTGTTTAGTACACTTAGTAACTTTATATTATGAACTACTAGCATTGCTGTTAAACTGTTATTTTACTGAATGGGACTTGTCTCATTAGTCCCAAGGATATTTACGGATTAGCAATAGTTGCAGATTGCCTCAAAGGAGAAGTTGTTGAGGTATGTTGTGCTTGGTCACTGTATTTAATTTTTCAGCCGTGACTGATCTGAAGCCATTCTGAACAATTTACCACATTCATTGTGCATCCACACAGTTGGGTTTAATAATACATTGATTCTGACTCATACAAAAAAAAAAAAATATCCCAAGACACAAAACAAAGCTTTAGCATGAGGTCCTTGAGAACCTTAATCAATGGATTGATTTCCAGTCTGAAGACAATAAGGAACTACCTAACAATGGAAAAAGTAATCTAACCTTACTACTTCCTTTAGTCGTGCTGAGGAAGACAGTGGGGAGGAACCTATAGCCCTAAGAAGGGACAGCACCCTGTAAACCCTTCACCCTAGGCTACAGGAAAAACACAACTGTTGTTTTATGGGGAGGTTACTGTTTCTTCATTATTCCTGACAGTTCCACCTAAAAGTCCATACCAAGAGAAAATTAAGTCAAGTATTGCCAAGGCCATTCTAAATTAACATTGTGTGGTGAAACAACTGTGTCAGGAATTTCTATCTTTCCTTGAGATCATGGCAATTAAGGCTCTCAAGGACCTCATAGTAAAGCATTTTTTTGTGCCTTGGAACAAAGTGGTGCCAGCTCCATTTCTCAGTGTCAAGATGCTTTTCTACCAAGAAGGTAGTACTCAAAGATCTTCATTCATATTCCATATTTTACAAGAGTTTGAACAGAAGACACAAAACCCCTTGGATGATCCTTAAAGTTGATACAATGAAAATTTTTTTCAGCACTCGGCCAATCTAATATAGCTGTATCAAGAAAAAGAAAAAAAATACACCAAAAGAGAAAAATACCACAATTTGTACTCAAGAGTAGTCTGAGCTATTGCTTATATATGAGTATATCTTGAACTCAAAGACAACCTGTATCTGTTTCTAGTAGCTAACAGTCATTTTATCATTCATCCCTAGTACATTATCAGCTTTCTGAAATGGAATATTTCTGCTTTTGAGTAATCTTGAGATTACTTGCATTTATGTCTTTCATCATTTAAGTATGATCTAGTCACTGATTATTAGGACTGATTATTATCAACTTGTCATGAATATTACCATAATCATTATTATAACTGTTGAATGGCAGTCTTTCTTTTCAGCATGTATGTATTGGAATTTTTGGATTTCTGTAAGTCACTGTGCAGGCTTCTGTCTTTTTTGTTAAAAATCATTATGCTCAGTAATTGTACATGCTCACACTTTTTCTTCCTGCAGTAACTAAGGCATCAAAATATGTAGTTCAGTTTCAGAACTAGCAGTGATATAATGGACTGGTTTTCTTCTGGTTTTGATTTTGCTTTATTTAATACACGTACTGGACTGTGGCGGCTGCTTCCTCAGTCAGTCTTTCTCCAAATTCCAAATTTTTTTTATGTTTACTTAATGTTACAAGAAGAGGAGAGACAAACATATTGCCAAGCTGCTGCTCCAGGTGGTAGCAGCATTTGCACAGCCCTGGCTAGATACCTGAGCACAGGCAGATGTCAATGCCAGGCTACCTTTTTTTCCTGCCTTTTTTTTCTCTCGTGAATGAATGAGTCCCATGAGCTGAGTGGCCAAAGGACTTTTAAGTGTGTTGTGTTAGTAGGCATAAGAAAGAATCTTAATGCTAAACAGAATATAAAACTATGTTTTGTTGTTAGTGCAGGATCTGCATTAATTGTTTGCGTTCCATAGTCACTGGAGAGATACAGGAACTTCAGCAGGCAGTTTCTGTTGTCTTAGGATAAATAACCATGCTGGATGAATTAAATCACCTGATACCTTAATTTGCAGTATCCCTATATAGTCAAGAAAAAAAAAAAATTGTTTAGCTGTTGAATGTCCTTGCTCTAATCTGTTTTGTTGTGTTTTGAACAGATGATGAACCAGATGATGGTGCCCATCATTACTTTATAATTTTGGATTTCCACAACCCTCAGCTGTTGCCTGTGATGTCTGAGCTTGGGATTAACATTTCAAGTGTAATTAGAATTTCTTCTGAGAATTATAAGCCATTGCAGACACACTTGGAAGCAACTAAACTTCAGGAACAATCTTCCCTTCCACCTGAAGGTAATCTGGTCCCAAGAACAAAGTATGTGTAGAAAGGAGACTATTTTATATCCAAGTAAAGACTGTTCCTGCTGTGTTTTTCTCCCTCTCTGTGCCTTGTGTTTGTGCATACTGCCTGTGAGCAGCTGTGTTTGCCAATGCAAAAGCAGTATTGCTATTGGTTTGGTCACCAGACCAAATGGTTTGCCAGTGCAAAAACTTGCCTCAGCTGGACAGTGGAAAGAGGGACTGACTAAGCAGGCAGTGGTTGCAGCCATAGTTTTCTGCAGTAGCCACCAAAGAACAACATTTTATTAAATGCGTACTTCTGTGCATCATTAGCCAGGAAGGTGTGTTGCTAAGCAAACTTGGCTCATTTGGTAATATCAAGGGAAGTCCACAGCTGGCTACTTTGGGACTGTGGCCCCAGCCAGATAAGAATATGCCCCAGAATAACACCCTGCAATTGTACTCAGCTGTCCCCAGGCTGTAACACCTCTCTTGAAGTGGGATCCTGGTGAACAGCAAGCTAAATATGAGTCATCAATCAAAGCTAACCATACTGAGCTGTAGTAACAGCCAGTAGATCAAGGGAAGTGGTTATTCCCAGTTACTTGGCTCTCATCAGACCAGAGTTCTGGGCCCCACAGTACAAGAAAGATACTAATAAACTTGAGTGAGTCCAACAGCCAGCCACCCTATGAGGAGTGGCTGAAGGATCCTGGCTTGCTTCATCTGGAGAAGAGAAGGCTTATGGGGTACCTAATAGCATTGTTCGAACACCTCTGAGAAGGTTACGAAGAACACAGAGGAAGACTCTTCACTGAGGTACTTGGAAGAAGAAATAGAGGTTGTAATCATGAATGGCCTTTGGAAATCCCAGGTCCCAGAGACAAGGGGGAAGTTTGGAGCAAGGAAGACATACCCTTGGTGGAAGAGGATCGGGTCAGGGAATACTTAAGCAAACTGGACATATATAAGTCCATGGGACCTGATGGGATGTACCCACCAATGGTGAGGGAGCTGGCTGGGATGTGACTGCGAGGCCACTCTCAATAACTTTTGGATGAGCGTGGCAATTGGAAGAGGTGCCTGAGGACTGGAGGAAAGCAACTGTCACTCCTGTCTTCATGGTGGGAAGGAGGACCCAGGAAGCTAAAGGCCACTCAGCCTCACCTCGATCCCTGGGAAGATGATGGAACAGCTAATCCTGGAAGCAATTTCCAAGCACGTGAAGGACAAGTAGTTGGTCAGTCAGCATGGATTCACCAAGGAGAAGTCATTCTTAACCAACCTGATAACATTCTATGATAAAATGACTGGCTTGGTGGACGAGGGGAGAGCAGTGAATGTTATCTGCCTTGACTTCAGTAAGGCCTTTGGCACTGTCTCCCCATAAAGCAGCCGATGAAGTATGGGCTAGATAAGCAAACACTGAGGTGGATTGATAACTGGCTGAGTGGCCTGGTCCCGAGGGTAATTGATCAGTGGTATTA
Organism: Egretta garzetta; assembly: GCF_000687185.1. NCBI lineage: Eukaryota > Metazoa > Chordata > Aves > Pelecaniformes > Ardeidae > Egretta > Egretta garzetta. The sequence goes on along the minus strand of NW_009259718.1, from coordinate 2,348,377 downwards.
AGCCTAGTTGGAGGCCAGTAACTAGTGGTGTACCCTAGGTAGCAATACTAGGTCCAGTCCTGCTCCACATCATTAACAATCAGGATAGTGGGGCAGAATATACCCTCAGCAAGTACTCTGATGATACAAAACTAGAAGGAGTGGCTGAAACATCAGAGGACTGTGCAGAGGGACCTCGACAGGCTGGAGAAATGGCCTGGCAGGAACTTCATAAAATTCAACACGGGCAAGGGCAAAGTCCTGCACCTGGGGAGGGGTAACCCCATGCACCAATTCAGGGTGGGGGCTGACTGGCTGGAAAGCAGCTTGGCAGAAAAGGACCTGGGGGGGGTCCCTATTGAACACCAAGTTGGAACATGAGACAGCAATATGCCTTTGTAGCAAACAAGGCTAATGGTATCCTGGGGTATGTCAAGTCAAGGGAGTTGATCCTTTCTACTCAGCACTGGTGAGGCCACATATGGAGTCTCGTGTCCAGTTCTGGGCTCCCCAGTACAGGAGAGAGATTAAGCTACTGGAGAGAGTCCATCAAACAACCACAAGACGTTTAAGGGACTGGAGCATCTCTCATATAAGGTGAGGCTGGGAGCTGGAAATATTTGCCCTGGAGAAGAGAAAGCACAGAGGGATTTCACCAATGCGAGAGCAGTGGAGTTGTACCAGAAGCCCTTCAGAGGTCCCTTCCAACGTCAACCATTCTGTGATTCTGTAACTGAAATAGAAGATTCTGGCAAGATGTAAGGCAGGGGGGAATTACCCCAAAGATAGTCAAGCATTGCAACAGGTTGCCTGTAGAGATTATGGGATCTCTGTCTTTGGAAATTTTCAAGACTGAGCTAGATAAAGCCCTGAGCCTGTTGTCTGAATTTGATGTTGACCATGTTTTGAGTAGGAGATTGAGGTCCCCTCCAACCTGAATTATTTTAAATCTAAATCAAAGTCTGGTGATAAATAAGTGTAGGTGAGAAAACTGAGTTGGTAGCCATAATTGTTCATACATGGGTTTTTTTGACTAGTAGTTATGGTTCTAATTATAACTGTGCTTATTGACTTTCTGCAATGTTCTCTGTGGTGCTGGGAAATCCCTTGTAATGTATCTGACACTGTTGAGATGGCACAAGCAACCCACTAAACGAGAGGAATGTTGTCCTGGGTATGTTGGGCAGGAGAGAAGGTTATGAGGGCTGTTTATGTTGGAATGCTGAAGGAAATGAGACAGGATGGTGTGACTCACTGCCATGCATATACTGCTATACTGATGAATATGAACCATTTACCTATGAGTGTTGTGAAGGTTGAAATACCTTAGCATGCTATTCCTTCCTTCCCATTTGTGTGGACAAAATGAGATAGATACTCCTATTGCCTCATTGCAAATGTTACAGGTTAGATTGTGTGGGCATGAGAGAATCTGTCCCCAAAGGTGCCAAGGTGAGCTAACACGAATGACATAGATTAATCCTTTAAGACTTAGGCAATCAGAGAACCAACAGAGAGCAGAGAGCATAGGTTTGTTTATTTTCATTTTATTTACAATACCTGCTGGGGGGGAGGGGGAAGGGGTAATTTTCCCCAAATATTTCCAAAATTATATTATTTTTTTTTGTCTTCTAAGTATAATGTCAGGAAGAGTTCAGTAAACTTAGATAATTAGTAAGTAAAGTTTGCGAGGAAACTTTTTAAAGGGGAAAAAATGTAAATATAGATTAATAGTATCTTGTGTAAATAGTATTATAGGTAGCAATGCGAGTTTTTCAACGTTACTAAGAAAGGATAGGTTGCATAGTAAGAAAACAGCTTGGCTAAACCATGCATTTTATATAGATCTCAGATATAAGGAAGCATTTAAAATTAGAAATAGGTCAGGTCACTAGGAATGAGAATATATGTTTATTATGAGTCTATTGGCACAAGAAACAAAATGGGATGCAGGAGGAGGAGCGAGGAAAATGTTTGTCTACTGCTCAACGGAGAGGAAGAACTGTCAGGAGGTGATCCTGAGAAGGCTGGCAGTGGTTAATGTTGGCAGGGGGTGGGGATTTTGGTACTTCTTGCTGGCCTGTATGTTGTGGGAAGTTAATCTGTTTTCACTACAAATACCATTGCAGACACTAACCACAATTAATGCTGATGGCAGAAAGATTCAGCTTCAAATAGTGGAGGAATAGGTAAAGTGACTGAGGAATAGGTAAAATAGCTTAGGTAAAGTAGAGAACTTTTCAGATTGGCTGATTCATATTAACTTAAATTGTATTCAGTTTAAAGATCTGCCTGCCATTCTCATTTATATTTGAAAAGTCATAAAGAGCAAGTGAGATAGTGGAAAATGAGCTGTGAGGAAGAGGGAAAGGAACACAAACAGCCAAGGCACTGTAATCTGCTTAATTTCTGTGTCTGGAAAAATACTGGAACAAATAAATTACAAACACTTAAAAGAAAAATGAGAAGATGAGTAACAGCTCGTGTATGCTGTTCAAGAACAAATCATGTCAAAGAAGTTTAATTTCCTTACAAAATGAAATACTGGCCTTCTGAGCAGAGGAATAGTCTGTGTTGTATATTTGGGTTTTAATAGGGCTATTTCACATGGCCCACAGTGAGCAAGGTAGGTCTAGATGAAAATAAATGTATAGTAGGTGCAGTTTCATTCAAAAATCTTGGCCCCTATAGAGTAGCTGTTAAAGGTATCATGGAGCAGACACGAGGGAATTTGTGCTGGGTCTGGTATTATTTGGTATTGTCATGGATATTGGAATAAGGGGGTGTGATTTAAATGCAAACTGTTCTTGACAGAAGAGAAAATAATAATCTGGAAAAAAACTTGTTTAATATGGACAATATAGTATGCTTATACAGGAATAATTAAATGTACAAATAAAGGCCAGGAAGCACATGGCTAGATGACAGGTTTGAAAGATAAGCTATCATGCTGACTTCAAAAATAAACATAAGTCACTATACCACTAAAAACCAAATACCGTCTCCAGATTATAAATGAGAATATGCCCTAAAATATACCTGAAGTAATCTTATAATGCAACTCGATATTGAGGTAAGACCTTGTAAGAAATGTGTGCCCATCAGAAAAATTCCAAATGATGGAAAAGAAAATTGTTAGGGATTTATAAAATGTTACCTCTTAGGGAAAAAAAATGAACTAGTTAACCTAAAGTTTAAGAAGAGAAGGCTGAATGATGTAGAGGAGAAATGATAAAAGTTTTCAAGTTCGTAAAAGGCTAGAACAGAAAAGGTAATAGAGAAAATACAATTTAGCAGGAAGCAATTTTCCACAGGTGAGGTTAGTGAAGTACTGAAGTAGACTGAGTAGGACTGTCATTAAGTCTTTGAGGCTTTTAAGGTTTTTTATTAAGATAAATATTTGTCAGCAGCGATACAGGTATAGTTAATTGTGTCTTGGAGCTGGCATTAACTCAAGTATTTCCTAGTTGAATGAATTACAAAATAGATCATAGTTGATCATTTCAGTAATGTATGTGGATACTTATGGAAGGGAAGACATTTACCTGCAATCATGTTACAGTGTTTCTGTTGTTCCTAGCATTAATACACATGAACTGTGGATTAAGGACCACAACTTTCATGTTCTTTTCTTTCCAGGTGTTTGCATTCCCTAACAGCCTCTATTTTGTGATGTTACCGAGCCAAGCACTCTTAGTACCCTTTCATATGGTTAGTTTTCTGTTCCTCTAATCGTTCTAGTAGCTGTGCTGCTGCTAATTCACCTTTTCTGAGAGCTAACATGAGAACTCAGACTCACAAAATGGAATTCATTTTTATCCATTTCTGTTGGGAATGTGTGATCTGACACATCCTAGTGATTCTAGGATTTCTGTTTTCACAGTGATGGTTCAAAATCACTGTGCAATTTTTTAGTATATACTAGATGTTTTTTCTCCACAGTTATAAGATGATAACAGATTTTTTTGGTTCTTGTTCCAAAATCATGTAGTTTACTGCTTGGTACCATCTCATTTCTGTTGCTGAAGACTTCAAGGTAGTTCAGTTCCTCGGTGGGGTTGTGCCAAATTTCTTCTGTATTGACAGTTTCTTCCAGCTCCTGCACCTTCTTTTGGGGTTGCTCATGAAAAGTTAATTCATTCTGAGAGAGTTTACATGATGGAAATATACTTGAGGAAATAAAAGCCTTAGGACTGCAGGCAAAAGAATTAAGAGGGGAGGCAGTAGTCATGGGCAGAACATCTAATGATTGATCCTGCCAAGCCGTGATGTTTCCGTGAAAGGGGAAGCCTAAATGTCATTACACATTTTTGTATGTTTTTTATTATTAAACTATGGGATGGAGTTAGTAAAACATTATTCTTCTTCTATTGTAAAACAGGAGTGTCTAGCTACAGTGCTATTAGCACAGTGCCATTCACCTTTCGTTCAAAAATGCAGAGATTAGTCCATTGACTGAGCAGCCCTAGATGCAGCCCTAGATGCTGTTATGCTGCCAAGATGTGCTTTCTAGGCTGAGCCTGTTAGGGGAACATTGCCCCAGGTGAGGTATTGTCCTGAATTAGAGCATATCTTTTAAGAGCATATGAAAAACTAAGAGAAAGGCTGATCCTGTGACTGAGATGAGCATGGGACTGTTTAAGATCAAGGGACCATCTAGGCCAGTGATCTGTCTCCAGAAGTGCTCATAAACTGATGCCCAAGGGAGAGGAAAGGAAGCAAAAGCAAAAGAGTAGTAGAAAAAGCACGTATGAAATTTAACGGATACATCACCCAGTCACCGGTTATTTTCAAGACGGGATTATCCTGCTGTGTTTTGTCTTTTTAGTAAACCTGAACGCATTTGATTTGTTTGTTTTCTAAGTACTTGTTCAGTTTCCCCTTGAATGCGTGAGAATGTCTTGTACCTACAAAATCTTTTGGCAGAGTTCCCAGGTCTTCTACCCAGTTTCTGGAGTCACATAATGGGACATATCTTCTGAATCATGATAAAATAATTTTATAAGTTAATTGGCAGACATTTCTGATGGCTGCTACAGGTGGCATGTATAACATGGAAAACATTAGGGAGATCAGCATTTTTGGAAGAGTACACAACCTTACTGAGTTGTTTTATTTTAAATCTGTGGGGCCACCAGATTTGTACAGGTGAGGTATTTGGCTTTCATACTTAGGTTTTAGAAGTGCTGAGCACCCGTAAGTTCAAATGAAGGCAAGTCACTGCAGGTTTAGTGTCCTTACATCTCTTAAATTAGGCTACAAAATGTGTGGTTGATCTTGGATTCCAGAGTGTAATTGTAAGGTTGGCATTAAGAGAATTTTTTTTTTCCTCTGTAGCTAGTGCACCTTTGAAAATTGATCATTACTCTGCAGTAAAAATGGAAACCATACATCTTCTAGGCTTGCTATTCGTAGTCATACTGTACCTTAATCTCCTTTTGCCCCTATTTCCACACCAATAAAATTCTGATATTAAGGCTTGCATACCCTATACTTAAAGAACAGATTCGTCAAGGTATGTGCTTTGGAAAAGTGCAACCTGGGATTTTTATATTTTCTAGGTTTCCAACATTCACTGCTGTTGTTTAGTTTGAGGGTGAGAGGTAGGGGGGTGTTTCTGGTTTAAGGTTTTTTTTTTTATTTTTTCTGAAAGAACTGCCATGTTTTACTGAAGTTTTATCTTCCTGGAGTTTTTTAATCCCAAAGCTGGCTGTCAGATTTTTGCTGAGACTCTAAGGATGAGAATATTTTAACATTACTTACAGAAGACTAATATATGATTTGAGTTTTCTGTAAAAGGGAGACATTGTACCATGATTTATCTAATACTTAAAAATTTTAGTTGTAGAAGCAGAGAAAAGAAAGGAAGATGAAGCTATCAAAAACCTGGAAACATTTTGGAAATACCTGGAGCCAGTTCTGAACAGTGGAAAGCATGGATCAAGTCTCTTTGATGTTGCCAGACTTCATCACATAGTTAAGGAGAGTACCTTTCCCCCTGATTGGTCTGACAGAGAAATGCTGGTCAGTAGATTCTGCTTTCACAATGTGTGGCATGCTTTGGGGTTTGTAACATTTAAGACCAATTTAGAAATGACAGGAATTTTAGCTTAGTCTTCTATGAAACAGAACCAGAGTAGTTAGTATATTTGTAATCTTGAAAAAATTATTTCCTATGTATCCAACAAGCATGCATTCATAAGGAGTTCTTTGAATAAAAATGCCAGACTTGGAGTTTCTTGATATTGTAGGCCACAGCAGCAGAGTTTTAAAACAGTTTGAGGTATTAAATGAAATCAGCATCTTTACATAGACCCAATTTGGATCTCATTAGAGTCAGATGTCAGTATGAAATAACACAAAAATTATATTTTTGTCCTCATAACAGCAGGTCTACTTACTGTATCTCAGAACCATCACATGAAAACAAATTAAAATGACTGCAAGAATGCTTTTTGATATAAAATCTTGTTTTAGCGTAACCCGTAACACTACTTTTTGTCCAACCCAAACCATGCCTCTGGCTTATTACTCATTGTAACCTGCTGAGTCAGGTCTATTACTGCACACTGTAAGAGAAAGTGAACCATTAGAAATTTTTTCCAAGCTAGGTTCTCAAGTCTAGTGAGGTAAGAGGGTCTAGTATTTTTCAATCCACAATGGCAGCAGTAAAAAATATAAACTGCTAAAGCAAAATAAAGCAACATGCCATAATTTAACCTACTATATTTGTGCTCTATATTATTAGGGTTAAAGTACAGACTACACCCGCCTAACTTATTTATAGTACATCAAATCATGTATATAAACAATCTAGTGAGCTAGGAAGAACCGTTGATCCTGAAGGGATCAGAACTGAGTCTGGCTAAATCCACAGTGGTTTCCAAGGCATTCACTAAAAATGCCTCAGTTGTGGAAATGTGTAGGCTTGCTACTTACAACATTACATATCATTATACTCTTGATCTAATCTTATAATATAAAGCCTGTTTTGGGAAAGAAGTTTTTAATCTTGTCTTATCTTCCCCATAGTCACATTTTTAGGGGACTGTTACTACTCATGAATATCCTGTGAGCAGCTGTATTATAGCCGAAATAAAAGAAAAATGATCTGTCAGTGAAATTTTTCCAGCAGACTGTAGTTGTAATTTCACATTCTTCTGTATCTCAGAATTCAGCAGAGCTCTAAAGAAGTAGGAACATTTGTAAGTTTTTAAAGAAACAGATGGGAAGAATATAAGTTGTGAAATCGTGGGTGGATAGAGTAAGTCTGTTCTAGTGGACTTCCTAGGGAGCCTAGCTTGCTGCATCTCTGAAGTCCAAGATATACAGAAGGAAAACTCTTGTGACAAAGTGTTAGACATTGATAGAAAAATGGTAGAGTATTATATACAGCAAGTAATTGCCACTTTCAGATTTCAAGTATTTAGAAAGGAAAATACTTTCAAACATTTTTTCCTTTGTTGAAGAGTCGCTAGTGGTTAAACTCAGAGAACTTTTGACAAGCATCTGTGTCTGTCTTGAGAAGAGGAGAGAGCAAGTAAATTGAATCATAAAACTGTAACTGTACATGTATTATGGCTATACATACAATGTGGCTAAACTTTGCATGTGTCCCATTAGGTAGAGCCAGGTTGTGTTAGTTGTAACTGTGTAAAAATTCTTGTTTTATTTAAAAGATTGTGTTTTCAAAACACTCCAGTACTTTAACTGAAATTATCATGTGCTCTATTGATCTCCTGTAAATAATATATGAATTATATATATGGATTATTATATATTATATATATTACTATATATTATTCATATAATATATGAGTTATTACGGTTTTTTATACTAACCTATTTTCAGAAGAGTATTGAATTGGAAAAACAAAGGTGCAAGAATATTAACTCTGCAAATTCTGTTTTCACAAGTAGAACTTCCTCCCAAATATCTCCTCTAGTCTTAAACATTGTGGAAACTGAAAGAAGTATTCCATAACTGATCAGTGATTTGGGGTGCTTGTTTTGAAGGGCCCTGAAGAGGGTCTGAGTTAAAGAAAGCAGATACTTCTTGAGTGTCAGTTAATATATTTAGTGCTTAATGACAGTTGTGCTTCTTCACCACGTTTCATTTTAGGAAACTTAAAATTGAGATATCCAGTGTTGATAGCCACCTCTTAGAAGCAAACTTCTTAATACAAGAGACTTCCCCTACTTTCACAAAAGTGAAATAATCACTCAGAAAGGGGCTGTTGAGAGAAACTGTCTAAAAATTACAATAATTTAATCTTTTCCACAACATCTAGGATGTACAGGGGAAGAATACATCTATTAAAGCCACTGAAACTTGAGTATGGCATGTGGTCTCAGATAAGGTTTTGGTATTTGTACAAAAGCATTTCACATTTAAAAGAGCAGTCGGTATTATTCTTTTTATTCCTCCCAAGCCGTGGTGAAAACCACAGTACACCACCTCAAGAACCTTGACTCTTTCCTTGTCAGACTTTTGCAGATACAGCACTCTCCCTTTGGGCATTCAGCTGGTATGCTCACATTCCTTTGTTTGCACAACTATGGAATTCAGAATTCAGTACTTGAGGCTTTCTTTGTTTTAAAATGGCAACAGAAAGAAAGAAAATAATACGAGATTACATTGATTAGTTGGTTGGGATTTTTTTAAATTATTTTTTATCTTTCTGGGTCAGGAGAATAGTTGACCTTGTAAATATGATGCAGGTTGATCACCAGTAAAACATACATATATGATATAAAACAATTACCTTGAGTTACCTCTCCCATTCCTTCCCATGCAAATTAACAACCTAAATTCTAGTTACAAAAGAGCAGAGCTTGAACCATTACTGTTAAGACAAGTTAGACTTTGTTGGGCAATACTCAGTCCATGTTGTGGTGTGGCAGTGTTTAGGCAAATAAAGATGAGGAGGCCTTGTTTTCTTAGAATAACTCTATAAAACATTTTGAATTAGTGGAGAAAAAATCCCTTCAAAGATTTTTAAACAGTTGTAGATCTGCTGGTTAGAGAGCTAATGACTCATGTGACTGAGTTACATGACACTTTTGTATGCAAACTTCATCCTTTGTATCTGATTTTCTGTCATAGCTTGCATTTGGCACTGCGCTGTTTGAAAGCATTGCTTGTTTAATGTATGACTGCCTGGACTGGAGAAGACAGCATTGTAACTACTTGGAAAACACAAAGTTTATTAATGTGCCTGCATTACCAGAGAGCAAATCAACACAACCACCTGTAACTGAGGCAAGGATCCTTTGTGCTTTACCATGCTTCTTGTAGACTAGTTATAGTCTAGAATTGCCTATCCTTAATTCTGCACTCAAAAATTAGCTTTGGACCATCACTCCATGTGTAATTTTTTGTGAATGAAATTGAGATTTTTGTTTTCAGCATTTCAAACCTAAAAAAATGGGGGGAAAAAAAATAGCAGAGCATTGGGGAAACAAAAAAAGGAAAATTCGAAGGACTGTACAGGTGCTGGCATAAAGTACCACAGGTGTAAAAATTACTTAAATAGCTTCAGAAGTGTGGAACAATCGCTATGCCTGCATGGAACTACTATGTCTTGTTGCAGATCTGTGAACTATCCAAAGAAGCTTATTAGTTATAGATCAGTTTATTTTGTTCCTGGTAGACAAAAGCTTAAGTGGGCAGAAGAAAGCATCTTATAGGACACAGGCCAGCGGCAGGGAAAAAAATGGGCTTGGTCCATTTGTAGCAGTACTACTGAATGCTCATTTAAAGCATTCGTAAAACTACATTCTTACTATCTTGTTGCATTCAGTTACACGGGATTTGCCTCCCCTAATACCAGCTGTTTAAAAGATTAGCATCTAGTCTAGGGTAAGTAACCAAAGCTAAATTAAGTTAATTTCTCCAACCTATTTGTGCAATCCTCATTTGTTCCACTGAGTTTTTTATCTTTATTTATTGTTCCTTTAGGTACAACCAGCATCACAGATTACACCTTCAAAGAAAAAAGGGCAAGCAGAAGAAATTTTGCCAACAGTAATTTTGTCACAGGGTATGTCTAAAAGATTAAAGCACTGGTCTGTAGCTGTTCACTTTGTTGTACCATTCATTCATCAGACAGCACAAATCCTTGAAATTATTTACACAGTAAGCTGAAGATGTGATTTGATGTTGTGAAAGTAGTCTCTTGGTGATTACATTGTGAAAGTCTCTGGAATCTGCAGTGGTGATAACTAAGTTCTTTAGAAATTCACTTTTTCTATTTGTTCCTAGTCACAATCAGATTTAAGAGCTCTACAGTAATGGTATTTGTTAGTGTTTTTTAAGAAAAACTGTCTCAAGGTTGAACTGGTTGGTAATATAAATGGGCATTTCTGAATCAATCAATCTTAATGTCTTATTACAACAGAGGAAGAAGCTTCTGTTTTGGCTACTTCTGTGGACATGAGGTATTATAATGACCTGCTGAGTCAGATTCCCGAGGAATACTTTTCTATACCCTTAATGCTGAACTGCATGTTGGAACAGGTGGGAATATTACCTTTATAATTCCTCTGGCTAATTTGGCTTAGACCTGGTATTGATCAAAGATCAGTAAATCCATCTGTTTCAGTCTAAAATAAGAGACTGTGCATGGAGGCAATGACCAGGAGGTTCAATACAAAGGAATCACAACTCATAAGTGACCTATTTGGTTTTCTTTCATGTTGTGCACTTACCCTATATATAAAGTGTTATTCCAATTTTTTTTTTCAAGACTAAAGATGCAATATAATCAAATGAGGAAAAAGGCATAATTTCTTAGTGAAGTCAATAACAAGTTTGCATGTCCTGCAACAATGTTATTGATGCTGAACTTTTACAGCTTTACTCAGTATAAAGGTCTTAGGGAAACCTAACGTAGAAGTGGCATTTATCAGTGCTAGTGCTAGACAGATCCAACTTTTGTTAAGTTCAGGCACAATCTATAAGCTAGCAAAGACCCACAGTATGATGCGGAAATCTTCCTTATTTTAGAAATAAAATTTCAGCACAATCTTATTTTTTTTACTTTTTGCAGTTTACTCTGAAAATAGACTCAGGCAAAAATACTCAATACAAGGTTCAACACCTGATACACAATCATTTTTAATTATCTGTGTTCATTAACAATTCTTAACATTTCAAGTTGGAAATATTTTTCTTCTCACCCTTCCAAAAGTGAATAATAGGAGAAAATATTTAATTCCATTTTCCATAGTCTTTGTTTTGGGCAGGAACTAACATGGAAAATTGCATTTTTACTACTTGTAGAAAAAAAAATTAGGGTTTTCTTTCCTGGCAAAATTTATGGATGTGTGTTTAGCAGGATCTGCTTGGTAGTTTTAATGAAGTTAAACAGCAGTAATACTGTAATGAAAGCTAACGTTTATCATGTTTGTCAGGTTATTGCAAGTGAAGAAGACCTTATACCACCTAGTCTGGTGGTGCCAGAGCCCCGGGCAGATGGGCTACATCATACCATTGCAGATCATATAGCCTCTGTCCTTCCTTCTCTTTCACTTTCTGCAAGTGAAAAAAAGGTTTGTGTTGTCTTTTGTTCTTTTCCTAAAATGGCAAATAAATTTGATTATTGGCGTTTAATACCTCTTTCTTTTTTAACAGAATTTATATGACTACTTTTCTCCTAAATACAGTGAAAAAAAGATCATCACTCCCAAGTACCCTCTCTTATTTAACTACCATGATACCCTGGCTCAGCGCTTACACCTGCTGGAGGTATAGTGCTACCTATCATAAATAAACAGTTTTAAAGTCCACAGGCAGTGAATACTCAGTGCACTAGAAAGGATGGAGTGGTGTTTTTACAAAGCAGAACAGATTTTTCCTGCTTAGATAGACACACTAACACATGTGTTTAGTCTGCTTAAAAAACAATGAGGTACTGCCACTGATGGAGAATGTGTCATAAACATAGATCATTATATTGATTTCAGTGATCTGTTTGCATTATTAAGATGAATGTTTAGCCTTTGGCATGGATGAGAGATATTACAGAACTCTGTTGATTTACTGTAGTCAAACACTGATGAAACTGTGGAAAATTAGTTACTAACTTGATAACAGTGATTTAGCATGTAGACTAGACTAAATACTAGGATGTAGAGAAGTATGGGAAAAGATACAGAGTTCATTAGTGAACACAAGAAGTGTGTTCGCTGGCTGGCTAAATAGTTGCAGCATAGTGTATACTCAAGACATTGCCAAATTCTTACAAAGGCAGAAAGGTTCAGAGTCTGCAAGGTTTGGGATTATTTCAAAGTAACCGTTCCCAGACTTTCTGAACCAAAAGACCCACTATGTACTCCTCAAATTTTTCCAAAGCCAATTTTACCATTAAACTTTGAAAATACTCTGAAGGCAATACTAGTTCTAGATTTCACAGCAAAGGTGTATCTGCCTGGCTTCACAAATTACAAATTGTCTGTGGAATACTTTGACAACCATTGATTAAAACAGTATTCGGAAACAAATCAAGCTTGACGCATTGGCGGTATTCAAGCAGAAGGCAGGGCTAATTGCCAAGACAGGTGCTCTTAGGAGGTATATGCTTGATGTATATGATATACTTGCTGCAGAGGAAATTCAGGATATAGCACAATGTTTGAGGAGTGGATAGTGCAGAAAGATTTGGAAGGTACCCTCCAAGACAAAGATACTATAAGTGCTTAATACTAAAAAGAACAAAGCTGAAAGATACCAATAAGTCTCAATAGGTAAATCCTTAAATATATAGGGTTGCTGCAGTCACAGACTGATCAATAAATTTACAAACTTCATTGCTATGAGAACTAGCACAGACCAACTGAAAGATACATAGAAGGTACCTGCTGCTTGTCTGAATAGATCAATGCATATTTCTATATTCCAGAATTTTTGAGTCTAGCTAGCACAGGCAAGTATCTTCTAACAAGTGTCTGTTATTATGCTCTCAGTTGCTCTCTTATCTATCTCAGTTTTTCTGCCTAAAATACCTGACACCATGATTCAGTAACACACTGTGAGCACTTGCTCAAATGTAAGTTTATGTCCAACTGACTTAAGCACATGATTCTGTCTTTTGCTATAAAAAGACTTCTTTATTCAAACATGATTTTTAGAAATCCACTGGTGTGAAAGTTTACTATAACTCTGGTACTTTGGGTTTTGTTCCAGGTCCAGGAGAACTTAAATCCAGAAAAGATTGAGCGTGAAATGATGGATAAACTGCCTCTTAAAGAACTTATCCATTTCACCCTTCCTTCAACTGAAAACAACACTAAACGGTTGGCCAGCGTTCATGAGCTTATGCATTATTGTACCAGTGGTAAACTCAGTTTCTTTTTTATTGCTATAACTTCCATTTTTTTCTTCTGGTTGATGATCCTATTAAATAGCAGGAATTTTGGGACTTTTTTTTTTTCAGCTGCCTAAAACCTTTGCAGAATTTCCCGTTTTCATATTCTTGCTTATACCTTAGTGTACTATATAAATTAGGGCTAACTTTAGATCTCATTTTCATGGTTAATGAGCAAGGCTGTGTGAGTATTAAATATTGTGTGAATAAGAGCTGGGAGTATGTTAGAAGTCATTTATTTATATTCACAAACATAAAAACACTAAATGTGGGGAAAAAATATAGTTGTACAGATTGGTATTTTGATGCTAGGACATAGAATGCATTGTAGGAGACTCTGACATAAGCTGTACATTTATTTACCAGTGCTGTTTTGGTGAAGGAGCACATGTATCTTGGATAGAAGATTTTTTTATTGGACAATAAATGGCTTTCAGAATGTATTCTGTGTAAGCTGTTGGTGTTGTTAATGAAATGGCTTCTATTAATAGTCCCTTTATCAAATCGAGCATACATTCACTTCTTCAACCGTAATCACTTCTGCAGCTACCTTTTCTTGGATTGTGCATATCACCATGACGTACACTGTGAAACAATCCTAAAGACTGCATAAATACCCTTAGGTAGTTTCTCAAGTTTACGCTAGACCCTAAGAAATACAAACATCCAAATCCCTTTGGTTACATTTATGCCGTCATATCAGGCACAGGATTTGAAGGTACTTTCCCAGCTATTCAATCCTGAAATCCCTTGTGTTGGATTAATTTACACTGACTGCATTGTTTCTAGTTGTTGGTATGTTCATTTTGGACATTAAGCTATTAAGGTATTCCATATTGCTGTAGCATTCCAGCTGATGGGTATCAAATTTGCTGCTCTTCACTGGACCATACTATACTGCTAAGCTCTCCCAACTGTTCACTTCGCTAGCAATGTCTTCACTTTTATCAGGGTGATTGATTTGAACAGAAGATGACATATCCAGCATTTTCAAGATGTGTGACATGCTTGGGTGTTTCAGTACCGTAAAGAGAAAACATTTCAAACTGGAGATACTCTTTGTATGTTTTGGGCACTGAATGACCTGTCTTAAAATTCAGTCCTTCTTGTGATTATCATTGTTATAGGGGCACCAGTGCATACAACCATAAATAGGATTTATTGTCTTTGCACCTTGCATACTTCTGTATCAATTATGTGTAAAACTTTGTCTGGAGAGGAAAAAACATTTGATACTTGATTTGAGAAGCTACAGATAATAAAAAAGTTTATGATAATGGAAGCCTTTTCAATGAACTGAAAATAAGTAGTAGTTGTTAACTGGTTTGATAAAGTCTACTCGGTATTTTAAAATCAACATCATTTATATAAAGTTAATGAGCCAAGAGGTATTCAGATGTAGGAAACACTTCATTTAAGATGGATTAATAGTTAGGCATATCATTTTGCAATTTGGAAGCATTCAACTTTGAATGCAGCGTAAAATGTAGTTCACATAATTTGATCCAATACCATTAAGGAGATTGTTGTTGGCTTTTGCAGAGTTGCCAAGAACAATACCCTTACATAGTCTTCTATTTATCTTCTGCTGAGCCATAAGGACATTTTCAGTAAATGATTGTATTTCTTTTCTAGAACTTCTGAGTTGGGCTGAAGTAGAAAGAGCCTTCAGAGTGTTTACTTTTGAAAGCCTGAGGCTGACTGGGCTGAGTGACTCTGGTCTCCTGGAGAGCTCTGGATCTATGGTTGGATGTGATTCTGAAGTGTCTTATATCCCTTGGGATAATCCAGCCCAGTTTGCAAGAGAGCTGAGACAACTATTCCTTATGGAAAAGAAATTTAGTGAGAAATCTCCAAGCGGATCTGGTAAAAACCTCTCTGTTTACATTACTCCTGAAGAATTTAAATCCACTGTTTGTTTTGCCATATCATGTGCTAATTCAGACTTGTGATTTTTCTTACTTGTACAAATCACTGAATTTCAAGTATTGAATAGTCTGTACATTGAGTATCTATGTAGCGTTACTAGATGAAGACAAAATCTATCTATTTTGTATGACATTAACAGTTTATTTAAGCAACTCTTCCAAATATCTGTAGAGAAGTATGCACTAGAAAACTGTTCTATTGCTTGTGACATCAAATATATTTTAGAGACAAAATACTGAATACATGCTTAAATACCTTTCTCAATACAGGCTCTTGTGAGTTACAATGGCAGACGAGTCTTTACAAACTCAGTGGCAACCACAGAGTGAAATCAAAAGTGATGTATAAGGTTAACTAGTTGATTGCTAATGAATGAGTATTAGGAAGTGGAAAGGATATGTAACTTACACGAGGACTCTAGAAGGTGGTATAAAAGGTTGAAAATTAAAAAAAAGGTGTGTTGTAAATACATGTGTACATACTTTTTCCTGTAAAATTTTGTCTTACTTCATTTGCAGTCTGTGCAATTAGTATCTCTTTAGCAAGTTACTATGTGACATTGTAACAGTCTCATTCATATTAGAATGGGAATATTTTAGATAGAAGGACCAGAGATGGAGATCTCTTGTAGACAATGCAGAGTGAATTTTTTGCAAGTTCTACATCTTTTCCTTTTCCTTCTGCAGATTCTAACATAATAAAAAGTTGTTGGCCTGGAGCAGCGTTGGCCAAGAGCAAACATTAAAAACAAGAGATTATTTTTCTGGGATGTGAGAAAAATAGAAATTAGGTCAATTCAAGCTGCTATACCTTTAGATTCATGATGTTGCACTTGCTTTCCTAATTTAGATGCCTAGGCAGCTAGCTTAGATGGGATCCTTTCCTTGGGAGGTTGGAACAGACAAAATTAATCCTGCTTATCTGCCTCTCTTCCAAATTTTGGGAACCTTTTTTGGGTGTTAGTTTATTTTACTTTTATGCTAGTCACAATACTAAATATTGCAGTTACAAATGCAGCCTCCAACATTTCATCACTTCTGCAACACTAAAGCAAATACCAGGAAAAGAAGACTTTTGCTTTCAGATTTATTAAACCTAGTAAAGGCAGTCAGTAAATAGGTCTAATTTCCTAGAGAAGCAGAGACACATATATGTCTGGAAACAGAGCTGGTTATGAGCCACTTAGGAACACTCTCCAGAATATTTTCTCTCAGGAAGAGTATTTTTCTTGTATGTGTGAATTCTGATCAAATATTAGTGACCTCTGTCCTAACTCTGGGCGTAAATAATTCTATTAAAAGGAAAGTATTTTAAAAAATTACCCGAGTATAGAAGTTAATCTCCATGTGATCCTATTCATATCAGGTGCCCATTGTAATGACGATAGTTTATCAGGAATGACTAGTCAGATCCTCGGCAGAAGTAATACTCCATCAGTAGCTTGTAGAACTCTAAATCCAATTAATTTCAAGTTTTTAAAATTTTGCATTTTTCAAGAGTGTGGGACAATACCAAAATAATTGATTTTGCCTTCTTTTTATGTCATGTGTGGAAAGGAATGCTTGTTGCCGATTCTCTTGTATAGTAAGCAGAAAAATGGTTCTTCGTGGATGAGTCTTGAGGACATCACTTA
Source organism: Egretta garzetta (assembly GCF_000687185.1). Taxonomy (NCBI): domain Eukaryota; kingdom Metazoa; phylum Chordata; class Aves; order Pelecaniformes; family Ardeidae; genus Egretta; species Egretta garzetta. Next base: position 2,331,469 of record NW_009259718.1, on the reverse strand, counting down.
GAGTATTTTTAATCTTTTTGACCATGCAAGGCCAGCATAGGACAAATAAGATGATGATTCAGGTGGGCCTTATGAAGAGGTTGGTTGGATTTTTTTTTAATGAGCTGTCTGGCACTTGTTGTCCCTGGATTTTAAAGTGCTCTTTTAGGAAAGAAGTGTGGCAGAGCTGATCATGTATTTATTGGACTAGAGTCATAAAAGGAAGCTTCAACTTGATGGCAATCTCATCAGGGAGGCTAAGGAAATTGCATCACTTCAACCTTAGTGTTTAGGGCTGAAATTTCTGGAACGCTTCTTAAAATTCTGCTTTCAATTTCCAGGACATACAGAAACAAATGGCAAAGATGGAAGAGATGGTCTGGCTGATCCTGTTTTGAACAAAGAATTGGATCTTTTTATTTCTGATATGGCAAGTGTGAGGATCGGAATAAACCGTACTCTATAGCATGAGACAACAGAGATACTGTTCAGTGCCAGGACATGTTACTGGGGATTCCTTTGCAATGCTGTGTGTAAATGTTAGTTTTGTGTTGTTTGGCAAATAGTGCCATAAGCACTATGAAATCACTTTCTTTGAGTTCTAAGGCGATGGGTTTTGGTGAAGCTACTAATGGCAATTCTGTGCTGGTTTCCCTGAATACCAGCGGTCAAATACTAGCATGAGAGATTGAGAGAAATTGCCAAAACATGTCACATTAATAGACTGTGTAGTTTGGCATCTTCAGAAACACCTGCCTGCTATACAGCCGTGGATAAATATAGCAATTTTAAAATTACTTCATAGGACATGTTTAAATATTCATAATTGCTTACAGAACTCAAAAACATATAACCTAATAATAAAAATATTTAGATTATGTTTGCCATAAAAAAAGCCAAGACCAAAAACCTTTGGGAGTAATTGTATTTTTTATTAAATAGTGCCATACGGGTCTACACATGTGCAGCATTATGCAATTAACTGTGATGCAACATGGGATGCTGTCTATTAAGTCAACAAGGTTACAGTTAATTTAATACAACTGACACTGAAATGTTGATATTCATTTTTTTGTTTTGGTGTATTTTGAGGCGAGTCTGGAAAATTATGGCCTAGGACCAAACTTAGAAGAAATAAAAAAGACACAGAGGCGTTGTTTGACAGACTGGAGTTTTGCTGAGCACTTTCAACCCCCTGTTCTTCTTCAGGTATCTGTGAGCTGACAATCTTATACGTACAGTCACCCCTCACAAAGAATTAGTAGCAGAGTACAGAGTATTTCCTTGCTAGATAATTGATTCCGTTTTATCCCTTCTACATTTTTACCAAAACCCATTGTTCTTTATCTGCTTTTCAGTTTCTTGTGTGAAATTTAGTTTGTAATGGCTTTTTATTTTCTGGTTCCAACCCTTGCCATTCTGTGATTCTGTGGTTTGGCCAAACTGCATCTGTCCTTTCTGGCAGTGAGTCTTTTAGCTAAACCTGTGATGGAGGCAAAATGATCTTGCCCTTAGGGGTGATCCTCCCTGGCAGTTATGGGACTCATTAGTGCAGTTTGTGCAAAAGCATACTTTTCAAATATCTATGCAGTATATGTTTTATGGGCAAATAGAAAATTCTTTTGTAATGGTACTTCACCCTTTCAGGGCTACAAGCTTTCTTTATAGAAATCTTGCAAGCTGAAGACTAAAACTCATCTTGCAGAAAGACAGAATGACGAATGTGAAAGCTAAGTTCAAGTGTAGATGGCTTAAGTTGGTAGGCATTCTCTTGGGAGGAGTGGATTATTAGTTCCTGTGCTTCCTTGAGCTTCATATGCTGCAATTCTTATTTGATCCTGACGCATGCTATGCATGAGTGAAGGAAAGACTGCTTGGACTGTTTCAGCACCACTTTAGCATCACAACTTAAAAGTCTGGTCATACATTTCAGTACATGGGGAATTCCTTCTTGTGCAACATAAACAGCTAATAATAACTGAACTGTCAATAATCAGTGAATCTAGTCAAAAGATACTGATGGAAAATAATGGCAACAGAAAATAACATTTTCTTGCAACAAAAAATAACATTTTGTAAAAATATTTCCATATTTCCTTATACTACATGTCACATATGAACATAATTTTTACACCACCTGATATTAAGATTTTCATGTTTAAAGAGACTATTTGTTGATACGGGGTTATTTCAGTTTTACCTCAGTTGCATAGTTCTGTAAAATTAATAGCTTCAAAGAAGGGTTTCTTCTAGCTATAATTATAAAATAAGTTTTAGCCTGCAGACATGGTAAATATTGAAAACGATGACGCAGTACAGAACAGAGTGGAATAATGTAGAACACAATAAATCTCAGAGATGTCCGTGTCATGGTATAGCAAACTGAATACCAAGTAAACTTAACTGAGCTAAAAAAAAAGTAAATTTGTTTTCTTTTTACTTGGTATATGATAGTTCTGCTTTTATGTACTATTTAATTATTTATTTAAATACTTATTTAAATTTATTTAATTGCTTATGTAATATTTAAATTTATTTGTTTATTATTTAGCAGAACTTTTTCATTCATGGTCAGTCTCAGAAGGTGGAGCATAGTGGCTGCCTCTTCTCAATATGAATAGCCGTGGAGTTTCAATTTCCACCTGCCTGAATACTTCAGACTGCTGGATTCCAAATGCTTTGTGTACATCTTGTAGGAGAGTGAAGTTCTGTAGCACCTTTTGCTAAAAGCTGTGCTGTGTAGGATCTGTACATATGCTACTGTCTGCAGGGAGGATGTACCTTTATTTCTTTACTTTTCAGGTTCTTCATACTGCATCCCAAGAATATAGATGTATTGATTCCTTTTATCATACCCAAGATAACTCTTTGCTAATTGTTCTTCACAATCCTATGAATCAGTATCGTTTGTGCCAAGAGACTTGGGATATTGCATTGCACTCTAATGTTGGATTCAGGTAACTGATTCTATGTTCCATGTCTCATTCACAGTAATTTTCGATTAAAGCCTGCATGGCTATGCTTGGGGCAAAGCTTTGAAATTAAAAGATACCATGATGTAACACATTTATGAGAAAGCCAATCACGCAGGTAGAAAACAGTGCTATATCTAAAGAACTCTATTGAGACAAAGCTTTTCTGAGTGAAGAGAACTGTGCAGTAACTGTATGTGATTCCTTATCACAAACTGTAATAAAATATATAATGCACACATGTATGCAAAGTCATATTAGGGATATCCACATCAAGAAAACTATGTTAAGGATGCTTTAGGTGGGGAAGTTAAAAAGAAAATTCTGTCTAAGGATATAATTATCAGGTTTTTCAACTATGTATACATCAGTTGGGCGAGTATCACTGGGAAAATTTTTCAAGAAAAGCTAGAAGCTCTTTATTAGTATTAGAATAATTTTTTCACAGAATACCACATCCTTCTTAATTCCTTGTCACTATCTGCTTACCAGTTAGAGGTATGCAAGTGGTTGATGTGTCAACTATTAGAGCTTTGGTCAGTGGACCTATTTATTTTGGAATATATTTTTGCACTGAAACAGTGATATAAATGATGTGGATCCAACTGCTATTACAAATCATTGACCGAGAATAGAATATGTGTCCATGTACTGATATGTAAAGAACCTAAAATGCCACAAAGAGACAGCTGAGCTATCTTTAACCATGTCACTCTTGTGCTCTATGGATTAATTAGATTTTTTTTTATCAAATAGAATTTCAAGCAAATTATCCAATGGACATCCCCCCCCAACTTGTCTGCTGGCATCCCTTTCTAAGTGCAGTGCCTCATTTATCAGAATATGGGGATGTTTTAATAGCAACTTTTGTTGGTAGCTATAAATTTGAATAGTAGCTATAAAGTTGGAATGCTAAATAGACAAAGTTTGCCTTCCTGAAGACATGTTTTGTATTGTATTTCATATCTTTGCTCTCAGTCAAGGAACTCTGTGCAAGTCTATCCCAGCTTTCCAGGAACAGCCTCTTCCCATGGAAAATGATTTGTGATTAGTAGTGACAGGGACTAGAGACAGAAGAGATTTACCAGCAGAAACACAAAGTTCCTTGGAGACAATGTTGGCTGTTTTGTGGTTGTTGGGCAAATCCACTAAATGTCTGGTCAACCAATTTTTTTTGCATGCATACAACAGCTGAGATCTTCTCCAAAAGGTAGTGAAAGATGGTGTGTTCAAGTAAACCTGGGTCTTGCGTTCAGATACACCCAGGCAGAGAGTCAGTGGTCTCAAAGTCTGTTACACAGAAGTCTGTCTGAGCCCAGAGCTGTTCACTTTGCCAGCTATTCTTACTCTTCTTTGGGGCACTGAACATTAAGGGCCTGATTCAAGTTGCTTAAACATAAATACCTGGTGCCAGTTTAGCTGCCTGGTGTATCTGAGATGTCCACACAGGGCTGACGCATATGACACGAGACCCATAGGAGACCCATACTCTTTCGGAACAGACACTGGAGACCAGGTCACATACCCTAGTATATCTAACATGTCAGTTGGTGTTTACATACAGTGAGTAACACCTCATCCCCGTGGCATGTTTTTGTGTTGTCTGTAGGAACAGATAGTGAGGAATCAGACCTCCTCAGGAAGCATTTATCCTTGAAACAACAACTCTTCACCTATAGCGTCATAGAACAATTTGGCTGGTCAACTTGAAATAGTCAGTTCAAGGCCAGTTGAAAAATGGGAAGAGCTCTTGATACCTGCAAATCAAAAGTTGCTAATTTTGCATCCAAAGAAGGAATGAAGCATGTCCTCTGGTAGATGCATTACAATTCAGCTGAGGATGGAATAGCTATATGCTTCTTCCTTCTTACTCTTCCACACTGGAAACAAGGCTTACACATTAAAGATAGCTTCTGCTTGGGGCTTGCCATCTTTGTCCAGTGACACTTCATTGGGTTCTGTTTCAAAGCAGCAATGAATCACAGAATCACAGAATCGCAAGGGTTGGAAGGGACCTCGGGAGATCATCTAGTCCAACCCCCCTGCTATAGGAGGTTCTCCTAGAGCATGCTGCAGAGGACTTCATCCAGGCGGGCTTTGAATATCTCCAGAGAAGGAGACTCCACAACCCCCCTGGGCAGCCTGTTCCAGTGTTCCGTCACCCTCAAAGTAAAGAAGTTTTTCTTCATGTTCAACTGAAACCTCTTATGTTTCAGTTTGTACCCATTGCCCCTTGTCCTGTCGCTGAGCACCACTGTAAAGAGTGCTCGTCCTCGTGACTTCCGCCCTTAAGATATTCGTATGTGTTGATGAGGTCCCCTCTCAGTCTTCCCTTCTTCAGGCTGAACAAGCCCAACTCTCTCAGCCTTTCCTCGTAGGGGAGATGCTCCAGTCCCTTTATCATCCTAGTTGTTCTCCTCTGGACTCTTTCTAGGAGTTCCTCATCTTTCCTGAACTGGGGAGCCCAGAACTGGACACAGTTGGGTTCTCACCAGGGCAGAGTAGAAGGGGAGGATAACCTCCCTCGACCTGCTGGCCACACTCCTCTTAACACACCCCAGGAGACCATTGGCCTTCTTGGCAACAAGGGCACTCTGCTGGCTCATGGTCAGCTTGTCGTCCACCAGGACTCCCAGGTCCCTCTCGGCAGAGCTGCTTTCCAGCAGGTCAGCCCCCAGCCTGTACTGGTGCATGGGGTTC
>NW_009259718.1:2306518-2323946 GCF_000687185.1 Egretta garzetta | reverse complement strand
CTGGAGGGATGAAAGAGGATCTGCCACAGCCAAGCCCACCTTTAGGGCAGCTGGTCTTTTGGTTCTTAAGTTGGGAGGCAGCTACGGCACGTTTATTGCTGCTCTGAACAGACACACTTGTTCCCCCATCAGATGCGACTGCGACCTGATCACAGACCCCACCCCCCAAGTCCTTTAGTTTAAAGCCTGCTGTACCAAGTTGGCCAACCTACTGCCTAGGATTCCTCTGCCCCACCTAGAGAGGTGGACCCCATCCCTCCCTAACAGGTTGTAGTTGTCGAAGAACGTCCCATTGTCATAAAAGCCAAAACCCGCACGACAGCACCAGCCATGTAGCCAGGAGTTAATGTACATTATGCGCCTATTTCTGGCCGCCCCCTTCCCTCGAACTAGTAAGATGGAAGAAAAGATAACCTGGGCCCCAATGTTTTTCACTTGTACCCCCAGGGCTTGAAAGTCTTCTTTGATTTTGCCCAGGTTTCTGCTTTACGTATCGTTTGTTTCTACATGAAATCGTAGTAGAGGATAGTAGTCCGTTCTCCTGACGAGTTGTGGCATCTTCTCAGCCACGTCTCGAACCTTGGCTCCCAGAAGGCAACATACCTCACGTAACTCCCTGTCAGGTCGGCAGATGGGTCCCTCTATACCCTTCAACAGAGAGTCACCCATTACGAGGACTCGTCGCTTTTTCTTAACGGTGTCCACTATGTGTTGCTGGTACAGTTTCCCCCTGCAGGGGACTTTGCAGACCTTGCTCATGTGTGTCCTCAGCTGTTAAGGCTACATATCTGTTTCTGGTTGAGATGGTAGAGGGTACAGGCTGGTGAGTTCCTAAAGAAACTGGCATGAAATCTAACAAGAAGGTTTGGCTTTGCTCTTGTTCCATAGAAATACTCAATGCTCTGTATGCTACTTAGTATCTTTGAAGATCTGTGGGCTCTCATTTGCTTCTGTTATGTGGCATCTGTACCTGCCTTTTCTCTGCAAAATAATCAGCACAGTTTTTGACCTTATTCAACCCTTTTGCTAAAGATCATTTCAGATTTCCAGACAAAGTGTCATAAATATTTGCTAGTGTGTTTCCAAGCAACATAACACTTCTGTGGAAGACGGTCTTTAAATACCTGAAGTGCTTCAAGCTGTTGCCTGCTTTCAGATCCTGCTGAGTTGCCAGAAACAGGCACAAACCCTACTTATTAATTAAGCAGTAGTGTTACTGATTTTTAGCTTTGTATGAAATAGCTGGCTCCTGATGAGTTTAGCAACAATTTACTGGGTTTCCTTTTATTAAAATTACTGTCATTCTAGTTTTGGGGATATATTTAAGTCACACTTTCACCACAGGAGAGTTACAAATATGCAACAGATGCTGTGCTTGACTATCTCTTTGTTAGGAGTTCTCTACCTGTGGTTGCTTGTTCCTTCTTTATTGTGACATCTTATAGACCACAGACCCATTTTGTAGGGTTGTTCCAGAGTTGCTGTCTGGAATATACTTCTGCTACCTTCTAATCAGTTGCTTACATCATGTCCTATTACATCAAATTCTCATGCAAGGGGGAAATTAAATTTCTTATGTTGCAGCAGTTTTTGCTGCTGGAGATCCCAGTTAACCTTCCATCCTCTCTATGGATATCATGTTTATGTAGAACATACAAAAATTCAGGAATTGTGCTGTTCAAAGGGTAGGCAGCAGGAGGCTGCCCATGAAATCCAATGGATGCTACTGACTAAAGGGATCCAAAGGCAGGTACATGTGTACCTGCAGTGATATGTGTGTATAAAACCTTTCAGCTCTGGTTAGGATAAGTGGCCACTCTGACATGAAGCCAGATTATTTCAGACATTATCAAAACTATTCTTTTGCTCAAAGATAATGTTAATGACATTTGTTTACTGTTTCATAGTAAACACATTACCCAAGTTACTGGAAAAGAATAATCCTTTCTGAGAAATGATTCTGAGTCAGACATTGGCAGTAGTGACATCAGAATACATATTAATAGAATGTGTATTTTTGACTTTGAATGACTGTTTCACTGCCCTAAAATATTTTCCACGCGAATAATCTCTTTTTTATTTATAACGTATGTTCATCTTCAAGTTATTCCAGTACTGGCAGCTCTACGTTCCAGCCTAGTTTTGCCTTTTGTTTTCAACACCTTTGTTTTTATAGCTTGTGTCCTTTTAATCAGATACAACCAGAGTCACTTTGTCCTTACTGTATATATGATCAACAGTTTCTCCATGCAAGTATCTCAAAGCAGGCTCCACATACATTGCAGGAGCTGGGAGATACTTGTGTCTTTAAGCTGTACATGAAGTGTGTACATCTCCAGTCTGTGTAGATAGCCTACATATTAATTCTTTTGGACATAAAATGTAATGCTGCAATAGGACCTTTAAAACGGTCATGAGGTCAAGAATTGGTTGTGCCGCCTACATGTTCACAACCAAAAACTGTAATGTGTACAGAGCTTTTGAGTACAATTGAATCATTTTGAACTTATAAATGCAAAACATTGTGAATTTATAACAACTGAATCTTGTGCATTCATTAAAAGCCCTTTTTAGTTTTGCACACATGAAGAATTTTATTTTAAAGAATTAGGGTAACACTCCAAACAAGGGGTTGAGTGGCAGCTGCATACAAGACTTCCAAGCTTCATTCTATCTTGGAAGCAGTTGTTCACAGTGAACTATTTTAGCAGTCATTTCAGACACCTTTGGAAGATGAGACAATGTAACTACCGATACCAGCTGGAAACTCTTGATCAGTTTGTCATTCACCGTTCACTAAAACTGTTAATTGTGAGTATTTTTAAATTACGCCAGACTACCGTGCACTGATTCTCTAATCTGGATGACAATTTCCAAGAACCTTGCTTGTCACACCAATAAAGAAGAGCTAGAAATTAAATAGAATAACACCTACTCAGTTGCTGAACAAACAAATGATGTATATTCTAAAAGACAATATAAATCAAGAGCAACTGGGAAAATAAGTTATCCTGGTGGTAAAACAGTGAGGAGGACAATTAATCTCAACCTTTCTTAAACCGAATATCTCTATGTTTTCTGACTTCCTGGATTTTCTTTGAGGGCAGGCATTCTTTGGAAGACAAGTTTCTAATATCTCTGCAGGAAGGGGAACCAAAATCCCAAGCATAAGATTTATTAAGCAAATACCAGCCAGGCAAAAGTACCAGATCCTGTAAAAACTGAGTGAAATGCTGTCAAATGCAAGCCTTCTTTCAAAGGTTATAGAATAATATTTGTATAAGAAACTGAGAAGCCAAGTGATCTTCTTTGATCTGAAATCGTATTAGTGAAAACTGCATTATGGTAAATAGAGGAATGTTGTGCTTTTCAGGAACTATCTCGAGCTGGTGGCCAACTCAATTGAAGACTGGGTGAAAGAGGAAGAAGTCAAATACCGAAAAGAGAAGATGGCTAAGGAAATAGAGTTTCTTAAACTGGAAAAAGCCATGGCAGGAGGACCTTCTGAATTGTCTATATGCTCTGTCAAAAAAAATGGGTTCCCTAAGAAAACCAGAAGTGGGTATCTTCTTGTTTTATCCTAGAAAATTCATTTTTCATGTTGAGTACTGAGATCCAAAATTGTTCAGAGCAGATTTTTCATAGGGTAACCTTGTTTTGTCATCTGTATAGACTTACGTATGTTTTGACACATATTTCAATTTTCTTCATCATCCTCTGTTCTGAAAACTGAGACCTTTAATGTCAATTTGCAATAGCTGTGTTTAATGGATTCACATTAAGGATTACATAAATATGAATCTCTGTTTAGATGACAGAACATATGAAGAGATGAGCAGTAAAGTTGGCAACATGGTTCAGGAAAATTCCTGTTTAAAAGGGCAACATAAAAGCTGGAAGTCAGAAGCTGTGGACTAGAAGCTAAAACTGGAAACTGGAATTGACTAGACTGCAGAGCAAACTTTAATTACAAGCAACATTTTGGATAGTGAAATTTGTAAGCAGTAACTGTTGAGCAGGCAGCAAAATCTGAAAACCCCTTTTGACAAAAGAGAATTTTTGTCCAAATTGCCTAGTTGTGTATTTAAGTGGTATTAACAATGATTTATTGATATTTAGCCTTTGCATTGTTCACCTTCTTTGAGAATGCACTTTGAACCTTTCTAGTACTAACAATCAGCGTTTACAAAAGTAAGAATGTTATTCCTCAACCCAGTTAGCATGTCTGATTATAGTTTGGAAACCGAAAGGACAGTTATGACTTCTACATCATAATTTGTACCTATCTAGCTGTCACAAGGAGCTAGATTGAGTCTTGCCCTTCTGGTGCCTCATGACAGATGTAATTCATAGAGAAGTTCACTCGCTGAAAGAAGATAATCACCTCTAGCTGGGACGTGCAGATGGGCAGCAGTGTATTTAGGTGATTTCAATTTCACTGGCAGTTCTGTTACTTGTGCTGCAATTTTTACTTTTTAATACAAAGTAATTTAACTAGAAATTTCTGGTAGTGTACTTTAGTTTATCTTTTCTAGCAAGTAAATATTGGGTATCCAAGCATGATATAAAACCACATACCCAGAGAGATAGCCTTTTCATGAGTCATAGATGCTGTAAAGCCCTAATAGTAAACAGGGGATATGGTAAGTGTTTCTTCAGTGAAGGTTTGAAGGTTCAGACAGCATTTATTCACTTTTTTGACTGGGAGGGTAGTAATATCTATGATTCTGGTATTGAGCTTAGTCTGGCATTTGGTAAGCTGGTTAAAACGCTGGATCTGAATTCTGGAACAGTGGTAGTAGCAAAAAGAATGAGTACTGCTTATTGTTTATTCAGCATTGCTCATCTGCATTAAAAAAATCTTGTTGCAGGAGCAAAGTCTTCAATAACAAGAAGAAGAGAGTCTTTAAATATGTTGATACATTGTTTAGCATATTTGGTCCACAGTTATGACTATCAAGTAATACTAGTTGTCAGATAAGTTTCTTCTAACCTGAACAGTCTTTCCATTTATCTCTAAAAATATTTAACATTTTCTTTATTCTACTTTTATACTTTCACTATTTACAAATATATTTTTTTTATTTACTTGGACTTCTTTTATTTTTATTTTTCCATTTTTTAAAATTATACAATCTTCATATGTTTATATCTTCATTTACTCCCCTTTCATTTCACAAAGGCAGCACGTCAGGACCTGAGAGCATAATGGACACTATTCCAGAATCTCAATCCAACAATGAAAAAAGTCCTTTTATGAGAGAAGGCTCTCTAAAGGTGAGGCAAAAACATGTGTGTTTCTGAAATGGACTAAATAACAGTGCTTGCACAGGAAGGTAAGCCTTCATTCTTACATAGACTTGACTCAGTCCTTTTTCTGCTCTTGGCTATTTTTTGTATACTTCTCTTTCTTGTTTTTTTTTTTTTTTTTTAATTTATTCCTTATTGATTCAGTTATGTTATTTTCTTAAGGGAAGACTGCTTGGAGTTAGACTAGACATTCCAAAACCAATTCATAATTGCAGAACTAGGAAGTGAGAGTTATGGATAATATCCTACTTCTCATTGAAGGTTTCTGGTTATAAATCTATGAAAACATAAGATCCAGATTCATGGAAGTACTTATGTACCCAACTCCTACTTTCACTATCTACATCTCTTTGAAATTAAGGAATGTAAATATGGTACCTTACAGTTCTCTTATGCCAGAGAATCCCATTTTATAGACGTAGACCATGGTCATGCACTACAGATGAATTGACTTGCCCAGGTTCACAAAGTAAGTTTCTGGCTGAGGTAGGAGTTAAGCACACGTTTTTTTAAGTTTTAGCATTGGTACTATCCAATGTACAAATCTAGCTTAATTGATGTACTCCCCTGCTTTTTTTGACTCCTCACAGCTATAGTATGTCTCATCTTTCTTACAGTGTGTAATGCTCTGCACTTAAAGTACTGATACTGGAATGTAGATATGAAATGCTGTTAACCAATGCCTGGCTACTCAACTGAGCTGGCACGGCTCAAGTTAGGCTAATGTTTTAACTTGTAACTGTGAATGCTTACCGTTTCTTCACAGAAATGCTTGTGCTTTGGTATGCTTAGAATATAAAATGCTACAAAGCCCTAAATACTCTAGAGAATCTCGGATGTATCATTGTCTTCGTGATACAAGCTGATAATTCTGGCATTGATACCTCATTCCTCTTTCTGTAAAAGAATAAAATCATTTTATCTCACTAAACTAATACCAGTGATGCATTTTGATTTGGTGATAAACATTGTGGAAAGTGCACAACAAAATAATTATTTTATGACTGAATGTGTAAGATACAAATAATCATCTGATATGTCTCCTGTGATGAAGAATGACTGATCCTGTGGGTTGAATGAGTCAGTAATTTTATGCAAAATATAGTGTGTAATATTGTAAAACTGTAGACATGTTTGGAAAACATATAAGTGACTTAGAGTGACTTAGAACATTGGTTCCTTTGAGTTTGTGTACTTGAATTCTTTTCAGCATGCACATATGAAATGTCTTGTAATACAAAGAGAACCAGAGTAATTTGAATTCTTAATGTTTAATGTAGGCTTGGAAGGAGGAGCAGGACCGATTACTAGAGGAAGAACGACTTAAGGAAGCAAAAAAAGGAAAAAAAGACAATTTGGGAGGTAAAAAGGAAGGACAGGAGATAATAATACATGAAGAAAGTAAAGGTCCCAACAAGAAATCTTCCAAAGAGTTCACAGATGAGCCAGCAAAAGCCCCTGAACTTGAGGAGGTTCCCAGCATCCTAGAAACACATTCTGAGAAAGTTTATAAGGTAATGAGTTTTACTATTGTACCATGTTAGGAAAGCGCTAACTATTTATAAAGAGAGTTAAGATTACAGCAAAGCTGTTATCAGTTGTGAAATTGGAGTTCAGGGCAAATTCAGGCTAACTAGGTCTTTTTTAACTCCATCATTTTAGCAGCAGATCCTGTCCTAAAAGTTTTGGCAAGCAGTTTCTGATGTTTAAGATTATCCTACATAAGAGTATTTAATTAACTTGGATGAGTTTTAGTGTATATGACATGAACACAAAGATAAGTTGATCATGGTTTTGTGCCCATGGAAAATACATTTATGGGATGACTTTTGCCTAAAAATGTTATTTTCATGGGAGAAAGTAGGAAAGGGGAACATAAAGACCTGTCCAACTCCCATATTTGGGGACTGCTAGACCAAGTTGAAGTTTTGGCTGTCCACATTGGAAATCAAGTAAAAGGAGTTCACTATTTCTTCCATTTCCTGTTTCAAATTTCACATTCTTTGAGTGCTCTAATACAAGCTATTCTGCCTGTTACATTAACAGAGCAATATTTCTTACAGAGGGAACTCTTCACTAGTTGTGTCCAAACAGTTTCTAGGCAGTTTGCACTGCTTTATGTTTGCAGAGTCTAAGCCTTTCATTCAAAACTTGTGTAAGTCAATATATTTTAGTCTAAACTGGCTTGAGTACAGACTTCAGACTCATATAACATTTCAATCTGAACTTACTTGAGTACACTCACCTAATTTTTGCCAATTTGTGCTCTTTGGCAGGCACAGCAAACTAAGAATCAGATTTACAGTGTCTGAATTCCAAAATCGAGAGGATGGAAAGCTGTATCTTTGTCTGCCCTTTATCTGATCCCATGGCATTGTACTTTGTCTCTTTGAACTTGACCAGAATTTTTCTTTCCTTCCCATTATATGTTAAGCCACCAGCCTACTTGCTACTCTTCAGTTTCTGTGATGGCTCTGTACCACTGAAAGACCAGATTCTGCTGTCATGTGTAACAAGTTACTTCAATTAGTAACTGAGAAATTATTTGGATATGAGAATAACATGCTATGTATTTGCTAAAATCATTATTACATTAGTTAAATATCTAAGAAAAAAAATGTTGACCAGAGCAGTGGGATCCTGGTGGCCTGTCCTTCATTTACCTCTCTCATGGCTTCTGCCTTTCTCATTTATGCATAATCTAAAACTTTTTTTCCCAGTTTCTTGGCTACAATACAGGAGAGGACCTCATTCAAATATCGGGAAACAATCAATATCTTTTCCCATCTGATGGAGGACAGATTCAAGTAGAGAAGATAGGGTTTGTAAAAGGTGGTTCTTTAATTCTTTATCCATTACTTTGACTCAGCTACTTAACTGATGGCATAGTTTCTTAATCCATAAATGGTTTTTCACATGTCAGTAGTAGAAATTCAGTTAAAGACATTGTGAGAGTACCACGTAACTCCGTATTATCTTCTATCACTACTGTTTACATTTTCCTGTAGTATGTTAATAACTGATAAATAAATAAAGTACCAGAAAATTAGAAATGGAGAAAAATCAGTTCATATGTATCTGTTCAATGGCAACCAATGCATGGTATTCCAAGAATGCATGTTCCAATAATTTGTCCAGTGAAGTGCAGTATATCTAAGCAGCAGCATTATTCTGCAGCCTCTCCAATCTAATTCTCACAAGTTTTTGAATATTTCATCTAAACTCAATAATATTAATTTTGTTGTCTTGGTCTCCTACTAAGCAATTCGGTTCACTTCTGAGTAATTTTCTTTTTTGTGTGCTTCAGAGTTGCCGGTGCAGGGTTTTTTTGGGGCATGGGCAGTTCTGAAGCGTGGCGGGAGCAATAATAGTATCCTGTTGCTTTGCAGATCTAACTTTGGTAAAGGTGAGAGTGATAAAAGACAACCACAATTTCTTCATTCATATCACAGACCCCAAGAAAAACTTAAAAGAAATCGAAGTGCAAGAAATTAATGAAGAACAGAAAATTAGATCAGGTTAGTGGTTTGACATCACTGACATTAAGAATTAATAGTTTGACATATTTAGTAATTGGATGCAAAGCTTATCAACTGACATAAAATAAATTCCTACTAATGGCAGAGGTTAAATAAGATCAGTGTTCTGTAAACAGAAGTAAAAGTTCAGTTGGCAGACTTAAGCATCATCTAGAGAGATTTTACCAAGATGTAGAAGCACAGTACAGGTCAACAGGTGCAAACCAGTCTCTTTTCCAAAGCAAGGAAATCAATGAAGAGTCACGATTCCTTAAGAGAAGAATTTTCTACTTCAGTGGAGAACTCCTTCAGATCTTAATGTGGCCTGGGAGAGCCTAAGAAGATGCAAACTGAATCATGTTCATTGTGACCAGAATAAATGTCTGAACTTGAAAGGGAAGATTTCCCCTGTGGAACTGGACCTCCTTTTGTGGGTCATATGACCACAGCATTAGTGCCTCCTCAAGACCTTTACTGTGGAAACAGATCTTTCTGCAGTTCAGCAACCTCTACTGCTCATTGACTGCTTGTGTTGCTAACACTCAGAAAGCATTGAATCCAGACCTTTTCTGAACCCAGGTGAGAGTGTTTCCAAGAAGGAAGCCAGTCTGTGATGATTTGTGCATGTATTTGCCAAAAGCACTATGGAATTGCCCTCACTGAAATGCAGAATATTGGGAAAGTATAACTTTTGGTAGGTGTGTTAGCTCTTTTAATCTTCATCAGTGTTAGAAAGCGTCCTGCACTTGCTCCTCTCCTTGGCTTCAACTGCCACTACTGATGGAATTGTAGGTTGTCCGAATAGAAAATTTGCATCCCTTCCACAGGTGAGATACTTCTTTGTCTGCCCTTCTGAAAGTAGTCCTGTATCATTCTAGGGTCTGCCAAATGGTACTTAAAATCACCAGTGTGCTAGCATCTGAGGCAGGTTGTATTCACTTGGCACAGATGAGAGGCTTTCCTCCTGTGTAAACAGGAGTACCTCATAGAAAGGCGCTAAGGAAGAGAAGAATCAATCCACTCTGATACTTGGCAATGGCTGAATGGTACAATGGTGAGCTTTTAATGCAGTCAAAATGGCAAAACAGCATCCTGCAGGTTGTAGTCACGAATGAACATTGCAGTGACACAGTTAATAGGAGTAGACAAGGTCTCAGCAAGTGTGCCTTGCTGATGAAAGAACTGGGGGGTGTTGGGTGCCTGCCTTAACCTTCTTTTATAGTCTTCTCTGCCGCTCCTCACAGTTTTAAGAAGCTGTTACCCATCTGGAAATCCCAAGGATTTCCTCTTACCAGCAGAACCTTTCTTTAAGGCAGTAGGAGATGAACTAGAGGCAAGGTAGATCCAGTGTCACTGTCTTCTAGGTGTTACTTTGCATAGTTCTTGTGGTTTTCAAGGATCAAGTACTCATCACATGACACCTTGTCCTGATCCCTAAGTGAGCTTGTCTCCTGATGGGCTTTCACAAATGCCAGACATATCTTTGGATCTAATTTCTCAACTTTTCCTCCTTACTTTTACTTTCTCCTCAAGATACAGTCCCTGTGACAATACCTGAGAGACAGTGACTTTTATTTCTGCATAGGCCACATGTGACAGAAATGAGCAGTTCAGCATTCTTGTCAGCCAAGTAGGGAACAGAAACAAGGATCCTTGACTCCAGAACTAGGTTCTTTTGCTGTTTAAATTCACAAAGACTTTTCACTAGTTGTTGCTGTTAAACCTGTTTTCACACACCTAGAATTAGAATGCAATTTCAAGATGAAAAATCACAGCTATATTACACAAAACTCACTATTACATACTGCCCTATGAGTGGTATGATAACGTTTTCTCTGTCCTATATTAATCTATTCTACAGGTTAGTCATCCACACTGAAGTGCCACTGTTCACAGCAGTCATTGGTTTGTAGGTCAGGTGGTTCTGTTATGTGTTGCTATCTTTAAAATTCATTCTAATTTATTTTTTAAAGGAAAACTGAAAAATCAAAAGAAAGCTGTGAGCAAGTTTGGATCTTTTTCAGCCACCTTGGAAAATGGAATCCAGCTGTCTCTGAGCTATTATGGACCTACAGGGGAGACAGCAGGTAAAGTAAGCAAATAGAAGAGGATATTTGAGAACTATAGGGGCAATTCTTTTTTTTTTCCTTCATACACTCCTTAAACCAATAATTTGTTGCATGCAATTCTGCCTTTCTCAGCAGCTGTAACTACATGGTGGGGAATTTTCAGTAAGGCTTGAGTTGAGATTACATTGTGAAGAATATTCTATGATTCAAATTTCAAAATGGAGAGAGGTCTCCATGCTTTTTTACTTACTGTGAAAACAGAGCAGTGCAGGGAGAAACTTGCAAGTATTGTTATTAAGTAGCTCGGCAAAATCAGCCAATTAATTTGAGCCAAAGAAAATGTGATTTGCTGAGGAGTCTTCTTGGTTTTCCAAGAAATAATATTTTTGTAAACTTATATAGGTGATTATGGAACTTTCATTTTACATTAGGAGTTGACTTTAGGTTTCAGTTCTGTGGACATAATGAGGGATTTCTCTCAGCCTTTCAATAAATACATTCACCAACTGGAAGCAATTGCTTCACAAAACCACAGTGAAAATAGCGTCTGCTTTTACCAAGAGCTTTTTGTTTCCATTACATTTGAAAGACCACTGAAACCATCATACGTATAAAAGTGAAACCCTCCTCTAATCAGAAAATAATCCCAGCATTTTTCAGCTCTTAAAATACGAAAACATTTAATTGAATGCATCTTTGTGTGGACTGTGGTAAACCATTCAACTATACACTCAGTTTTAATTATTCAAATACATTTTACAAATTAATTACTAAAAAAGGACTTTTTAAACTTGGGCCAAGAGCGCATCCGCAATGTAGTGGACTGTGAAAACTTGTATTTTGGCATAAGAGAGAGACATGTATAATTAAACACCTATATGTCAGCTGTGATGTTCAGGCTTTTTCACATCTACCATAAGCATCCTTCTACATTAGAATAATCCTTGCCATATTGATCTTTAGTGCAGCACTGCTGACTGGCATTCTTTGATTGTCTGCAGTTTTTCTACAATCACTTGATTATGCCTAATTCCCCTTGTGGGTGTTTGCTCAGCAAGTGCTCAGAAAAAATTCTGACCAGAAATAATCTGGTTAAGACTATTCTCATATGCCATCCCTACTCTAGAATGGTATGCTATGTAATCCTCAGTTTCTCTCCACTGATTGTTTAAATTGTGTGCAAATTACTCATTTTCCTTGCATTACTGAAATAATTTTCTGGAACCTCTCTAATTCTCTCTCTTTTTTTTTTTCCCTCCTGTTTTTTCTCATTTTATCTCTTCCTCTTAGGGAAGCTAAGATGACAAAAGGCCTCTGTCTATTTGCCAGCTTTTTGCATGTTTTTAATATCTTGGTTAAATGTTAATATTTGCCTAAGTTTTGAATTATTACTTGTTTTCTCTAGCATGACCAAAAGCTAACTTCAGACCACCTTAAAACCAGACTTAGAAGTAAGCTCCCCACCACTTTGTGAATCTGGCACTGCTTGAGCACCTGCAGGACTTTTGTCTCTGGGTATTATAGAACCTTTGCACTTGCTCTTTGTGCATTGATGAAATCATGAGAGTACAACTCCAAGTGCTAGAAATCTGCATGTGTGTGCAGGATGAAGGAAATCTTCCTTTATCTGACAGTCCTGTGGAATTTCCCATCTCTCTCAAGATTTCTAAAGACATTTTCCCTCAGTCTCAACAATCCACTCTTTTTCATTGTTAACCTCAGACACTATGTACTCATTTTTCAGGGCAACCAGAGTAAAGGGGTAGGTGAAATTTCCTTAGGGGTTAAGAGCCTATAACAGCTTCTATTCCTAAATTCAGCAGTCTGGAAAGTAGTGTCATCTGAAACTAATGGTGCTCCACTTCACAGCATGGGTAGCTGTGAAGGATAGCTTCCCTCACTGTATATAAGAACTTGCTTATATCCAGTTTGCAGCATTCACATGGATATGTATACTCACCTGACAAGATGGATTACATTCACTAATGATTTTGTTGGACAGTTGCCTCAGAACCCTTCATTTCAGCTATCCTACTTCTCTGTGGAGCACTAGCTCTGTCAAGCTGTTTCTTCTCACCATCCACTTGGATGGGTACTGTTACTTGTTTGTTCCAGGGCCATGCTGTCTAATAAATGTGTATCAGAATGGATCTCATGGAGAATTTTAAACTTTCCTATTCTATGTAATTAGCTGAGAATTTATCTCTAACATATTACAAATAAAGCAGATTTGTTTGCCTTTCCTCAGACTTCCAATAAGCTGTAAAAACCATGCAGCATAAATTTCAGTACATGAAAGCAGAGCTACCTAACAAAGCATCAGATTCTCATGCATCAGCTAATTAAAATGGGGATTGCAGAAATCTTTGGTGATTTAAATTTCCCTTTCAGGCTAAAGGTCATGGATATATATATTCAGGTATCTATGAATTTCCCTAATGCTGGCACCAAGACAAAAACTGAGATTGAAGGCTTAAAAACTAAGGTGGAAGGCTTGTTATCCATGGACTCCTAAATAGGACTTTATCACCTTTATCACAGATCTAATGGTTTCTTCTAGCCTTAGATTCTTAAATTTTGGGTTACCTTTGCAGTTGCCATAAATCCAGAATCATTCATAAGGCAAATGAACATGTAGGCAGCCTTTCTAGTAGTTTAGAACTTTATTTTAAGGTGGCCTGCACTTACCTGCAGAACTAAAACCATCAATGCCAAAACCTTTCTGGAAACAGTGGACATAATAGCACTGAGACCTACTTTTTGCCTTTTTCAGCCAAAAATATACTAATACTTCATCTGCATACAGAAAATGCTATGATCTCACACCAGAATGGTTCTATCAGCATGCTTCGAGATGCATTTCTTTCCTTCTTTGTCTGAATGTGATCTGGCTTGTAGTTTGTCAATGAGTTATTTAACTTTTCTTTGCCTGATGTATCAGTTTTCACATTAAATAATATTGTTCATTGGAAGAAGCAGAATTAAAATGTAATTTTACCAACACAAAAAAAAAAAAGGACTTTTGGAAGTCTTCCTAAAGACACTCTTGAAGTGACTGACTTGTCATTAAACCTCGTGCTTCATAGAAACTACTAAGCAAATCAAGCTTGCTTTATTTATTTTAAAACAGTTTTCAAAAGATGGTTTCTGAGATCATCATGTTTTGCTCACTGGTGTTTTCACTTCTTATCTATATGGGTGTGGTTAAGATGTCGATAATAAGTTGCTCCATCTGGGGTAGCAAGTTCTGCAAACCAAACAAGAATTAAATTGCTTAAATTGTATGGATGGGAAACAAGGTGCTATTTAATGAGTTGTAAGTTTGGGACTTATGCTACCTTCAAGTAAGAAAAGATGACTAAAAAAAATCTTTCAAAAAAGCATTAAGGTTAGAGCTGGCTGGGTTTTTCTGATTAAAAAGAAGTGTCAGTTCGTTGAAACAAAAATGTTTTACAGAAAATCTTAGTTTGTATTAATTTTATCTTCAAGAAACATGCTGAGCAGGCTGCTGTAATGCTTGGCCTTTAAGAATTGGGAGAGTCTTAGCAAGTCTAAATCATCAGAATCTTTCCGAATTGTTATAGCAAAATAGAGCTATGTAGCAAAACTGCTGGGGCTGGTCCATGCTGGATCAGCCCATGACAAAGCATAACAACAGTGACTGTTTCCTAGACACTAGACTCAAAATGTCTCCGCCTATCTAAGTATTCTGGAGGTGAAATGGAATTTTAAAAAATCATATTTTCTATTTTTGAGTGACAAGTGATGACCTGTGGGAAACAATAGTTTCAAGATGCCTTTTAGGCTGACAAGTAGTCAGTCTATGGAAAGATTTTCTAAATAATTTTATGTATTCAGTCCCTCTACCTGAAACAATAAACTCCACCACCGAGGTTATTATTTCTAAGCTAAAATTTAGTGTACGAAATCTTGTTAAAAAGTAAAATGTGGCCATCTACATTTATGAAACTTAATTGCATAAAAAAAATATTGCTTTTCCCTTCCTTAGATGATGAAACAGATCCTGTCTCAATGAGAATTCTGAACATCCCTTCTGTTCATGTTCCGACCATAATTTCTCCTGTTACATCCGCTTCAGGAAAAAAAGATAAGCCTGTCAAACAAAAATCAGGAAAATATCTGCCATCTACAAAAGCAAGCCATAGCAAAATAGGCCCTCCACCACCTGATGACCTGGTAAAGCAAGAAGAAGGAAAGGTGAGAGAATAGATATTATCCAGTGAACACAGGAAAGACACAAACAAAAATTCAAATATATACACTTACATAACAGAAACATATATTCTTCTCAGAGGGCTTTGAGCTGTGCCTTAACAAATTCCTAACAATTTATGGTGCTTTTAAGGATACATTTTACTATTCCAGTTGTTCTCAGATGTACATATTCGCAGCTGTTAATGAAGCTAGCCTTTACAACTCCACGATGTAAAGCAGTGTGTCTTCCATGGTCCACATACTTTTGTCAATTTGGGTTTTACAATTATACCGGTTATATTATTAGTATCTCAGTGACTAGAACTGCTCTAGAAATTAGTTATTAGTTTAACCAAGTAGGGGAACTTTTCTGTGCTTTCCAAAACCTGCATTTGAAAGTCTAACCAACCAGTAAATTAGTGGAGACAGTTTTGCAGAAGCTTGCTCTGCAATTTGGTCTTTCCAGCTGATCAAAAGCCAGGGGCCAGCAACTTGAAGAAGTTACTTTTGCCTGTAACTGAAGTATTGCTATCACAGGACAGTCCTTTGGAAAGGATGGATGACATTTCAAAAGCAGATTCTGAATTTCTGTTATGGAATACTTAGCACAGAGTAATACAGGAATTACAGGACCATGTGCATCAGAGATGCACAGCATTAAATCTTGAACATCTTCCACAAAGCTCCATGAGAAGCCTTTTGGGCATAAAAACGTGAGTGGGGGAGGCCATGTCAGTTCAGAAATGGGTCACAGTTCCCCTCTGCAAAAGGACTAACCTAGCTTATTTCAGGTCACTAGCTATCTATTAGCAGAATACTTTAGGCAACCACTGGAGGTTTGTTTTATCCAGTGGTCTCACAGACCAGCAAGGGTATAAGTTACAGGAAAGGTTCTCAAATAAATATGAGAGGAAATATTAGCAGAATGGTGGAAGAGGATGCAGGAGTTTTCTATTTGAGATGATTTAACCTCATTTCTTTTTTGACGCTGTTTTCTCCAACTAGCAGTGTCCCAGAAATGGACACAATTAAAATACAAACAAACTCTAAGAGAAGGACAGAAATCAACATGAATATTATTGAGAACCAATTTAGTTACCACCTTCAGTTTAGGAAAGGACAGTCTTCTGAATATAGGCATAATCAGAACACAGAGCAATGAGGTCCATAAACAGTTTCATGTAACACTAAAATGTGCTCTAAAATATACTGTCTGGGAAAATTCTTTAATGATAGTTGTGATAAAAGCTATCCCTTTTAAGCTGATCAAGTTATAAAAGAGTAGCATTTCTAGATAATTTATTTGTTAAATGTGGTCCTTAATATCTTTCAGACTAACTGCAAAAATATTTAAAGCATACAGTAGTGTGTTTTAATTTTCCCCCTACTTGGTAACATCTTTAATCAAGTATGGCTGAAATGATGCAGAATGAACTGGTAGTAGAATGTCACAGTTCTCACCCTGAGCCAAATTTAAGTCCAATCTACTGCATATAATACTTTTCATGACCAATTATTGTCCATTAACTCAGTCATTCCTCCCTCTTATGTTCAGCTTCTTCCACAGGATGGTGGGTGATATGTAGAGAACATGAGTGGCACCAGGTCTGCCATCTTTTCCTGCACAGTTTTCTCTTTTGTCATGTTCCTCAGACTTTCTCCATGGAAAATTAATACTAGTTCATCTGACTGTAGTGGCTTCCAATTCTAGAGTCATTTCATGAAACTCTCTAGTTCTTGTTACCATTTGCTAGGGCATTGACCAGAAAAGAATCACCACCTTCTGGTCTAAAGATCTGATTGTCTCTTTTTCCAGAACTGTGTTGAAAAGTTGGTCTTTGCTTAATCTTGTTACTTGTGCCACTTATCTCAAAATCACTCTTGCTATGTACTCATGAGAAGTTTGAGTTATCTTCTCAGTTCCTTTGGCAAGGGAGGTTGAATGGAGATCATAATTCTGTTGATGGAGCTGGGCTGAACTGTTCACAGAGGTAGAATAGGCAATATGAAAATGAAGGGTTAAATGCAGTGCAGGTTTATTCAAAACAGGAGATAGCTTCCATTACGGAGCAAATGAGAGGAGACAGTAGTAAGAATAAGAAAAGAATGAACACATACTGAGAGCTGCAGAAATAGCCTTGGAAGACTCTCTAAGTGCCAGCTAGCTATGCTACATCCATGGTATTTAGTGGATGAAGTAATGCTGTGGCTCTTGTTTCAACATGGGTTCTGTCCATATCCACAAAAAGTCCTGCTGACCTAATTTCAACAAGTTTAGCCAGGTATTTAAAGAGCGTGAGCATGGAAGGTGGTGTA